>NC_087513.1:85979607-86291694 GCF_963921805.1 Phalacrocorax carbo | reverse complement strand
AGGAAAGGAAAGGAAAGGAAAGGAAAGGAAAGGAAAGGAAAGGAAAGGAAAGGAAAGGAAGAGGAAAGGAAAGGAAAGGAAAGGAAAGGAAAGGAAAGGAAAGGAAAGGAAGGAAAGGAAAGGAAAGGAAAGGAAAGGAAAGGAAAGGAAAGGAAAGGAAAGGAAAGGAAAGGAAAGGAAAGGAAAGGAAAAGGAAAGGAAAGGAAAGGAAAGGAAAGGAAAGGGAAAGGAAAGGAAAGGGAAAGGAAAGGAAAGGAAAAGGAAAGAAAGGAAAGGAAAGGAAAGGAGCTTCCAGCCACATCCTGGGCAAGCAGGAGCCAGGGACTGGTGTGGCCAGTGGGCCCAGAGGGGTGGTCTTGTGAGAGATGGGGCAACAGCAGGGGGTGGCAGCAGCAGGGACTTCACGGCTCCCTCCAGCCCCCAGCCCCCAACTCTGAGGTGGCCATGGGAGGGTGGGTAGTGGCCAGGCAGGGGACACTCACCCACCAGGCAGGGTAGCCTCAACATGTCTGCCCCAGGCCCCAGCACCCCTCTCCCACTTGGTGGCCCTGGCGACGGTGGAATGAGAAGTGGACAGCATAACAGCCAGGGAGGGGAGGGGGTGTGGAGAGGGGAGCTGAGGCATAGCCTCATGCCTGTGGGGGTATGAGGGGAGATGGGTACCCCCTGAGGAAGGAAGAAGCCAGGGCCATGGGGACAAGGCAAGCAGGAGGAGTGGGAGCCAACCTGGGAGCTTCCCACTCTGCTCAGGGACACGGTGGTGGCTGGCAACAATCTACAACAGCATTTGAGGCCTGGCCAGGCTAACCCAAGCTGATGGAACCCCCAAAAGCAGGACCTTTGAGGTACCTTGCACCCCAAAGCATTTTGTGCTCTTCTGCAGGAGAAAGGGGACAAAAATCTGTTCCTGTTCCACCTGCGGGGATTGAGATGCACCCCAACGGCTCCCCAGGGAGTGTCCCAGCACTGGCTTGCTTCAGGACACAGTGGGAAGCTGGCTTGATCTCTCCCAGGCAGCTGTGCCACTTTCTGAGCCCCAAGCTAGTCACGGGAGCACCAGCTGGTCTTCCTCTGCTTCTGGCACAGGTGCCGAGTGCCACTCTCCGCATGTTAAAACCTTCCCAGGCAAAAGGGGGAATGGTGCTGGCGAAAGAGGTTTTGGGACCACCAGCGCAGAGGTGCCCAGAGCCCCACAGGGCTGGTTTTGAGGGAGACACACACCCACATGCCCATGCCTGGGTCTTTACTACAGAGACTGAAGTGTGGGGGACAGACGGAGCAACCCACATGTGCACCCCATGGAGAAGCAGCTGACACAGTGCTTCCCACACCTGGGCACTTTCTGACATGAGAGGGAAAGATACAACCATAACCACCACAGGCAAGCAGCTGTCAGGGTAGTTGGAAGGAAATGCTTGGCACAGCAGCTCCAAGAACTGCACACATAAGCAAAATGCAGGGTGGCATAGCGGCTTTGTGTATCCACTGCATCGCCCCACAGCCTCAGCTTGGCTGGAAAATGACACCCTTGCAGAACCAAAGAGGAGATGCAGGCAAAACAGACAAAGGTTTTGACAGCATAGCAGTATGCTGCTGAAGAAGTCACTTCTATTGCAAATCCTGGGAGATCTGAGCAGCTTTGCTGTACGCAATCGCTGCAGAGTGCTGCAGATGCGCCAGCTGCGATTGCAAGGCTGACACATTGCCTACTGGTAGCCTGAGTGGCCATACAGGCTATCAAGGTGAAAGCTCATATCACTGCAGCCATGCAGTCCATTAGAAAGGTGTCTGGCAACAGTGCATAGCTCTGTGGTTCCTTGCAGAAGACAAGCCATAGTTTGCTCTAAGATGTCTTGTTGGAAGGTAACATCTCCGAGAAGCTTGAAGCCCGACCATTTAACAACAGCATTGAATTTTAGGATGCTTTTGCAGCTTCTTAGAAACACAGTAAGCAGGAGACATTTTCCAGCTAGCTTTTGCCACTCATACTAAAACAGGCAATGCTGGCTTGCATGTTTTAGCTGGTTGCTAGTTTTCCACTGCTTAGCTTGAGACATATTGCTTCTCAGCTGATTTTAGACAACTCCAGGGCCTTCAGCTCCCCAACTCTGTTAACACCCTCTGCTCCCCAGTGACAATGGAGCCCAAGCTGAGTTCTGTCATCCTGACTTGAGCAGCTTCCCAGGGGAATTCAGTGCTGACCTCAGTGGTCAATGGAAATACATGACCTAGGAAAGCACACCGACGTGGCGCGTCACGCAGTGTTATTAATGTCTGGCAGGTGCTGGCTACACAGCCTGCGTCTACATGTGCCAGGAAGAGATTTATAGCATGTGAAAACAGGAAACAAGAATGAACAGACCAGAGTCCCTGGACATACACTGAGAACTCAAACACAAGGCAGAAGATGAAGGAGCTGTCAAAGAAGTCATCCTTGGTTGATGCTCTAGTACCAATGCTTGTGGGGAGCTACTGCATATTTGGAAAGAAGGCAGTTAGTGATGTGAGGACAGGTTGGCTACTTAGCACTTCTCATGCACTGTGGCATACATTGGATTTGGTTCAGGTTGTCAAAAGAGTTCCATCAGGGAACTCTTATGGTCCACAAGTGTGCTCAGAAGATAGTCTGCAGCATACACTTGGCAGGGTTAGAAGACTGCAAGTGCAGAAGATGTTGCTGTGCTGTTCAGCTTTGTACCAGCTGGCTATGGAGCACTTGTGTTTCAAGTTTCTGCAAAAAAGAAGTTATCTTTGGGGAGGGATGAAGACAGGAGGAACAGTAGTTTGGACAGGAGGCATCAATGAGGAAAGTGGGGGGACAGTCTACTCTGTACTGCAGGGTCAAGCAACTATAGGGGTCAGTAATGCACAGCACAGGGGTGATGTTAATTCCAATATTTTCTGATTTCTGAGACTAAATTTGGCACCTATAAGGCCATACCACCAATGATGTGTTACAAGCTGTATAATTCATGCACTGAAGCATATTTGCAACCTTGTTTTCAGAGCCACCACAAAGTGGCATTTCCTGCAGATGGTGTTCCTGCGCTAGTCTGAGCTCGACGAGCTGATGTATGCAGCTGTAACCCCCAGGCCTACAGGGTGCCTGATGCCAGCATTAGGTACGTGTAACAGCAGGATAACAACCTGCTGCTGTTACAAGGAAAGGAGCTGCATTGTCTGTGTTTTTATCTGATTGCCATATTGATTCTGAGCTTCAGAAGAGCCTGTCTTGTTTGTAGGGACTGCCCTTTGGCAGACAAGCTCCTCTTCCAGGTTAGTCTTGTTGTCTTCAATACCTCAGTTATTTCTCAATAATTTTTGTTCTGTGTGTTCCACCACAAACACCACCACCAAGCAGCAATGTCTGAAAAACCTCTTGAAAATCCCAGGACCATGGCTCACAGACCCTTCTTCCTCTGCTGCAAGGGTTATATTGCCCCTTCCTTCGTCAGGCTGATGATAGAAAACAGCATAAAATCAAGGTAAGCACCCAAAAATATGACCATCTTGGACGTGAGATGCAAATCCAGTTCCCCAGCTCTGTTTCTCTTCTACCTTGTGCAGATGTATAGTGTATGGTGCACAGCCCTCAACCCAGGACAGCTAAGGGCCATGAGGAGAGATGGCAAATACAGCCAGAAGAGGCTGATCTCACTGTAGCAGCATGGCGCAAGCCAGGCCCTGGCTCTAGTGAGCACCAGACCAATGGGAAAAGGGTAACTGCAGAGCCAGCTCATGGCAATGCATAGCATGATTTGTCAACAGGCACACTAGCCTAACTTGCCAAGAAAAAAGCACACACAGGCACACAGATGACTAATGTTTGTTAGACTGTGTCAGCTATGTGAGTTAAATTGAGGGGGGGCAAAGGGGGAAAAGATGTCTTATCAGCTCAAGAAACTAATGAAGATGGAGGCTACAAAGATTGGGTATGAATTCAGTGCCTTGTCAAGCAGCATCCATAGAAAGCATGTGTCTTAATTTGAAAGGTAAGCAGAGATCATAGGAAAAAGGTGATATCAGAAAGAAAATTCTAGTAAAAAATACCTAAATCTATTTTCTTATGTTAGCTGGAGTGAAAACGTCAGACTACTAGTGCAGCCACAATGATGCTGTTAACTGCAATATGTTTGTATATCAATATGTTGCTAGAAAATAAAAAGTAGGCTCTTTGCTGATGGAGGAGGCTGTGAGCAATTCTGCTTGTGTAGCTGTCAGTGCGGATGAAGGAAGGGACCAGCAGAACCCCTGAGACACACCAGGTTATGTATTGCTTCCAGACCATCAAAGAAAAGGGAAAACTGTGATATACCTTCATTTATTAAAATATACACCTAAGAGAACAGCAACACTGTGAATAGGTAGAGAAGGGGGTCCAAAGCCCATCACAATTCTACCCTCCCTCCTCCATGGACAACAACATTCAACAGCAATTGTTCTCCTTGGGGTCGTCTCTCTCTCCTTGCCCACCAGGCTTACTTTCTTGCTAGATCCCAGTTCCCAGGGTTTGCTCTGGTCTCAGCAACCAGCAATCATGTGGCAGCTCCCAGGAACTCAGGCTTGCACAGATGCCCTTGCTTCATGCTGGCTGCATCTCTGTTGGTGACACTGCTGGGTCTCGCTTGAGGGTACAGCAGCTTCAAGCAAGAGCACATTTGTTCCTTTCACATAAGGCATTGGAGAGGATGGAGAAGCCTCTCTGATAAACCAGCGCTGGCACCTACAATCATACATCTGCTCTCCTGTCCTCATACCCCTGTGCACTGGCCGTGTTTGTGTGCACAGCACAGGCCCTACCAGTGCCCATAACGTCACAAGCAAAATCAGCTTCAGAGCCGGAGTGCCACCATCTGCCCACAAATCAAACAGCCTGGTGGGGCAATCTCAAGGAGAGGTGGAAGATAAGAATACTGTTAGTCTGAAGTGTGGGCCAAGAAAGCTGCTGGCTGAGTCAGCAGTCCTTACCCCAGCACCTACAGGACATGGATTAAGATGCCCTCCAGTGCTGCATCTGGAGGGTGTGGAGCTGCATCGCAGGAGTGTGCCTGGGCTGCTAAGATCAGCTGCCATCTGGTACTAATGGAAGAGTGGACAGCCCAACCAAGAAGCCATCAGAGCCACTGCACAGTGGCCAGGCAAAGGTCCTCTTCTAGTTCAGCTCTAGTTCTTCCATGAAGCAAAACCTACTTCAACAGAAGACCCTGATGCCGAACACCTTCATCCTGGTAGCTACGGCCCTGTGGGAAGGGATGTGGGTACCAGCCCACTCAGAGAAGGGCTGAGGTCTCCACAGACAAAAGCATTAGTGTGTGTGCTGATTAAAACCAAAATGATATGAATTGCTGACTTCAATCATGGGTTAAATAATCTTCATTCTGCAGTTGCACTTGATTTTGTACTGTCACTGGCTGAGAGTAATGTGAATATGCTGATAAATATAGACTTTATATTAAAATTGGCACTCATTTTAACTTGGTGGATATGATAATCTATTCACATTCGTACAAGCACTGTTCAGTTATAATATGCATTAATTCAGATAGTTAATTTACATTTTATTTTGTTATGAAATAGTGAATGAAGTATTTTTTTACTTGTCATTTAGAAAATGGAATATTTAATTGATTGCAAAAACAGCATTTAAAAATGGTTGCTTGAATTAATAATACAACCTAAAATGGAGTGGAAGCACAAAAGCATGCTTAAATGAACTGCTTTAGTCTTTTTAGGCAGGCTGCTTTAGTGCAAGAACAACGTGATCTAACCACAAAGTTAGCCCTAGTGTGAGCACAGGCTTGGACTACAGTGCTCCAGTGAGGTCTCTTCCCACCTTAATCTTTCTTTAGTACCTGAATGGGTTCTTCTAATGACTGAATCCTTCAGGCTTTCAGAATGAGGAAATCTCCTGGTCTCACACCTTTTCTTCTGGCTTGTTCTTGATGTGTAAAAAATTAACTCCAGTCTTTTCTCCTCCCAGCCTGGTTTTCAGCTTTGAATGAATTATTCTTTCAATGGCAGCAACCCAAACTACTGAAATTAAATTGTACATCTGCAAAAACAGACCGAAGTGGGCAACTTGCTGAGCGTTTTTGCACAGTAGGCTTTAGGAGTTTAGTGTTTGTCACAGGTTTGCCTGTCCTTAACACTTGGGCAAAAATGTAATTTTTAAAGTAAGACTTAAATTTCTTTTATGTATTCAGAGGACTAAACATAAATTAGCATAAATTAATCAAGATGTTTTACTATTTTTATAAATGAAATGCATTTTATTTGATAAAACCAGTTACATTTCTTCTGGTACTGTAATTACTAGGCAAGGGAGTTGGAGAAACTTCCTTCAGTTGTCTTTGAAAGAATGCTAGGACATTTTGTTTCCTTCTACTAGTCTTTAAATGCTGCAGTCTTCCTTGCTTACTGTTGCTGCTTTGGAGCAACCAGGGATTGCACACCTTCCAGGTGTTGCCACTCAGCTTGTCAACATCTCCACAGTTTGTCCTCCTGGTTCACACAGCAGGGAAAAAAAGTAGAGCCATGGTTGGTTGTACAAAAGACAGCGGCTCAGAAACTGTCAAACAAGCCAGGTCTGCCTCGTGCAGGGCCCTCAATCTAAGCTTGCTCAGAAGTTTGGGTAATCATGCTATGTTAAACGATCTACCGATGAGCACTTGCTACATGACTGCTGTGCCTTGCCCTGCTCCGGGAGAAATGAAACATCAGCGCTCCTGTTGCCAGTTTGCACAAGACTGATCGCTTCACTTAGCCAAGAGAATGGCAAGATACCCTTTGTATCCCTCCTTTCTGGGACTCGGAGGAAGTGCCACCCATTTCTCTGTAGACATCAGAGGGGAGCAATCCTGCTGTCATCTGTAACTACCTCTTCCCAAAATGTATATCTGCCTATCTGCAATGAGAAACATCCTAGGAGGACCTGGTCTTATTTTCAGCCAGTATAAGCAAGTTATCTCTTGGGAATGTTTTTCTTCTCCGCTGCCAACATGAGATCTCTGGACTGATTTGGCCAGCATTTGAATCGAGCCTTAAGATCTTCAGCAACATCACCTTACACCTGGAGCCACACAACTACTGCTTCTTACCCTAGCTTGCTCTGTTGCAGAGTGTCTTGCTACCTACCATATATCTGACCTGATTTAGGACCCATAGCAGCCCTGCTTTGAAGGGGAAGCTGGACCAGATGACCTCCAGGGGTAGCTTCCAATCAGGGTTTCCAATTCTAAGAGATATATATATATATTTATATGCAGTAATTGTCTCATAAGAATTCATCCCCAATAATCTGAGCATCACCAAAACACACTCTACAGTTGAGCCTTAGATAGTCTGCTTAAGCACAGAAGTCTTACACAACCTCTTTAACAGACAATAGGAGACACACTACCACACAGCTCTGAACATATAGTTAGGTAAATAATACCTTAAGAGCACTTAATTAAAGGCTGAGTGTTGCTGAGCTATGGGGCTAGTTTAATCACTTGCTATGCTTGTAACAGACGAAGAAGGTCTCGCTGGTGGAAGGTGACGGTCGTGGTCAGGATGGTTTCTGTGCACATTACGCAGCAGACATGACGGTGGCAGAGCCTGGGGGACAGGAGCTTGCTGAGTGTGTCTGCTCACTGGGAAGGGGAATACTTTGCTGAACAGCCTCATGCACTACGCTTGCCCAGCTACCTAGGAATGATGCCCACAGCTGCGGCAATCACAGCTGGACAAGATGAACTAGTCACTCGTGTGCATGACCAATTATTATTAATAAATGGGCTTAAAGAAGCTGGCAAAAGTCTTCCCTCTTGTCATGCTGTATGGCTCCAGCTTCGTGAAACTCAGGCTTGACTTTACTCACCAACTAGGTTATTTCCAGTCACTCTACAAGGGCAATTTCTCCAGCTCCATTTTAGAAAGTATTTATGTTGCGCTGACAGCTGTTCCAGGAAATCTGCAAGCTGGACAGTTCTTTAAAGGAGACCATGATTACTTTAACTTAGTGTATCCCCTTTTTAAGCATTTCAATTCTAGGTGAAGTAAACTTTTCAGATCCCATTACCACTACACCGATAGAGGTAACTACAAATGGTAATCTTTAAAAAAAAAAAATCAAGTAATTTTTGACTGACCGTTTCTGTTACTTCCAGTCAAACTGATTTTATTTTGTTGACCTGGATTTCTTGCTTGTTTTAAAGAGAAGCAATTTACTTATCTGCTGTTTCAGTATTTCACATCTGGACTGCAACGGCAGCCGCCTTGACCTCATTAAGGACCAGCACAGAGCTGGCTCTTTTCCAGCCTTGTAGGCTTTTCCGAGCAGTCCAGAGACTGACAGCAGACCACAGATGCCTTCAGGTGGCTCTCGCAGGATGACAAACACCTTTTACTGAAGACCACTGATCAAAAAAGCGTTCAGTCCAACAGACGCTATTTAAAATCCTCCTTACTGTTTGCCTAGGAAGTACATCATTCCCATATGACACCAGCACCAACACAGAATAAATATTTACAGAACACTTCCCCCTCCTCTCATTACAAACAAGTCTGCTATCTGCAGTTGGTAATGGACATGTGCCACGTTCAATTACATCAAAAACAAAAGGCATTCTAAAAAAAGCTGCGCATGTTTCTAGCCTTGTCACTTATAGGCTTTGCTCCCACTGGCTCCATTTTTGTACTTTGTAATTTCTAGCTTCTATTGATTTGATTATTTCCCCTCTTTGGTGACTAAGTATTGCAGTTACTGCCCTTATTCTGTCTCTTCCAAGGTTAGTTCTTAATGACCTTTCATTTGCATTTATACTTGTAAGCCATTTAAAAATTCTCAGTTTTCATCCATATTTTTGTATAAATTCCCTCTTCCTGTAAGTCGTCTTCAGAGGATTCCCTCAGCTGCCACCAACATCCCCTGAATGCTCCACGCTGCTGGCTGAAGGACCCCTTCATCGGATAGAAGCAGGACGCAGTGGCAGGACACGGAGTAAGCGGAGTTTCCCACCTATCATTCCCCACCATTTTCTGGCACTGAATCAGAACCCAGCCTAGGTGTTTCTCATGTGTTTTGCATTAAAAGTCATCAGGATGTTCCAATTCTCAGTGTCCGAAGAAGCACAATGGCAACACTGTGCCCAAGCTTTAGCCTGAAAACAGAAGTATTCTGGTCTACCTCCCCCTCTCGGTATCCTACAGCGACTGCAGAAGACCCAACACTTGGGTTTCCTAAACCAGAGCTACCCTGAACAGTTACTCCAGCACAGTAAGCAGAACCTAAGCAACTGGCCACTTTGTTTCCTGGTTTGGTGTGCAACGATCCCCTGCCCACTCACACCGCTTTCACATTACACCACATGCATTTAGTCGCTATTTCTTATCCTTCATCAGCAGTGGCTTCATTTCAGGGCCGCCACTTCAAACACGTCCGTAGACCACAGTTTCTAGAAAGCTTGCTGCTAATGGGGGCGGTTACAATCCAGCGTCCTATCCCATCAAAACCAAACCACTTAGAGGAGTGTTTGCACCCTTTATTACCCTTGCCATTTGCCCAAAGCCTGTTTTCAGGTACAGACCACATCCTCCCTTTGTTCTGTTAGTTGAGCACCCAGCTGATATATGGATAAACCCCAGACTTCTCATCCACTGGATGATGGCACAGCATCTCCTGCTATGAAGACTGTACCACACACACAACCAACATCTTTCAAGATTTACTTCCTCTCTGTTTAAGGAGGGAAGCCCCAGGAAAATGGTTTAGGACAATCTGGGGACTGAGATCCAGACTGTGGCAGTGGTACCACAAACCACGAGCCACAGTCTGCATAAGAACTTACCTCTATTTTTTTCTGTGCAAAATGGGAACCTAAGTACCCCTTCTTGAAGCAAAAGCAAACACTGACTCAATGCTAACTCACTTGAACAGGAGACTTAACACCAGCTCCTCAGCTGATAGCTTTGAGAGGGTCCCTGTACCGTAACAAGGTGAGTGGCATTGCTCTCCACCTGCGAGTCCTCTGAATGGTTTTAATAATGAGCCCCTAGAAGAGCTTTGGCTTCATGACTACAAGAACAAAGATGCTCCATTGATCCTTGTACAAGTTATCTATGTGAGGAAACCATTTCATGTTTCAGGAGAAAAGCTTAAACCCTCCTGAACAGCAGAGAACAAGTAGGAAGAAGAAACTCAAATTAATCAATCTCCAGGCCATGACAATGGAACAGATAAATGGCAGCTTCAGTATGAATCATCTCCTCAAGGCTACCTGCAGACACTACAAAGAGAAATGTTTCTTCAGTAATTGTTTTGGAGCCTAATGTTATCTTAGTAACAGCAGCTGGAGTTTCTGGCAACAAGGTGATCCAAGGTGAAAGTGACCCACTGGGGACAAGTTATCAGGATATCTGCAAAATCTATCCACATTCTTGGATGCCCACCCTCTGTGGGGGCACAACTGAAGGGACAGATATTTTTCACAGCCACCAGAAAGTTTAGTAACCTTTTGCAAGTATATTAGGGATATTTTCAAGCCTGACTTCAGCAGAATGTCAGTCATTAACACTGTTCAGGACTGTTACACAAAAAAGCTGTACCATATTCATTATTTAGAATAAAAGCAGAGCTGAGAGAGAAAGAATAACTAAAGAGACCAATTGCTGCAGTTTACTTTTGAGGCGACAGCAAGACAGACAGAGTATTTGTTTCAATGACCTTTATTTAATTCTGTATTATACAAGTGGGATCTGAATCCCCAAACTTCCCATCATCAACATAATGGGGAAGCCTCACTGCACAAAAGGAGGGGAGAATTTTGGAGCCAGAAGACAGGCGTGATCAAGCCATTTCTCCCCATGTGGTCAGAAATTCTTCCTCCTTCACACAATGTGCTTCCCAGGCCAACAGGTTTACCCCAGGAATAAGAGAGACAAAGCTAGCTCTAAACATTCCTCCCTCCTCCTCGTCTCCCAAACAAAAGAGGCTGCTCAATGCCAGTAGTGGAATGGTTAAAGACAGGGAGTACATTATGTTTTCAGTCTCTCAGCCAGCCCACTAGATTAAGAAGTGGCCTGGTTACTCCCTCTCTCCCGAAAAAGATCCAGGAAAATCAAAGACCTAAAATGCTGAAGACTTACCTCCTTTCCTTCCCCCATCCCATAGCCTTGTTCTCTAAGCAGAGAGTAGGCAATGAACTCTGAGGAGGCTGAAGGAAAGCCAAGGAAAATCAGGGGCTACCTGAATCCCTGGGAATCTGGTGGCTACCCTGGTGCCCTCATTCATTCCCTTTGAGGTTGAGACCTGTTTGGAATAGTACACAGAGAGGGCCTCCCTTAGGGATTCGGAAGCAACCAGGGATACAGAACACACAGGAACCGCTGTGAGGGTACACACCATTCCAGGGATGGCCCAAACCACAAACAGGGCAAGACTCCCCTCAGCCAAGGCCCCAAGGGCTGGGGCTGCTGGGGCAAGGCCCTGGCAGGGGGAAGAGAGCACCTGCAGCAGTACTGAGGGCTCATGGGATTTTACTTCTTCTTCCTCTCCTGGGAACAGCGAGGGCAGAACCTGGTAGAAAGAGAAGTAAAAAGCCAGAATTTAGGGCATGACATGAACCTTGAATATACAGTCACAAAGGACCTTTTCCAAGGTCCCAGACAAAGGCTTAATTCAAATTTTCCTTTTTAAGAGGTCTTCTAAGTGTGTATATACAGTACTCTCCCTTCTGCCACCCAGGACCTCCCCCTTCCAAAGACCAATTTGCTTGTTCACTCACCATTTTCCTCTTGGTTTTGTTGTTAGACCCACACAGGCAAAATGAAACCATTCAATGGAACACTGTTGGGATGGAGAGCAGTCAGTTAAAGAGCAGTTTGCTTTTGAAATCATTGCTTCTGGGCTACCGAAGCTTCCCAACACTTGTTCACAAACTCCTAAATCTCCAGCAGTGATCAGGGAATGAAGACTCACACCCAACCTACGTCCTGTTAGCGAGGAGAACTCCCCTTCTCCCTTTTTAAGTGTGGGGGCAAGAAAACAACCTGTCATTTTAATGAAAACCCTGAAGAAAGGTGCACTTACCAGGCCCTACGCCAAGCCACCCCTCTGCCCCTCCAAACTATCTGAGGTAAGCCCTCTTCTTGTCACTGCTTTGCTGTATCAGGCCCTACCCAAGCAGGACAAGACCTTCCATGCAAGACTCTCCTCACTCCCTTCCCCCCTATTTTCATCAAGTGCAGGCTCTTACATCTGGGTTGTCACAGCCAATCATCTCCCCATAGGAGACCTGGTGGCAGAGGCAGTAAGTAGGCTCATTGGGGTCCACAGGCATATCCAATACATCCGAAGGGTGCACATTTCCAAAGGTGACTGAAGGCATCCCATACTCTGTGCTACTGCAGGGCAGGAATAAAGTAGGTCAGCAAAATAACCAGCTTCGAGTCCCTTTGCATCTCCCAGGACAACGCCCATATTTGCCAGAGACAGCCACTTCTCTTTTCTAAGCACATACATCCCACCCCACTGAAGTGACCCACCCTCCCCTTCATGCCACACTCCCCTGAAAGAATTAAAAGGTCTCTTCCTCTTGCTTCCCAAGAAGGAACAGGGGACACACTGTCTGGTGTGGGTGGGGATCAGATCCTTCGCAGGGAAGTCTGGCTAGGCCTTCCTTGGTCTGATTTGCAGTGATGCTCCTCATTCCCACAAATCTCTTGAACACTTACGTGCGGACAAGCTTCAATTTCTTTTGGGCAGTTTTTGGTGCCTCCTCATCAGAGTTCTTCCCTTTAGAGCGAGCACGGGCAGCTTTCTTCTCTTTTTGAGCTCGGCCCTCTGGTAAGAAGAGAGAAAGGTGTTGCATCTGCCATCCCATCAAAATAGACACCTGATAGTAAAAACCTCTCCAGCACTAAAATACACTCCTACTTCAGAGTGTTATTTGGCTTTGGGCCATGCACCCCATCTTAATTTTATCTAGTGGCCTTGAATATGCTCACACAAGAAGAGCCCAGGTCACCATCTTTTTACCTGTCCTTCAGATTCCAGCGTAACAGTCTTTGATCTGTACCACTCCAGTGCCTGCCTTCATCCCCACCACTTCCATAGTCACTTGGCTGCCTCCTGTATCAATCTGCAGCCCAGTGGTGGTACTCACTCTTCTTGCCCTTGCTGGAAGAACTGTCATAATCACTCGACTCTATCTGCTTCTCCTTCAGGTCTGCTTCAAAGCGAGCGAGGTCTGTGTCCAGCCGCCGGATGTGCTTATCAACCTGCAAAAACGACAGCGACCAGGAGTTACCACAGCACAGACAAAGAGGCCAAAGAGGAGAGAGCACGGGGCTTGCGCTAGAAGCTGAGAAGCAAGAGTGGGTAGGGCCTAAAGAGAGAGAGATCAGGGCCTTCATGGATTGGGGGCTTTAGTACAGTCTTTCATATGATAAGCACTAGACACTTCCCTTCATACCATCTCGTAGGTCTGCATAGCCAGCTGAACCTTGTCGTCCCCAAACTCCTTGCATTTCCCATAGGCTTCCTGGATTTGCTTGAGAAGCCCCAGTTTTTCCTCTGAAGACAAAGTCCTTGCATTGCTGATATACTCCGTGGCCAACTTATCGATCTCCGACTTGAGGTCTGAAACAAGTTTACCATTAAATACATAAATACACATACATACACACACACTGTAGTGTCCTCCAAGAGAGACTGAAGGATCAGAGCAGCTGCAGACTTCCTCCCCTGCCCTGAGTTCCCCATGATAAAGGCAAAAGAAAGAAAAGCTGGTCAAGCTGCATATTTCTTGTCTCGTCAACAAAACCGTCTCTAATCCTCACCTTCCGTCCTCTGATCCAGATCTCGCATCAGCTGGAAGTTTCTCTGCAATTCAAACGGCAGGTTCTCAATACCTGCAGAGAGACAAGGATTGCATGGAGAAGTCAGGTTCCTGTCCACAATGCCAAGGCAGGAAAAAAGCTAATTTGACTGGTAACAACACATACACCAGTCCAGCAATTCCCAACACCCTTTCCTGGTACACATGAGTGTGCCTCCATTTGTTGTCAACTCAAAGGAGACAGACTATGAAAACTTGGTATATCTAATCCAGGAGCATAGTTCTGTAATACATACTAGGTAACACAAAACTGCTGCCATGCAGAAAGGCCTACATTAAGAAAGCCGAAAACCAAAATTTGTAATGAAGTCAGTCATTATAATGCAAAGTATCCACCCAAGAACTATGAATGAAAAAAATAGTACAACAGCATCAATTTTACACATAGGGGACAGAAGACATGGTGCTGAGCCCAAGAGCAAGTCTGAGCCAGAACAGGGAGCAGTGAACAGCAGTCTTAGCCCTCTGTCATGTGTTCCTTGTTCTGTGTTCTGCACCGTAATCTCAGTGTGGTCTGTCCAACACCTGGAACAATGCTATACATTGTGAATAATAAATGTTTGTAGGGCTCTGATTGAGCAGTGTGAAGTTGATAGGCAATTAATTTTCAATGCACTATGCTACTCACCCCCTAGGCATCACCAGATGGTCAACTGACAAAGCTGATAAAAACAATTCTCATTTTCCATGCCTGTCTAATCAAACTGAGATCTAGTGTCACTGCATTAACCTGAAGTCCAGGCTTGATTGTTGTCAACTTTATACCTAATGAAAAAAAACACAACCTCTTGCAGGTTTAAAAAACAAAAAAAGGTGTGGGGGAAAAGCTCTTCAGAAACACATCGTAAGCATGTCTGCTTCCTGAACCCACTCTCCAACACACAGAGAGTGTAAATGAAGGTGTGTCTACCCGTCATCAAAACTGTCTAATACATCAGTCTCAGCAGCTGTCTCTATTTTCACTGCCACATCTTCCTACAGTAGAGACATTTCCCTGAAAAGCAATCAGCCACCAGGGAAGGTCTGTATACAAGAGGCAGGTTTTAACAAGTACTACATACAGGCCATGAAATTAATTCCTATAAGAGGTAAAAACAACTGTGGGCCTCATTGTGCTCAGACGTTGCTCCTTTAACTTATTTTTTCTGCACAAACAGAATATAGTAAGTTACATACAGAATCCTTATAAGTAATCAAGCTATTGCCTCAATAGATTTCTGTTGCCATTTCTGGTTTAAATATCTGAGAAATTCTCAGATAGTATGTGCCCTTAAGTACCCAGATATATAATCACACAGCACACAGACATTGCTACCCTGCATTCAAAGACAGTTAACAGTACCAAATCAATTTCTCAAAAAGTTAGTAAGCAGCAAAATTAAGGCTGTCTGCATATTCCTAAACTTGACAATTCCACATTTGTTTGGCATGACAGACTTCACACAAGGTTCAAGCAGCCGACTACCAGATTACATCCCTACAGCTCAGAAAAGCACCTCAGGAGACAACAGGGACACAATGCTGAAAGTTACCATTGCTTAAAAAGAGAACTTATGGCACAGATGAAATCCAGCCTGGGAATCTCGAGACCATGCCTTTTTCCTTCCTGCAATCCTCAGCCTCAACTCCAAGCCTTTCAATCTGTACAGCAAATGAAACATGGGTCATATTGCAGCATGCTACTTTTCATTCCTCTCCAAAGCATCTCCTGCAGAAGACAAGACAGGTATCCTCTAGAGGAAAACCATATCTGTTCTTGCACTGCACATAATATGTCAAACTTACATTGCGTTTATTAATCCTGGAAGATCACAACTTCTAAATTCTTGACTTTGTAGTTTTAAAAAAATGATTAATGCAATTTCTTTTCCTCTTCTGAAGAGAAAAGTCAGTCAAAGCACAAATTTCACTGGGTACAGCCAGTTTTCCCTCAGCAGGGCTAGAAACCTTTTAGAGCGAGCACCTGAGCCAGCATGAAAACCAGTAGGATGCTATTCTCCAGGCAGAACAACCCCACAAAGGTTACAGCCACGCTTCACAGCAATGTTTTAGCAGCAGGAGAAACTCAGAAAGGAGTTTGCTTCTGCTACAGAACCTGAAAGGGACCGTGCCCAACTGTAAAAATCTGCCACCACCTGTCACTAACGCCACTGCATGCCCTCATCTGGAAAGCCTCTGTCCTCCCTTTGGCTCTACATGCCTGGTCTCATCTTTTCAGCCCAGACCATCTGTCCTTCAGAGACTCTCTCTTCCTGCGGCCTCCTCCCCTTACTGCTAGCCCCTCAGTCAGGACAGTGGCTCCCCTGCCTTGTTACCTGTCTCCACGCATGCAGAGCTCTCTGCTCCTGGCAGCTCTTGGAGAGAGGCGCTATCCAGCTCGGGCCTAGCAGATGCTCAGCACAGACACAATTGGTGGGATCATTTACCAGTCAAGCATGCAGGAGCAATGATCTTCCAGAGGCTCATGAGCTGGGCAGGTTTCCACGGGGCCTGATGAGACCAAACCCCTGCCATTTGAAGTCCTTCCCTGCTAAAAGCTGCAAAATGATTTCCTAAAATGCCAGCAAAATGTTTCACTCTACAAATCTGTTATTGGATCAATGTTCTGTATTTGATTTGTCAATAAATTAGGAGAAAACAAAACAATTGACAGTACAGTGACTTTATAATAATCAGAACTGTTATAAGGATGCTTTATCTAGTCAACTAGAATGTTGTACTCAGCTTGTTTGCACTTCAAAATTACGATCCAGAGAGAGTTTGGCAAGAACAAAAAGCATAACAAGATAAAGTTGTAGCTGGGCAAGTTTTAACTGAGTGACAAACTATTTGTATGGTATATAGTTTATCTAAATATGGGGAAGTTTTCTACTATCTCTAGCTTAACTCAAAAGTTCTTGCCTACCCTTTGAAAAAAAAAACCAAACCACAACAAAAGGTGATGGCCTGCATCACAGAATTTATCATGGCGGTTCAGAACACTTGCTGAAATTGCTTGGCCTGTGCTGTGCTGGCTATCACATCTCATCACATCACCACCCTAACAACCCCATTAAAAAGTTTCCATTTCCTCATCCCTACTAACACAACACACTTTCCCACAGTCTTCCTAAAACCATTCATGTTATTTATAAAGGTTTGTTTCCTCCTGAATTTCTCCTTTTTCTTTCTTCTTACTGTAAGAGGCACCTAAACTTCCCATGACTAAATACTATATACTGTAAAGTACTCAAATAATTCTCAGATTCTGAAATGGATCATAGTAAAGAAAAACCACCCTACAGGCATCTTTAATCACTAGAGAAGGCAGCAGTGAAGGGCAGTTTCCCTGTCCCAGACAAGCAACAATCTGACAGAAAAATAAAGAAAAGCAAAGGCCTCTTTCAACACAAATGGCATAGCAGCAAGAAAGGAAGAGGAGGATGTCGAAGATGTACAGCGAAGAAAGTGCTCGCGAGGCCAGCAGCTTGGCCCAAAGTGTGGGCTGGCATTAATGGAACTGTGTCCATCTGCACAGAGCCACGCACAGCCCCGCTGTGGCCCCACTCCCTCCTGTCACAGTACAATTCCCCTAAAAATCAATGGCGCAGGTCTCATTGAGTTTTTCCTGCCCCTTCCTTTTCACTTCTTATCACAAGCTGAAAGCCTCTCTACCTACTTGCATCCTTCCTTCCCTCAATTCTTACCCCTTCACTACCCCCATTCTTCTTTCATCTCCTTTAGTTTCCTCTTTCCTTGTCATTCCTTCCCCCATTCATTCTTCTGCAGGCATCCATACCCACACTGTCTTGTCCGTTAAGAACCATGCGCTCATTCTCCAAAAGTCAGAATCCATCACCACCCTCCTTCCCCTCCTATTATTTCTTTTTAAAAAGCTGTGTGGGGTATAAAGTGGAAGCAACTGATATTTAACCTTCAGCTACTTAACTCGGATGTTAATTCTGACATACACACACAGAGAGTAAGCCTACACAACCTGATAGCTTTCACTATGCTTCATTCTCCCATAGCATGTTTTTTAACTGTGCCAAACAATGGGTTTGTGCTGCGACAATGTCCAAGTTGCTAAAAAGAGATCCATTGCACCCAGCACTATACAAATACATGGTGCCTTTCCCGAGATGTCTGTTCACCCACGATGTTCAGATGCATGATTACATTTATTAAAAAATGGGAAAATACATTTTGAAATATAACCACCAGTTACTTTATTAACAGTACAGATTTCAGCAAACGCTTTAAACACCACATTGCCAAAGGCAATTAAAAAAGTCCTGCTTGTGCCAGGGACTGCCACAATGAGAAGGTAAATTCTTTGCCCCCTGAGATGGGAGATTAGCTGGGATCTTGCAAGGGAAGCCCATAGGACTTTTCAGTACTCCACGATTCTAATAATTTTGCAGCATTTGAAGTATACTGCAGGACAACTGGCTTAGAGCAATCTTCAGGAGCTTCCTTGGTTCCTCATTAGGGGGAAGAATGTCTTTTATATGCCTCAGTCCCTCCTTTTAGAGGGTACAAGCCTTTCAAGCTGCAGCTTCTACTCTGTCCCGTGTTCTCAGCTAATTATTTATCCTCCCACTCAGTTCACTGAAACTAGCGCATGATCATAATATAAACCTTTCTCTCTATTAATTTATGGCTCAGCCCTGCTGCAGTACATGCATCTTAACCTGTAACATTATCCTCAGAACAGCTCTGTAAGAGATAACGCTACCTATGTTTTTACAAACAGGGTACTCAGGTGCATGGCAGACTAACTTAGCTACAGGCACCCAAGAATCCTGTGGCCGTGTCATATACCCCAAACTCTGGGCCAGTGAGCTGCACACTAGCCCACACAGGCGCATGTACTTCAGGCACTGTCCAAAGAAACAGGCATCAGTCAGCAACGTCAGCCAATATAACAGTCACAGAAACCTAATACTCCCCCAAAGAGTGGACCCTTTCCTCAGGGAGGGAGGGGTTCTTTTTGTCTTTTTCTTATTACGTTAGTTCAGTGCTACAGCATCCACAGCCAAGATAGCAGGCAATATTGTTAAGTCTCAGAAAAGCGATCTTTATTGCTGTGTTAAAGATCAAACTTGATTTCAGAAGCTTGGAGGACTTGGAAGACTGACATGTCAGATAAGACTTATACCGCTCCAGGCATTTCCAGCCTGTCACAGATCTCCAAAGGCAGGGACCACCACCACCAATGAGATTGCAGGGCTGTTTGCCAAAATGGTCACATCAGGTTTGCTGTTGGGTAAGTGAAGAAATGCAGAAAAAATGCAGGATACTTTGGCTTGTAAAGCCATCTTCTATCACCTCTGATAAAAATACCAGTCAACACCAAAATCAATTCTAAATAAACTGGTCATTAACAATAATAAATGTATTAGCTTAGAGTGTGCTGTGCCAGCAGCTCTCACACAGAAACAAATGATGCCTATGAATCACCAAATCTTCTCCCCTGTCTAAGATCTTTTGTAATTTTCCATAGATCATGTGTGCTGCATCGCAGATGCAACTAATCCAATGTCTCATTAAGGTCAAAGGCATCTTTCACTACATTAAAACAGTACTGGATGTAGAAACAATTTATTAAGAGATTTGCATACGTGAGGTATGATGTGAGAACCTTTAGAGGCAAGAATGGGAGGGTATGGCTGCATGCTACATTGGGAAGGGGATAGAAGTAATGATGGTAGGTAAAGTGAGAGATAAAAGAACTGCTGGGGAATTTGGAACACAGCCAGGACTGGGAAAGAATCAAAGGCTAACCTACAGCAAGTTCTGACATCACACCCATGTCCTCTAAGAGTAGCAAGATGACAATACACATCATACTCTCATGTGATGAGGCTATACAGAGAAAAATCCAGACAGATGTAGGTAGCTATTATGAAAGAATAATCCAATTTTACTGAGTTGGATAATGCTATCAAAGAATGAAAGGACATTCCCATGTCAGTTGTAGGAGAAAGAAGATGACTTTCAAGAGGGTATATGCTGCACCTGTTGCTCTGTGCTTATGCTGGCATAAGTTTTCTAGTATTGACAAGCCGGGGCCCCGAACTGGTGTAACTCTATGTGCCTATTGACATGCAAATAGAAGGAGCAAAGGCAACTTGATGCCTCCCTAATCAGTATTAAAAAAAAGGGAAAAACCCAAAAGAAAACATCTACACAGTACCATGGTAACTTAACAGGTGAGGTCTCCTCACCTAAGTCTGTTGTCCCCATCATCCTCTTCACTGGGGCAGATATGTCCTAGTGTCTGCTCCTGGAACAGGTCCTGACTGGTGGTCTCTGAGACAACAAACTGAATATCAAGCAGCCATCTGAGTAGACAGGCCAGACACGTCCTCCTACCTTTCAAGCTCACTGAGGTTACTAGCCCTCTGCTGATGACTCTCCCAAGCGTTTAGGTCTAATTTTGACCAAATGTTGGCAGAATCTTGTTCCTCAGAGGTTGGGGGGATGGAAACATTTTTCATTGTTTTGTTACCATTCCTTACAAATATTTTATGCTGACATTTATTCAACAACAGACCAGTTCAACCATATGGAAATTTGAACTTCCTTCCAGTCCGGCACACAATTCCTAACTGGAACAATGCATGCTCCGCATTCAGCAAGGCAAATAAAGCAGCAGCCTCATCAGTCCAGGCAGGAACACATCACTGGTGGACAGTGATGGCTGGAACCAGCAGAGAAGGTGCTGTTTGATTGCTTCAGAAAGGACACCCACAAACATAACCCCTTCCATTGACCTCAGCTATCTGAACTACTGGGCAGACATACACTCAGCAGTGAAGCATAGGTAGGTGAGCAGAGAGGTCATTTTGTAACCAACTCAGGCAGCAGACAGTTGAGGAGAGGTACATGCATTGGGTCTGTTGCCAGAAAACTTGTGTGTTGTCACTAAGTACACTCACTTTATTCTGATACCCACTAGGTAGGCAAACAAGGAAGCAGTGATGGTAGAAAATACATGTGGCTGCATAGCAGTTCCCTTTACTATAAAGATAATCCCTATACTCATGGCACATTGACATATAAATAGAGACTTGTAGAAAACTATTTGGGACTGTTTTCTGAATATGTGTACTTCAATGATGCCTGTTACAAAGAAGCTCTGCAATCCTCTTGAAAATTCCAAACATGAGGAACACTCAGTGTTTGCATCTCATCTTCTGGAAAATCTGTATTCGTCACCCTTCCTTTCTCCCCCTCAAAGCCTCCACTTCAGTATCTCTAACCCAGAACGAAAGCAAATACTGAGCCAAGTACAGTAACTCAAGTCTGAGCAAGCACAAACTCCTCTAATGAGTCTTCATGCACATTCAATCTTCTCATCACAAAACATTATGCTTTCTTCCTTCTTATTCTTCCTCCATTCCTTTCTACATCTCTAACCCCTTTACACCCATAGTTTTTCCCCTACTAAAGTTGCACTGCTTTTTTGGCTTGAGGAAAAGCACTTCAGTATCTTGCTTTTCTCCCCACAGAAGCAGGCATAAAATGGTTTAGGACAACATTTGAAGAAATGGAAATCTTTTCCTGCTTACCTTCAGCCACGAAAGAGAACTGAGGAAAGAACCATGCCCAAAGGAAAACACTTGGGAGGAAGAGAACTGGAACAAGAAACATTGCTCTTCTCCTTGCCTAAATCCTTTAGCTCAGTATAGTCATTGAAGGGGCAGCTTCAGTAGGATGAAGGAAGGAAGGTCATCAGAACAGACAAGACATGGAGTTCCTCTGTCAGGATGTTCAGCACTGAAGGAATTCTGCTGCAAACGTTTTTCTGCTGCGAAAACATCTACTAGGAGCATAACACTTTTCAGACAGATATGCTTTGCAGTTAACAGCTTAGAGCAAAGACAATGGTATGTCTAATCCTAGGTCTAAACCCAGTTTCAAATTACAGCAAGGACTTGAAAGCTACTGAAATACCAGACCTAAGAAACTGCCAGACACCTTTTACTAAGAGAACTGTTGTTGACTTGGCTATTCCACAAAAATCTCCTTGAAAAGAACTTTAGATGTCCAAAGCAGAGGACTAAAAATTTATGAACTGAAACAACTGTGGTTGTATGCACAGCTTTGTCAGACTGCTCGTGCACTTCAATGTATATTTTTTAATTACCTAACTGCATGAGGTTTTTATACAAGGCATTTCTCGTTCCCAGTGACTGAGCAGTGATTCAAAGTTTTATTTTATTCTCTTTGGTCAATACAGAGTTGCACATACACAACCCAAACCTCAATCTGAAAACGGCCTTGGTAATCAGCTTTTCAAGGTGTTCATTTTTGTGACATTAGAATGCTTTTTCACCACGCTGCTGTGGAGTAGCCCACTTCCCTTACCAATAAGCTGGAGGTTAAGAGATTTACTGAGGCAAAGAGATTAAGGCCAAGGAGGCCAGTTAATTTAATTACAAACACACCTCTTGAAACATCTAAAAATGCTACATAGCCTGACTTTTCAGAATTATCTGTTCAAAGCAGACTTCAACTGAGGCTTTGAGCATTCTGCACATCTGTTCCTCTGACTACAAATTTTTACTCATAATTTGAGGGAACCACAATCTATGCCAGAACCTGTAAAAAGCATGACCCCCAAAATAAACACAAACATCAAACACACTTTGTCAGGGTGGTATTCATCTGCCTCAAACATGAGGTCACCTTTTTTCTTCCTACAACTTTCACTTAATACATTATACACCTTCCATTCTTCAAGGACTTCAGGAGGTCCTACAAACAACTGCCCTCTTTCATCACACACTCCTCATTCATTCCCTGAGCAGATCCAACCAGTAAACCATATGAAAGAGAAACTCTGTGGGAGGAAAAAAAAATTCAGCTGAAAACTGTGTCTGCATTACCTCTGTAATATTAAAAGAATTCCATTCCAAGAAGTAAATGTAAATATTAGACATTTTTTAAAAAGCTGACCAAAGGTTCTGGACTATTTATTTGTATAACTTTCAGGAATTTTTTGAACATTAGCGAACTACTTTAAAACTGAAGGTTTTTAAAATACTGAAATAATGTAGGAAAAAAATGGGGGGGGGAGGAAGGAGCGAGGGAAAAACTGAATGCTGGCAGGCAGGCATGAAAAGAAATGGAGTAGCTGATCTGAGATCATCTCAAAGAATTAAATGAGCAGGAAAATGTAGATTAAGTGTTAAAACAAACTTTCCTGACTGGACCTTTTTTGGCAAGAATACACACTTCATTGGTAGAAATAATTTTTTAAGTGATTAAATTATAACTTGCATCAAATACTCGATGTAGCATCAGAAAGTATCTTGCATAACAAGCTAGAATAAGAAAAAACAAACATAAGATATATTAAAAGTACTTTAAATAGCTACATAAGGCTTTAGAATGTGTTACAGAAAGCTATTGGCAGTGGCTGCACCACCCACGCAAAACACACACAAAGCAGTTCTTGATCCCACAAAAGAAAAGTTATTTGGAAGTGAGATACAGAGTGGAAGAAAGAGAATGGAAGGAACAGACCACTGGGACAGCAGGAGACAGCCTGGCTGCAAACAGATACTTTCCATCAAGTTTTACAGAGGATAATACATTTAGGAATGAGCAATATAACTGATGGATAAAGCACGCTGGACTGTATTTCTAAGAAACAAAAAGACTATGTCATGTCAATATCATGGTAAATAGTAACCTGAATATGGGCTCCCAGCTGAAACACAATGATGAACAGGGATAGGGGCATGCCTACAACAATAACCTGACTTCTTTAGTTAGTACCATGAAGGACTGTATGCATTTTCAGAGAGTCAGAAGTTCAAGTAGGATGTCAAAAGATTTGAGCAGGCTCGAAGAACATGATGGCTAATTAGAAAACTGAAAAATATGTTACCACAAGCATTTTTTTTCTAAGTTACCAGAAAGAAGGTTAAGATTTAATCAATTCCAATCTACCCAGGGAAGAAACTTTCCATAAGGGGACACTTCAGTGGCAGATAAAAGGCGTTATAGGTGCAATGACTAAATATTGGAACTGTGAAAATTAATAACAGACCAAAGTCACAAAACCATGACAAGAAAGCCTACCTGCAAACTGAGATGGATGCTCTTTGACTGTAAGCTTTATAATTCATATGATGTATTTTTCTGAAAGAAGTTCTAGATTAAGCACAGCAACTGTCTTATAACTGGGTAACAAAGGGAAGTAATGTTGCATACAGGACACCAGATGAAACTGAAAAAGACCTTAAGAGCTCTAAGAGCATGCAAAAAAAGGCTAAACCATTGCAGCAAAGATTGCTTTGTTCTTCCTAACATCTTTGTAGCCAGGATTTTTTTAAAGTACTTTTAGATTGTACATGTTACTTTTTTTTTCTTTTATCAAGACACCTTAAAAATGAGTCTACACAACCAGATAAATATCCACCTTCAACAGGATGAGAATCTCCAGTTCAATTACAGGACCACACATCTCAGCTGAGAGCAGAAATACAAGTTTGTAATTTTCTCTGCATGCTACTACTAGAGGGGAACAGAGGAGTTTCCAGGGGGTTCATTAATTTTAGCTGACAGCGACAAGCTCCGGAAGTATTTGACTTTGGTGGAAGCACTCTCTAGCCACCAAGCTCATCTACAGCTTCCTTTCTCTCTGACTTGGTATCTTCCAGACCTCTCCACACCCAGCGCTTCATCTTTCTCATCCCTGCCTAACACTTGCAAACCCGCCTTTCACTCCTTTATCTTCATATTGCAGCTCTTACTCAAAATACATTTGTGCTCTCCCAGTAGGAAAACCCTGCATCCTCCCCAGGAGCTTACTCCTTGTCTACCCGCTTCTTTCCCCTCTTGTCTAGCCCCCGTTCTCCAACTCCTGGCCATCTTTGTTGAGGAGCCTCAGTCAACTGCCACCTTCCACATCAGAATGAGAAGAGCAGAAGAACATACATCTTTACGCAGTAATTCTTGCTCCTCTTTAACAATCTACCTCCTCATCCAACTCTTCTTCCTGGCATTTACACCCTCCTTCCTCACAGCTCCTAGATCCTTGCCTGTTCACTTCCAGCTTCTTTTCGGCTTTTGCTGAAATTTATTATGGTTCTTGAACTTTCTTAGTTTGATTCACAAGAGATTTCCTTTCCTAATGACAAAATGAGCACTGCAGACACAGGCATAAGATCTTTTATCTCCACATCAACACCATATTAGCTGAGCTGGAGGAAACCTAGTAGTGAAATTTCTGAAGAACCAAGCTCCAATGTTTCCAAGCATATGCAGATGTCAAGAGATTTAACTTGGCCAGGTATAGCCAAGTTAAGACACATTGCCAGTACTACCATGCTTTAAATGCACCACCCCATCGCCATGGTCTGCCGTTTCTAGTCTTGACACCAGATCAGAAAGAAAGTGTGAAAACAGCATTAATCAAAGAACAGGTTACTAAATCTTAACCCATTAGCACAGTCCTTCAAAAACTCCTGATTAGTCTACTGCCTAGGAACACAGGGTTAAAACATGCATTCAAGGTCTTACTCCCCAAAGGTCCGAGTTTGACAAAGTTACAGGCACCTTAAGGTAGGATGATATCACAGGAGGGCTCAAATAACGTCACCAACTCCTTTAGTATTTACAGAGCACTTCTTCGACCAGCAAAACAGGACCACACTTTTAAAACGACAGCGAAGGAATCTGTCGAAACTACCTCCCTACAGACACAGAAATTCTCTCCGGTTTTATTTCACCAGCCCTGCAGTTTATCCCAGGAAACCCACTGCCAGCCCAGCTGCCGCTCCCGAATGGCGGCTGGAGCAGCGCTGGGCTCCTTCCCCGCCCCGGCGACGAACAAAAAGCTCGCCGCCGGTGCCAGCACGGCGCCCACGGGCCGCAGCGGGCCGGGCTCTCGCAGGAGCACCCGCCAAGCCCTGCCCCGCAGCGGAGGCACGGCCCGCCGGCGCTGCTGCCGCCGTTTCTAAGCGGCCCCGAGACGACTCTACGCGGCGGGCGGCGGAGGGGGCCTGGCCACCCGGCCCCAGGACCGGGCGGCGGCCCTCACGGACGGGCTAGGAGCAGCCCGGAGGCTCGGAGCCGGCCGCGGGGACCGGCCAGCCGCCGGGCAGAGCTCGAACCCCGCGGGTCCCGGCCCCGCCCCGAACCGCGGACCGTCCGTGCCCGCAGGGCCTCCCGCCAGGGCGGCCCCAGCCGCGGTCCTCAGCCCCGCCCCCGGCGGGTCTTACTATCCAGGTAGTGCTCCAGGTACATCCCCGCCGCCATCTTGGGCCCTACACACACGGGCACTTCCGGCGGCAGCCGGACGCCGGAGCCCCCCGCCCACCCGGAAGCAGCGCTGCCCCGTTGCGGAAGCCACTTCCGACCGCCTTCCCGGGCGCTTCCGCTCTGCTGTTGCCGCCATTTTGGGCTCTGCGGAGCTGCGCCCGTCCCCAGAGGCGGGGAAGGGCGCCGGGTGGGGCCGCTCCTGCCCGCCCCGGGGCCCCGCCTGGGGTGGCAGAGGGAGGGCGCTCTGCGGGATCCGCCGGGGCCGCGCCTCTGCCGGTTGCAGGGTGGAGGAAGGGGGGGTGGGGAGGGATGCCGCCGCACCGGGGAGAGCAGGCCCGGGGCTGCCTTGGTGGGACTGCCCTGAGCTGCCGGGCGCGTAAATACCTGCTGCCTTGATCTCCGTGCTAAAAGAAACGGGCTTCGTCTTTTGGAGGCTACGGAGGTCTCTCCTGCCTCCATATAATTTTCAGCGGCCTGGCTGGGCCCTCCCACCGGGTAACCTGGGTGAGGAAGTGCTGTTCGTTTGTTACGGCGCTCATATCTTTTCATTCACCATATAATTCATTAGCAACAAGTAGCTGCTGCTGCTACATTATAAACAGAGACCATCTTTGCTGTAAAATGATTGTGGTACAAACATACCTAACAAAGCAAAAAAGCAATGAAATGAAGTTAGGACACTTATCCATCTTGCCAGACCCACTTTCATGACCACATACTGCAAATCACTTATAGGTTAAAGGTCCTCTTGCTAAAGAGTTCAGGAACTATTCCCCATATGGTCCTTTGCTAGTGATTGCATATGACATGGTATGGTATCGTGCTAGGTCAAGAAGTTGAGGTCACTCCTGATGACAAATGAACCGAGATAAAATTATCTTACTTCTTTTGGTCCTTAGAGTCTATGATATTCAAGATTGTTGCTTTAAGAGGTCAGCATTCATTTAGCATCCTATACTGCTGAGGCACTGCCTTTGGCAAATGTTATGTTTCATCTGCCACCTTCTGCCCGCTCACCTATGTCATTCTGTTTGTTCCCAATAGACTGTATAATGACAGATATTGCTCAGGGCTACTTGCTGCTAGATTCTGACCATGAGGAGAATTGACCAGACTTATTTCTTCTTTTTCCTCCCAAAGATCTTCCAAGGCACCATGCCTTTATTTATATGGATATACCAGGATTAAATCTGCCAGCAGCCTGCAATGCAAGACTGAGAGGCTGTTAAAAAAATGAACTGCAGCCATTTGAACTGTCAACTATATTGCTGTTACACTATTTGGTTAATTCAGAGATTCATTATGTTCTGAAGATGAAGTGTTTTCCAGGCCTACTCCTATAATAATTTATTATATTTTTAATTATTCAAAACACATTTCTTATTCTTTTCAGTTCCCATGTGAAACAGCTGGCTTCAGTTAGCTGAACATTGTTGTTAAGCCTCACTTTTGTTTCTGAAGTACTTCAAAATTCTTTATAAATTGCCTTACACTCTTAATTAAGGAGAAGGATGTGGCTGTTACATTAAAAAAAAAAAATCTGCTCCCTATACCCTGTACTGGTACTAAACCAGAATCTCCCAAATGCATCCTGCTTGGAGCTACTAGGCTAAATGGAGCTGATGTTAAGAAACAGGCATTTTTAGACACTGCCAATTTGATTAAGAGACCACCTGGGAATACTATCTTGTTCTCCAAGCCAAGGCTAGGGGAGATGTCAAAATACTAGACCACTGACATGGAAAGACAAGCTCCCTCTGGGCTTGTTGCCACTGCTAATATAAAAGACAGGGAGAAGAGGAGACATTGGCTTAAAATCTAAACAGTAAGCCTTAGTAAAGTGTACAAATGTAGGTTTAACTTCATCAACTGCCACTGTGAAGTTGGAAAATAAAGGGGAGAGGCAGTTTTGTGTACCTGTGTGGTCTCATGGCACTAGAAACTTTTCCAATCCAGCAAAAACTAGTTCCTGAGCTCTGAATCCAGAAGTTTGCTGTCTCTATTTTTGCGTTCTTTAGAAAGTTGAGGCACAGAGGTTCATGGAGAAGTGCATCTCTCTCAGGGTTTCAGAAGCATCCTCACCCGCAGACAGAGTGTTACCACAGTAGTTATTTGGTGAGAGGTGTGATATTTTTTAGAGTAAACACTTCTGTAAGTGAAAGTCCTAGCATGGGCACAGATGATTTCACAGCAAGATGCTTCCCCAGCTAGAATGTGCTCTGGAGGTACATGACTATTTATGTCTACCCCCCACCCAGCCTCATATACTGATACTCGGGCAAGTACTGTGGTAACAAAGCCACGTGTGCTAACCCCAATGGTTATCACATACTATCCTCCACCCCAGAGTCTGCTACTTCAATTACATCCTATTAAGCTGGTAAATACCTCCTCATTAGATGAAGGACCTGGCTGATGAGTGCATGTACTACCCAGAAGGCCTAGGTGTCTTGCAAAGGGAAGCTAAACAGCCTACTGAATTAGTCTAGCATAGTGGTTCTCAACCTTTATTTGTCTACAGATGCCTTTGTATTTTCCCTTGGAAACGTAAACATCTGCACACCAAATGTAAGCCTCCAGCTTTTCAGTTACCTTACAGACCTCTTAAATGTTGTCCAAGTACCACAAGGTGAAGGCCAGTGCTTGAGAGGGATCTTTATGCATACCCCACAGCATGAGGCCTACAACTTCAGAGTCTTGTTTGGTTCCCTTTTTGCCGTAGAGGTACAGTTTCAGCTCTTCTCACTCTTTTAACATTCTCAGTTCAGAGGTCCCTGCTCTCCATTTCCTTCTCTTCAGGAAAGACTGGATGTACCCACACTTCATTCTGACAAATATCAAAAAATTGATCTGCAGCACTTGCCCCCAAGGTGGTTAATCAGCTTTACAAATGAAAAGAGGATGCCACAGGCCCCAGATTATAGCTGTGTCCGTGTTCCAAAAACATATCCTAAGTTCGTAGCAAAACTAGGCATAGACTCTAGTTCTTTGGTGTCATGATTTCTTTTCTTGCAGGTTTTTTTTTCATTCATTACATAGACACTACATGAAATCGAAATGTTTGTTGGACCAAGTTACTACATCTTTCTAGTACTTTGGTGTTCTACTATACAGAAACAAGAAACCATGCACACAAATTTAATCTGTTGTACCTAAAATGACGATTGAACAGGTACCTATCTTGTAGTTAAGGAAATGTACAGAGCAATTTCATTCTATGTTCTGAAACTGCACTAGTAAACTTGGGCAGCTTTCAGGTACATTACCTGCAAAATATTAGAAGAAAATCCTAAACATTATATATATCCTTTAGTTGATATAAAGATGATAAAATAATAAAAATATAGAAGACAGGCAGAATCTCATAATTATATTCTATATTAGGAAGAAAGTTGGATGATGTAGACATCTGTGTAGTAATGAAATATTACCTATTGCCAATGAGATTTAGGAAGATGTTTGGTTCTACCCATTAAATAAAACATCCTAGAAGTTGCATAGCTAGAAACTCACAATAATTTTAAACTAATTAGTTGGCAAGCAGATGGAAGCAATGGGTTTTCTTTTCCAAACAACTTTGGAGCTCTGAATGTGTTCCAGAAGACCAGCAAATACTTTTACTTAAAAAGTATTTGAAAAGTAAATGGGATCATCCAGGTTGCTGTAAGCCAGTTAACCTAACACTGATTTGGTAAAATCACAGTGTAATTGATAGGGGTTGCACTCAGCTAAGAAAAGAAACATAATGCTATTTGTTTTAATTTAAAGAAAAAGATCTCATTAAAAGAACTGCATATCCTTTTATGGCAGTGCAAGTTTGGTGGCTCAAGATAACTGTCTAGGCCTAATATAGCAAGACTTAGAACTAAACACTATACAGACTGGTCATTCGTAAGGGAAAAAGAAAGGCAATAGGTAAGTACTATACGATGGAGTCAAGCCTTAGTGAGAGACGCCTAAACCAGCTCAATTTAATTTAGCCATTTGGAAAGATGAATACAGTGTCTTGATCATGGTCTGTAATTCATTACAAAAGAAAAAAGACTTCTTATAGCAGAAGACTTTGTACTGAACAAAGGTGTAACAAGAACCTATGGATTAAAAAAAAAGTAGTGAAATAGAATGGCAGTTTTAATGGCAGTGATAACCATCAAAAACCTCTAATAAGGGACAAGGTTGATTAACCATATGGCTTTAAATTATGAAAGTCTTAAATCTTCGAGAAAGATTTAACTGAATTATAGACCAACAATACTATCATTAGTCACAGCTGAGATTCAGTTACTGTTTGTGGGTGACTTTTCTAAATGATTTCCAGCCTACATGATGTTTCCTTTTAAAGCAACGATAAATTGCAAAATCCAGCTAAGAACAGACAACTGATTTCATTAAAGGACAAGAAGAAAAAGTGCTACCACCTTCCAGCAAAGATACAAGGTGCAACCTAATACAGAGCTCCAGAGTCATTGTCAAGTTCTTCCTGGGTACAGGTGTACAGAAACAAATGGACTGGCATCACAAAGAAAATGCAGGGTCAAAGGATTCAGGGAGCTGAAGAGGAAGGACCATGGGATCTTGTTAAAAGAATCTTCCACTTTTGTGAGTGGGAGTTAAAGAATTGTTGTGTGCTTGACTGCACAAAGGTGAAAAGCTGCAGACTGTGGAACCTGAGGCATCATCTCAAGAGGCAAGAATTTTGTATAGATGTTACATTTTGCATCCCACAGGTAGCACCTACACTTTTTAAACAGCCTGAAGCACCTTGAATATGTTAAACAGCCTCGGGAATCCAAAGAGGAAGACCTAATCCAAACTCAAATAAGTGACAAAGATAGCAAGAGTAAGGTGTCTTCAGTTATTTCTACACCAGCAATAGGACTCCGGGTAAACAGAGAAATAAGAAATCCTCACTGATGAGAAAAGAAAAAAGGCCTGGAATAAAGTGTCATTTCTGAAACTTGATGGGCAAGTCCCTTAGTAAAAAATCATTAGTTTCTTTCTTGGTGACAGTAAAAGCTATAGGACTAGTGTCAAACTGCAAAAACACAAGCAATAATACCTTTGAAATAACTGATAGCACAGGAATTGTACAGCCTTAAATACATATGGATCCCCATGCTAGGTAATAGATTCCACGAAGGGGAAGGATAACAGACATTAGAGCACAACACATCCAACCAGGGACCAGGAAAGGCGATTTCAAGCACCTTGAAACATATAAAATGAAAAACCACTGCAAGGAATTTTAACTTGTGAGGTATTTCCCAGGGAATTCAACCAGTTGGCAGAAGATCTTTCCAACTTTTAAAACTGTAGGTTTCTTAATACAAGACACTGCACCCAAAACAAGTCAACTTTTCAGACTTCAAGGTGATGCATACAAGACAAGTTAAAAACTTGAGCAGGTCTCTAAGCAACCTGACCTAGTTCAAGATGTCCCTGCTCACTGCAGGGGGGTTGGACTAGATGACCTCTAAAGGTTCCTTCCAACCCAAGCCATCCTATGATTCTATGAAACTGGCAATTTTGTCCTATTTATATGGAATATGGACATATAGAGGAGAGTCACAAGCAGTAATTAACCTGTGCTGAATCTGTGCTAATTTCCAGGGTGAGCAAAACTGAGTTGTCCATGAGAAAAAAAGAGATAAGGCAGAAAAATGTGAATGAAACTCTTCTATAAGAAAAATTTATTATGTGGCTAAAAAAGCCCTAATTCCACAATCAAGAAAGAGGAAAACTTTTGGTAAAGCTCATCCTGGGTTCAGTGAGAAAGTCTGTGAGCAAGAAGAAAAAATTATAAAAACCAAATCCAACCTGAAACATAACACATGGAAAAGGGGAAGGCCAGACAGCAACCAACATAAATTAGACATTATAAAATAGAGAAAACTGGTAAGGAAGGCTTTGTGGCTAGCAAAACTACTGGTAATAGGAAAGGGATTTTGATTCTTTCACTCCTTTCTTAAAACATAAACAAGAAATCTTACTAATAGTACTGATCCATGCTAGATAAAAATGGTGAAAATTCTAGTGGCACAGAATGGGACATCAGTCGACAAACACTTCCACTTCCATATTCAGAAAGAAACAGGATGTGGCAGTCGTACAAAAATAGCAACTTCTATCCAGTACCTTAGTATCAAAGTAGGAAATTAGACAACGTCTAGTAGGGATGTCTATTTTTAAGTCAGCAAAGAAATAGGAGGCCTAAAAGAGTTCACTAACAAGCTCTCTAGCCCATTGATTCCTATTTTAATTAAACGTGGGATATGAGAGAAATACCTTAAGACATTCATGACAGTATTCCCAAAAGGCAAATGAAACGACTCAATGTCAAAATTATGGAAAAGCTGTTGAGATGAAGAATTAATGAATGAAAAAGAAAACCTAGAATCCAAAGGTTTTATGAAATATAGATTTTGTAGAAAAAAAGAGAAAAACCCAAACCTTAATTTCATCCTTAGATGACATCATTACACTTTTGGTTTAACAAAGGGGACTGCATAGGTGCAACATACTTAAATTTTTGTAAGGCATTGACCTAGCACCATAAGTCAAAAAGACTTATCACATACTAAGAGGATTAAGAAATGGCTAGCCTGCAAGTCTCAAAAAGAAGCTAATAAAAAGTTGCACGCTGAATGATGCTTTTCAAGTTAGTGTAGGTCAGATGCTATATAGCATTTTCAACCTGGATCCAAAAGTAAAAAACAACAACTGATACAGTCTGTGAGTGACAAAAGTGGGAAGGCGTCAAGTATCCTGGACCATCAGTAAGCCAGGCTCATTCACACAAACTGGACTTCGATACAGCCTCACAGTAAGTATCTAGAAAATAAGAACTCAGACCATACCTGCAGAAAGGGGGAAACACTATCACAGAAAGCCGAGACTTTGGATGATCTCGGGTCACACCAGACAAGCAGCTAATGTGAGCTCCCTTATAATGCTGCGAGAAAAGGGCAAACACAATCCTCTGCAGACTTAAGGCAAAGGGCAGGGGGACCTTGCCCATGGCACTGGGGCTTGAACACTCAATTCAAAAAAGAACATGTTTACAAGATACTGAAAAATTTGACAAGATGTAGAAAGAAAAGACAAGAATAATTCACGCGCTGGAGGAAATCCTTTACAGAGGAAGATTTTAGGAGTTCCATCTATTCAGCATGTCAAAAGGTGGACTGAGAACGGATATTACAGTGTTTAAATACCAGTCCACGGGAAAAAGCCCCGCTATGCTCTAAGGCTCTCTGAATCAGTGGGATGGACGTATCCAGAACCAGCAACTGGAATCCAAAGTCAAACAGATTCAAAGGAGAAATCGGGTTTAAATATTTAAACAGTGAGAACATGAAGCCCTTACAGCAGGCTACCAATGGAAGAGATTGTGTCCCAGTGCCTCAAAATCAATTTTGTCAGCACATACTTCAAATACACATTAATTCTTGGGGCTCAATACAGGATAAATGGGTTGAAATGTCACCTGTGAAATTCAGGAGTCAGATCAGACAGCTTCTTCTAGCCTAACCTATGGATCTACAGAACACTCCAACTGTCTGCAGCCAACCCTGGTGACTAAATGCAGAGAAAAAGGCTTCTGCCACAGGCTCCACAGGTGCAGAGCACGGAGGGCAGAGCTCCTTGCTTTCCTTGTGTGAACCGCAAGGCTGCCCAAAGGCAGAGATGTGTTACCCTCGCGTCCACCCGCACAGTCACTCGAGACTCACAGCAGCAAGATGGTCATGCAGTGCTCTGGTGCAGGGGGAAGGAACACACATCACAGGGGCAGGGTGCTTGCAGCAGCACCTTCAAGGAGCCTTTTACACCATTTATTTCTATACAAGGTGGTTAAAAAAAAAAAAGAAGCCCCTATTGGTTGTTCATACAGAAGTCTGGGATTCTATAGGCTTTGGGTGGGCAATTGATTTTAAATCCCAACAACACATGCTTTTTCCCTTGCCTTCTCATTCTCTTCCGAGTCAGCCTCCATGATCCAAAGAAACTAACAAGTGACACACAAGACTAGTAGTCATGTGGACCAATAAAAAACAAAAGGGAAGGAGAATTGAAGACGAAGAGAAAGGGAAAAACAAACAAAGATTGAAAATAAAAATTCGCCAGGATAATGCGTTTTATAAACACAGAGATAGAAACAGTTACAGCAAGGACAGAGCGGGCCAGGGGTGGGGAATAGATATTTATATATATATATATATAAATTCAAGGGGCCTTCAGTTTATTCTTGTTGGCTCCCCCTTCTCATTAGATTGGTCTCTCTGTGGGGATCTTCATCCCCTTCTCTCCACTGTCCACCTTTTGGGGATTCTCTCCCATGACCAGGGTCCAGAAGAGGCCACCACTGCCATGTGAGTCCAGCCCGTCTTGGCAAGAGGGAGCCTGGGAGAGTGCTCTGACGGGAGGTGTGCAGGAGAAGCTAGCCTTTCCCTGCCTCCTGCTGGCTCCTTGAAAAGACTGGTCTATTTCTCCTCCTCCTTCCCTTTCGGACACTGGGGGCAGGACAGCCATGTGAGAGTCAGAACTGCTGTCTTTACGCCTTTCAGGATAGGGAGTAGAGAGAAGGGTGACGATTATTTTGGCAGTCTCTTACCCTCCCTCCAGTTGCTTTTTGGTTTGTTGTTGATGCCTGCAGGCTTTTCTGAGGAGGTGGGGGGGAAGCAGGAGGGAGAGGAGGAGGAGTACAAGCTGCTAGGACACCATCCACAATGGGCAGGAAGAGCAATGAGCAGGAACCCACATTCCTACAGGGCCTTGGCCATCGTGCTGCTCCAACAGCTGGGAGAGAGAGGCAGCAGCCAGTTCAGACAGACTCCTCTCTTTTGCTCTCCACCAGAAGAGGAGAAAGAGTGCAATACTCTACAGCCCTCAGGCAGTGTAGGCACCTGTCCAGCCCAGTGAACATTCCTCACCTCTCCCGGGGCACTGGTCTCACCTTCCACTGGGGAGAAGGTTTCTCCCATCCAGTCCTTGGGGCAGGGCAAGCGACCCCTCCTCCCTTTCACAAGCAGGAGGGACAGGAATGGATATTTCTCTCTTAGACACTCAAGGAAATCCTCAAAGAACCCCATCCAGCTGTGAACCCTGCCACATTCTTCTGTGGCCTGCTGAAAACATGTGTCCGAGCCCCTGTATGTACAAGGACTGTCTCTCCATCCCATCCACCATGCATGTCTCAACACGTACCCCCTTCATACGCATCCTACAGTGAGAGAGAAGGCAAAATGGGGGCCTTTCTTTGGGTTTGAAAGGAGGGGGTCTTGCATGAGGAAGTGATCCCAGCACAGGAAAGGGGCTCTTGCACAAGGAAGCATCCTCCTACCAGGCAGGCTGTTGCACAGAAGGAGCACCCCCTTGAGGCAGGCTGTTGTTCAAGGGGCTGCCATGAACAGGGTTACACGGCCAGAAGAGGCTGTTGCAGGAGGAGAGGCCGGAGACTGTTGCACAAGGAGGGCCACTGCACAGGCAGTGCCCCTGGGCGCAGGCTATGCACAAGAGGCTTTCTGCTCCCTGGGTTGAGGTCTCTCTAGGAGCTGGAGAGGTGCTCCACTTGGATGGTGCTGGTGGTGACAGTGAGGCAGATGTCCTTGTGATGCTCTGAAGTCTTGTAAGGAGTCAGGTCAAAGGAACACTGGGGGGGAGGGTTGGGTTGGTTAGTGTCTCCAGAAGGGCCCCCTGCTGCCCCTCCACCCTGCGGCTGGAAGTGCTGCTGCTGCTGCGAGGCCTGGGCTTGTGCCTGAACCACCTGCTGCTGTGGGTCAGGGATGTTGTGTTTCCGCATGTGCTTCATCAGGTACGTCTCCTGCAATGGGAAGAATGGCATGAGGAGGGGAAAACGTTCACAAAAGCCAAAGCCAACGGGGAGGGATGCGACAGCTCGGGGACTGCTCCCATTGAATCTGGAGGAGTTACTCCCTGGGAACCATGTCCACTTCTGCTATCCCCCACGGCAGCAAACACTCACCGAGGTGTAGGCCCGGCTGCAGATGGAGCAGGTGTAGACCTTGGCATGTTTCACCGTGTGTGTAGCCAGGTGTACCTCCAATGAGGCAGCATCCGTGTACGCACGGTGGCAGTTGTGGCACTTGAAAGGTTTGTCTTTGTTGTGCTGCCGTCTGTGGGACTGTGGTGCGGCAGCGGCGTGGAGAAAAGAGAAAGCAAGCACAGGGAAGGAAGCAAGTATTAGTACTGAAGAGGGTCTCACCTCTGACACCCGCTTCCAGACATGCCCCAAGCTCCCTAGGCCCCTGCCTGCTGAGGGAGGTATACCTGGCTCCTAGCATGAGACAGAGCTTCTCCCTCCAACCCACCACATCTTCCTCGCAGATGCCCTTTTATCTCAGGCATACTAGCCATTTGAAGAGCAGAGTCTCCTAACTTTCCACAACCCCCATCTTCTCAGTCTCCAACACAACTCTTTCCCAGTCTTTTCCTTTTCTCTCCTCCTCTGCCTCACTACACATTTGCTCCCCACATCTGTCACTGCCCTTCAGGGCAGGATCTGCATTAACTGCTCGAAGGCATTTAGACCCCATTACCATTTGGCACACCCTACAGTTCCCCTCCTCCAGGATACTGCAGCAGGACACACCACCTCTGCTTCCCTCAGTCCCTACTCTTATGCCCTCTATTTAATTGTAAAACAAACAAAAAACCCAATCAGATACCCAGATTTTATTCTGTGTGATATTTAGCAAAAGTCTTGCCCCAGCTAAATTAGAAAACTCTGCAGAACAGATGGGAGGAATTTTACCAAGGCCTCACCGCTTTCAAATCAAGTTTACAATTTTACAGGATGTGACTGTTTATGTGACTTCTTTGGGTCACTAGTGCTACAAAAGCCAGGAATCTCTTCCCCGCCCAGGGCTTTAATGGCTTTTCTGTATTTTTTCACTCTCCTCCCAGCTGCCCCAATTTCTCCATCTCCTCCACCACAAGCAAGTAGCTTCTCCCACTTGACAGCTGCCATTGCCCGCTGGTGAGCAGGACAAGCCAAGCCCCTTACCTGCAGGTTGGAAAGCTGGGTGAAAGCCTTTTCACACCCAGGGTGAGCGCATTTGTAGGGTCGATCCCCGGTGTGGATACTGTTGAGGAGGAAGAGCACAAACAGGAGGCAGTGAGCAGGCAGGCAGGGCAGAATGCCAGGGCCTGATGCTGTGATCAGATCTCACAGCCACTCAGGAGAGCAGGGAAGGGGAGGATGTTGCCTCCAGATGCTGTTCTATCTGGACAAAGAGAGCTCTGCCCAGCTCCTGTATCCAGCTAGAAGTTAGAGAAGATAGCCAGTCAAGCAGAAGTCAGAGAGTGACTAGGACTGAGGAGCAAGAGCTTAGGAATGCCTGCCCAGCTCAGCATGTGGGCCACCTGAAAATGGGTTGGGGAGGGGTCTTGGAGGTCCAGGCTCCCTGCTCCAAGCTCAGGAGTCCCATCTGACCAAGAGGAGTCTGTTCTCTCACTTCCACAGCACCAAGAAAGCAGCTTTGTTCCTTCTCAGGATAGACCTTCCAACACTTATTTTTACATTATCAGGTTGAGATCACCTAAAGTGTTCATCTGTCCCTGTCCCCCTGCAATGCCAGGAGAAGCTTCCACACACTCAGTCCAACCCCCATGGTGCCAGGCTGGAATCCCCTACGCCAATGCCTCTCTCTCTATCGCTCTCTCTCTGTGCCCCCCACGGTGCAAGACCAAGGATCCCCAGGGACAGAACGTGCCCACCTCAGCCCTGACGCGGTCAGTGTCTCCTGCGCAGCCTCCACTCCGTCCACTCTGGTGGGTCACCTCCTTCTGAGGGTGCAGCCGGCCGCATTCCCCGCCCGCCCCCCGCATGCTTGGCGCGCGTGCTCCACAGGTGCATGCCGGCAGCGCGGGGGGGCCAGGGCCAGGCCCCCAGCCTCCTCTGGCCCTTACCGTGTGTGCTGCTGCAGGTGGGAGAGCTGGCGGAAGGCCTTCTGGCAGTAGCGGCAGGTGTAGGGCTTGGCCCCCGAGTGGATGCGGAGGTGCTGGGCCAGGTAGGATGTGTTGGCGAAGCTCTTGGAGCAGTGAGGACACTTGTGCGGCTTGACAATCGCCGTGTGGAGCTTGGAGTGGATCCTGCCGAAGAGGAGGAGGAGCAGCAGCAGTTGGACACGACCGCCATCTGGCTAGTGCTGATGGAATGAGGGCACAAAGGGGGTGGGACAGCACCACGCTATCTGCTACACAGAGGAACTCCAAACACGGCATGAGCTCGCTTGGTCTCAAACTGTGCTCCCCTTGGATTCAAGAGACCATGGTCTGTCTGCACCGGGGGAGGATCCAGAGAGAGGAACTATAGAGTTTGGACTGAGGGGCATTGGCAGAGCTGTGTGTGGGAAGCCTATGGCTGAAATAGCAGGGGGGCCGCAAGCCTGGATTGAGACGTTTGGCAGAACTACACTGGGGTGACAGGGAACAGTCCTCCTACACCCACTCTACCCTACTCACAACGAACCCTACCTTCTGTCAAAAAGCATCACTCCAGATGCCCCTTAGAGTGAGCAGCGCTAACCTCTGTGCATACCCAGCCCTGCACAGCAAGTGACAAGTCTCCTGTGTCAGATACCACTACCGCTGGTTTGTCATGTATAAGACCTGACCAGCCTGCGGAAAACAGCAAGGTCTCCCCAGGCACTTGCCCACTGAGGGTGCTCACAGCATGCTGGGATGACGGCAACATGCAATGCGGAGGGCCCCCAGCCTCCTCTGGCCCTTACCGTGTGTGCTGCTGCAGGTGGGAGAGCTGGCGGAAGGCCTTCTGGCAGTAGCTGCACGTGTAGGGCTTGGCCCCTGAGTGGATGCGAATGTGCTGGGCCAGGTAGGAGCTGTTGGCGAAGCTCTTGGAGCAGTGAGGACACTTATGTGGCTTTGTCTCCGTGTGGGACTTGGAGTGGATCTGCATCTCCGACTTGGAGTAGAAGGTCAGCGAACACATCCGGCACCTGGGTCCGGGGCGAGGGGAAGAGACAGTGTCACATGGGGGCAAGCCCCAATATGTATCAACTCTAACTGGACAGAGTCTTCCACAGTGAGTGAAGAAGGGATGTTTTCTTGCTATGTGGTTCTGGGGAGGTTTCACCCGGGACACTGTGCTCGGCTGCAAGTACTCCAGTCCCAGGGGGACAAACTTAAGCTAGGAACTGGCAGAAGAGACCAAACAAAACTTTGCAGCCAGACAAGTACAAGTCTTGGATGAATCAAAGTAGTTAAATTATTAGGCTTACAAGGGAGACAGGGCAGCACTTTGGAAATTTTCCGACAGCAATCTGAAGGGGACAGGAATAATAATTCCCAGACAAAACCCACTTTGTTCATCTATGATTTATTTTGGTCAAAAAAAGCTTGGAAAACCTGGAAATCCCACCTTTAGGTTCATCTTCATAATAAAAGATAATTCCATGTACTGCAAAGTCTGCAAAAGCAGTTATGACCAAACCCACTTAACTCTGTTCCCATTTTCTGAGAAGACACTCAAGTATTTAGAATACAAAATGCTGAGAGTAACAGTGCTGCTTTCCTAGTGGGTCTCTCAAAAATACTCTGGATATCAAATGTGGTATTTCACCGGTCTAATGGGTTTTTCATCATTTCTACCTTACTGATGTGATGCAAAACGTTTTATCTAGGGGTTTGGACCCATCTGCTCCCATAATGATCAGAAACGTATTTGGTAACATACAGACTCTTTGAACACGAAGAAGCAGTTGGCATCTATCTGCTATGGATACTGCTGTTAAAAACTGTTCCTCCATCATGACACAAGGCTGTTAAGAGAAGCTTGCACTGTTATACAATTCAAGATGGTAAAAGCTTTTGTAGTTGATAATTTGACAGAGAGATAGACGCTGCATCCAAGTTACTGGACTTTTTTTTCTTCCCTCTAAATGTGTGCCAACCAAGGGGCAGAGTTAAGGTTTCTCTGAATGTAGTTTTTCCATATGCAGACTTTTCGATTAACAAGACAAAACTGAACCTGCACTTGGAACTTCCAGGGTCACATTTGAGAGAAAAAAATGCCACCCAGAAGAAGTCTGGCTAACATGAATTCAGCTTTCACAGCAGGTTGTCAAGTTTTTGTCTGGGAATTTCCTCAAGTTTTACAAGTGTTTACAAAATTGCTCAGTGACAAAATTCTCTGCAGGTATTACAAGCCAGAGAGTTGATCCTGCTCTTCCCCATATCCATCTTCTCCTAGGAGGATACTTCATTACATCTACTATTATGGCTGTTTATACTGGAGCCAGGAGCTTTATGAAGTGTGCAGTCTGATTAGCATTATGTAATGTAGGCAATATTTATCCAGCACCTACCTTAACTTCCACAGGGCCTTCCAAGCCACAGCTTGATTTTAAGCCATTTAACCAGAAGCCATGACTCCCTAGCAAGCACTATCACACACCTGCCATAACGTTTTTTCCTGTCCAATGTTTTCTTTTACATTCATTATTATCTCTAACAGTTGTTCCCACATTTCCTACCTTCATCTTTCTCTTAATCTGCTTTAATTGCAAACCCTAACAGAACATGCAAGCTAAATACATCCTTACATAACCCCCCCCTCACACACACCCTTCCCCCCCCCCCCCCATCCCTTCTGGAATCATCAAAAAAGCAATTTGTGTGTTTATCCCTAGGTCTATTAGAGATACAAGGCGTAAAAAAGAACATCAGAATCATCTTTTTTAAGAAGTAGCTCTTGGTTTATAAGCCAAAACTATCTCCAAACATGTGTGCAGTTTTTTCCAGACTTTCAGAAATGTTTGAAGCTAGACTTGAATACGGCGTATGCATTTTGCAGCTATCAAGTCACACCTACAGGATGAGGATTGTATCCTTGAAAGCAGCAACGCTAGAAAGAACTTAGAGGTGAATACTGAACTGAAAAATACCTCTGAGTTGCCAAGTCCAGTTCCCTGCTAATGCAAGCAATTACAGCATAATCCCATGCATGACTTTTATCAAGCTCATTCTCAGCAGATGCTTACTTCCATTACTCTCAGCTGAACTCTGTTCCGCAACATCAGCCCTCTGATAAAGAACCATTCAATTGAGAACAAACTCCCAGTGCAACACTGTGCTAATACGGGTAACCAAAACAAAGGGGAATAGCAGGTATCATTTTTGTAAACAGGAGTGGTGCGACTGTTCTTGCAACAGCATGTCTAATTCTGAAGTCCACATAGTCAACAATTACTAAAAAACCTCACAAAAGTTCAGCAAACTTAAATAATGGCATGTGGAAAACCCACCTCACAGTAAAGAATCACTGAGTCCAGCCTATCTAGGTTTGGAGAAAAGCTTAAAAGATAGAATTATATCGGTATTGACCAAGCAATGTCGGGAGAAAAATATCAATTACTAGGGGCTTGTTTTATGAGCAAAGAAAAGTAAGAAACAGTAACTGACAGTAGAAGTTAAAAAATCCAAGATGAAATAGGATTTTTCCAACCATGACAGTAATGCATCTTTGGAACAATGCTTGGAGGCTACAGTATGGTCTCAGTCACTTGGCCCCTACAATCAGTATTTTGAGGATCCAGCTACCTTTCTGAAATACCTTTCTAGAAGTTTTGCTCTAGTTTAAATACAATGCTGGACACTACTCTCTTCTGTGCTGTAAACATGACTATATATTTTAGAGTCTATTCTGTTCTGAAAAATTAATGAACTTTACTATGTCATCAAGTCTAAGTAGTCCCATGCATTATATCTGTGGTGCCATAAAGCCATCTACTTTATTTTCCATAATTTCTGTGCATCCTTTCCTTTACTTACTTGCTTTGTCAGGAATCTGCCTTCAGATCAGAAATTCCCTAGAATAAACTTTAATGAAGAGAAACAGACTGAATGTCTTTTTCCATTTTAAAAATAAAATTATTAAGAAGGCATTTCAAAACCTCTCTGGCACTTGCATAAAAATGGAAGATAAATCTGACTGTTAGCAAAAACAGCCCCCAAAAGCAAACCCCTCTCATCTGAATTTAGCAGCTATCGACATTCCAGTATTGTTCTTCAAACATTTTAAAAAAAAGTCTTGCAAGGACTCATTTTTCAATCGTCTAACTAGCATCAGTCCTGAGAGGACAAGAATGTTATGTAGCATTAACAAATTCATGAGCTTTATGAGTTAAAAAAAAGCCCTGGAATATAGCAGAAAGCTGCATTTCAGACAGTTTTGTATTGTGTGGTATCAGGCATTTTCAAGGGAACAAATGATCCATTTAATTAAGGGCTTTGCATTCTGCCTCAGACAACATCAAATATTAAAGGGGAAGATGCAATCAGCCCTCTAGTGGGCAAATATGGATTAAAAAAATGTCAAATTTATATGAATATTGAGAATACTGCATCTGACGCTAGCAGCATTTCAGTATCCTACTTCAGTGAAATTCTCCTGGCTAGTGAGAGGAAAAGTTGGGAATGCTCCTTGCTAAGCATGAACAAAACACTGTATGAAATAATGGACTTTTTTTTCCCCTCAGTTTAATATGCATTTTTGATCTTTTCTCCCCACTGTGCTTCTGAAGTACCACTGCTTCCACTTTGTTCTTTCTGAGAACAAATAACAGAAATGACTGCAGCATTCCCATTGACAGTGTGACACAACATCCCTACAGCTGCTTGTTATGGCTCTGCAAATTTAGACAGCCTAGAACATATTCTTAATAACACAGAGGTGTATCTCTTCCTATAAAGTTAATTTAGAACCCGGCCATATGCCAGAGATCAAAAGTAACCCCTTTCAAAGTTTATAATCCTTTATTTCCCTGCAGATTCCCAATAAAAAGAAAGTGAGATGTTCAGATAATGTTCATGTTAGACAGAAACACCCTTAAAAATCATGAAATGTCAGTAAAAGGTGGATGTACAATTCTAATTCTGCTCCCACATGAAAGTCATCATGATGAGTCATAAACAAAATGATGCTTATAGCAACTAGACTACAACCCTGTGCCACACAGTGCCATATTTTTTTTCTGCTTTTCATGGAATGTTCCGCCTCATTCATCAGATGCTGTTATGAGATAAAATACCATCTGAAACACCAGCTCATAGTAAAATTTGCCTAGCATGGATTAACAGCATTTTTCAATCAAGTGCTTAATTAATCAGTATCACAGTTGTGAAAACTATGTAAGCTTTTACATGGCTTTGAGAATTCAAATTCCTAGTATCTACTGAGATTAGTCTTAAAGTTAATTGAGCCCTTGCTCCTTCTGTTAGCCTACAAATACAAGTTAGAGCACAAGTTTAAAAAAAAAAATAATCAGGATGGTCTGAAGTTAAACTAGATGATAAGAGTAAGTTTAGGCTGTCAGAGTCAGCAGTTCATTTAGCAAGGAAGGAAACATACTGCCTTTGCAATGCAGAGTTAATGAAGTAACTAATGCAAGCATAGCATAATAATGGATGCACAGTTCATGATAAATGCTAATTTAACCCTTGCATTCCCTGACGTTTTTAAAGCTGAAGTTAAACATTTTCTTGCTAATATTTTGTAAGAAGCAGGGGAAAGGAGACAAAACTAACATCCAAGATACACATCTAGAAAACTCGAATAAGACCGCAATAAAGCCATCGAGTATGAAGATGCCAAATGAAAACATAGGAATTGTACCTCTGCTTCCTTCCACACTTCTACACCCAGCATCAACTCCTATTCAAAGTTAACATTATGCTTCCATTTACCAGTTTACACTTCTGGCACACATACTATCAAATATATCAGCTACACTTGGAGATCTTAGTCAACTTATTTCCACAGTCCTTCAGTCACTTGGTGGCTTGATAAGGCTCCAGAAAAGTGACACTCTCCTGGCAAGGCAGCAAGTGTTTTTAAGTGCTGTCCCCATATAGCACTTTTCCAATTCTCAGATTTAAGGGCATTCCTGCATTTTGTCAATTTTTCCAAATGATCTTTTAAAAATACCAGACCCAGAATTTTGTGTATTTCAGCATGCTTCACAAGTTGTCTCTCTTCTTTAAACGACTCGCAGCATTTATGCTTTCAACAATTGCATTCACCCTCTTCCCACAGCCTCGCTCTGGGAGCTCACATGATGTCACTTAATTCCTAAAAGTCTTTTTCACAGTCATTGCTTTCCAGGATACTGTTTCCCCATATTCCTTATCTTCAGATCAAACACATTCAGTAGTATCCAACAGGACACTTCTGTCTGATATTGTTTTCCACTGTGTCCAAACACCTAGGTCTCAATCCCTGACTGCTGGGGAAGTCACACACTATTACCCAAAAGGCTGTGTCTTCCATTGCACTGTATTAAAATACATTTTGCTTGAACAGTTCCAATTTAACAACCACATAAATCTTCCCTATTTTTTTTTTTAGCTATCCACCAGCATTGCTTCTATCTGTAAATTATCAGCCATGACTTTGTGTTGACCTCCAAATTATCGAACAACATCAGGCCTAAGACCTTGTCTACCAATTTTTGAAGTCAGTCACCATTAGCAAAAAGACCAGCAAAACAGTAAAACATATCAAGGGGTTTCCTAGTATAGTGATAACATGCAAAAGCTAAAATGAAAAGAATACAAAAGGCCCAAGAGAAAGCACTAGCAAATTTAAAACGCCAGAATTAAGGTCATCTATGTCGCCATAATTTGGCTCCGCAATGCAGGTGCGTTCTGATACAGCCTTATTGACTGTTTCCACAGAACTGTATCCTTATTATGTTGCACATCCAGTTACTTAGCAAGCAAGTGTTCAGGTTTTTTTTTGTCACCACTCTGTGTACAGCCTCAAACCTCATCGACCCAATACAATTCCAACCTCATGAAGCAGAATCACTCATCTGTTGTACCCACCGCAGAAGTATCAGTGCTCCATAAGCACTCATCTATGCCCACAATGTCCCTTTTTTATTTTCTCTAAGGGAAGGGAGTGAAACACAGTAAGACAGACTCACCCACTAATTCCGAGTGGCCAAACTGATACTTGTGACCATTTTTTTTTCCTTTAAAGGAAAACTCATATTATACATATTCAAATCACAGCTTCTACAGATTTCTACGCTACAGCTATGAGATGCAATGCTTCTACAAAGCAAAACAGAGTCTGACATGTAACAGAGGACTATTCAATGATACTTGAGAAGAGATTACGGTTTTGGGAACACTAAACGTTAATCATTTCAGGATAATTGTCTATGGCCATTTCTAGCCTGAAGACTAGACCTAACTCATATTTCCACATGCTTCAGGGCAAGATTATCTGCAGGCCTGAACCACATGGCTGTAGGATGCCATAGCAAATCTGTAGCAGAGGCAAGCATAACCTACAATTTTTCAGACTAGTGGTCAAATACCTTCCCCAAATAATCTTCTCAATTCTGCAAACCCATGTAATTTTTTTTTTTGTTTTAAAAACACTCCTTTCAGGTTCTCTACGTAAACATGCAGGACTCTGACAGGCCATCATGTACACAATGACTATAATGACATATCAAGGATAGTATCAAAATGCATTGACTCAATAGGGTCAAATTAAGGTGTGATCAGATAGAATGTGCAACAGAATAGTTTTGAAGTTCTCTCTCTCCTGTTGAAATTGTAACTCCCTCCCTCATTCCCTTGCACACACTCATTCCATTGACAGGCAAGTAACACGTGCTCAAATTAAAACTCATGACTGCAGAACCTTTACTGTTAATTCCTTCTGCTTGGCACTATGATGAACTGAGACCACACACACATATACGCACAGCTACAACATCTCAGCAGAAGAGAGAGAAATTACCACAACGCAAGTTTTTACCTTATTATATCCTGAGGCATGCGGCAGGTCTTAATTCTGGCATTTTCTAACCTCCAAGCACAGTATTCATGTACAAAGCAAAGCTTATGTGTACAAACTGTGTGTGTATATATGGATGTGCGTGTGTACCTGTACTCCTTACAGTTTTGAGATCATAAGCCAATTTCAACCAGATCTGGAAAAGGGGTAAGGATCTTAAAGTCACCACAAGTCTCAGAAATATACAGCTGGGGAAAGAAGAGATACCCTCTTGGAGCCCCTGCTGAGGGAAAGGCTAGTAAGCTCACCCTTGATTAGACATCAGAGAATCCACACAGGGGAGAGCTGCTGGAAACCAGGCTTCATTAGTTCCGCTGCTCACGGAACTACTTGTTAAAAAAAGCAAACAGAAATTCCAACATGTGGCATCATACTGACACCCACGTTGGTCATCAGCAATCTTAAAAGCCGCTCACAGACCTCTGCCACTGCAGCTACGATAGTAAGTGACAGCAGTGGTAGTTTTGTCACTTTTTTCTAGCCTTAGAGGGGGGATGAGGTTCTTTGCCAGAGGAGGTCACATTCTTGTGCTGATCTGAGAGACACGGCAAAACTTAGGAATATTGCGTTGAATATTTCTAGGCTTTGGAGGGAATGTGGTCAAACTTTCTACCTGACACTTCAAACCTAATTCCCCCTTTGCCCCTAATTCCCCCTCTAGTCTGTTGCAGTCCCCTCTCTCCTGCCCGAAGACCCATGCCCAAGCTCTTTACCCAGATGCCCCAGCCTCCTTATCCTCTACTGCAGTGGCTCTTCCCTATTCCATTCTCCCAGTTACCCAACATCTGCCTCCTCTTCCCCATGCTTCTATTTTCTGTCCACATCCCATGCTCTTGTCCCCATCTGTTCTGCTAATTCTACGTATCTCCTGATTTTCCAGCCCCTGGCAGATCTGCCTCTTTCTTCTTCCCTCAATCTTGGTCCTTCATAGCTCATCTCTGTGCCTCCTCTCCCTTGCAAATAGACACATCCTGTGCTGAATTCCCTAGTTTGTAGGCTCTAGTCTCTTCTCTCTCCTCCTCTTTGATTCCCATCTCTGCTCTACCAAGTTTCCAGACTTTCTGGACAAAATCAGCTCCAGGCCCTGCCCATATCTCATTCTTATCCATACTACATTTGAACCAAGCAGCATTTTCTTACACCTTGCCTTTGTGCCCATCAGAGAGGGGAGGTTACTGTCAACACTGGGCACAAAAGACTCCCTTCTGAAGCAGAAGGAGCAGTTGTGACTGAAGGAAAAGTGTGTTTGGCCCTTCAGCACCAGTCTAGAAGATGCTTATTGCTGCAGAGAGAATACACATGTAGTCCAACCTCATACAGAAACTGAGAGAGGTTAGAGATTATTTAGCTCTCCTGTGGAGACAGTCTGGTCCGTGCCTGGAGTCATGCAAGCCTCAAGAGACATCGAAGAGGATAAAATCTTCACATATTTCAACTACCAAACTATAAATCATCTTAGAGCATGCTTGACAGACTTTTTCCAAGCTTACAACTTGGCCAAATGTGACCGTATTTTCAGAGACACATGTAGCTTACAAAAGCCTAGCCAACTTCAAATCTATTCAAAACCATGGGAAGTTCATCAAACAGCAATGCTAAACCCAGTACAGGGAAGGAAAAAGGCTTAAAATGAGACATGTCTGAGAACATACCCACTTGCTGTATTCAAACCACTGGCTCCCCTTGAGTCCCCAATTTCCTCACTAAAGGGGGCCTCCATCCAGCCTCTTTGCACTCTACAGCTCAACTCTGCTTCTTGCTAAGCCTTCTAAGGCTTCTGTGCACTTTTTCACCCTAGACTTAACTCAGAAGCTTCCTATGTCTTTCAGCTGCTTATTGCCTCCCAACCCCCCTGCTGTTCCCACAACCTAGTGAAAGCAGGGAAACTCAGAACTAGTGGTGGGGAACAGAGACCTTGTTAGTTACAGTATGATGTATGATGCAAGGCCCTTCTCAAGCCTACGACTTTTCTGTTGGTGTCCTAGGCTTCAAAGCACAGCTTGCAAAACCATTCCAGGCTATAAACAGGTATACATCCTAGGCCGTACAAACAATACTGGAACCATGCAACACCTATAAAGAGCTCTCTTCCTTTTGCAACAAAGAAACTATTTAGAGAACTGTTTGTCAGAGAGAAAAAACCGATGACCTGGCCCAGATAGGCTCAACCGCTTCATCAGCCTCGTTCACTGATCACATCATACCACGAACTTGTAGAAGTGCACAGGTACGGGCACCAAAACAGTACTAAGAAACAATACTACTGTTTCCAGGACCTCTGCTCGCTCCCTCTTCCTCAGCACCTTTTGAAGTACTGAGAAGAAGCCACGTGCTTCACACTGCCAACATCTTACTAGAAAATCTCTTGATGCCGATCTCATTTTCCACAGAAAAGATAAATTATACAAAGGTCTCAGGGAAGATTAACAAAGAGCTTACAATGAATCCAGACAAGACTGAAGTGTCATTACTCATAATGGAAAACACCTCACAGGACTGAGTTAGATGCTGTCCCCTGCAGGTGCAAGCATTCTTCTAATGGCACAAAGCAAAACACTAAGGACTCTGCAGACTGATCCTAAGGCTAGATGTCCAAGATCTGCAAACACCACCATCATTAGCAAAAGCCTCACACCTTTTCTTACAAAGAAAAACCTAGTCAAAGATTCTTGCATCACTTTCACAGCAGACTACTAATTCACTTCTAGAGATGATACAGCCACAAAACAGCTGCCGTCTGCTGGAGCAGGAATCTCTACATTCAAGTAGAGAATGGGATGAGTTACAAGTATCGCCTTTGTCCTCCAATTCCTTCCAAGACTGCCTTGCTGTGCTGCCCATTCAAGGCTTTATTCTGTTTTCACCAATACACTAGGAGTCAGGAATTAGAGAAATCAGCCACATTCCCAGGCACTCAGGACAAGAGAGCTCACAGAGCTCAAAAAAACCCTTAAAACAAAAAAATAATTAAATTTGACAAAATCACCCCAGGCTTTAGGATTTAGGTATTGAAAAAAAATGTAATATTGATCAATATAGTACAACTCTTATCAGGCATCTGACTAGATTGTCCTCAGTGTATCATCATAAGAATCAGTGAAATCACACAAATGTAGACATACGAATACCACAAGCAACTCCTCCTCAAGCCTCAGAAGGGAGCAGGACTAGATGAACCTCACCCAGTCTTAATTTAGCTAAGATATGTCTGCATGCTGTAGTAATGGGAACTAGCGTACAGAAGGAATCCAGGAGTCCTCAGTGTTTTAACTTGCAAGTCTATACTTATGTATATTATGGAGAAACAATTTTACTGTATTTCACAAAGGTTTTCTCTCCCACAGCTCCAAGAGAAGATTGCATTTTCCTTTATTTTTTCAACAATTATTTTTATTTCCAAAGTATCAGCCAAAGAGAAGATCCCAAGGAGGGCAGAAGTACTCCTTGGTGGTCTGTAATAAATCTCAGTTTAGCTATCTTGCACCCTAGCTCTGCTCAGAGGAAGGCCTGCTTGGGATGGAGGCTGGAGGAAGAGGCAGAGATATCACACTCAAATTAAACGTGAAGACAGGAAATCTTCCTGATTACATGTTCCTACATATAAACTAATTCGGGTTTTGCCTGCAGAGTCTTTTTCATGAGCTGTTACACAGACTATGCGTGTTCATAAAGTTTCTGCTGAGTCACTCCACCTGGTCTTGGGCATTTTTTTCCAAACTTACAAGTAAACAAGGAGCTATAATTAAAGCCTTGGTTCAGCTTTAATTCTAGTGTTCACTGCCAATTGTGTCCCCTGTAAATACATATTTAACAACCTAATTAGCAACCCAGACTGTAAGCAGCTTGAGTAGTGTGGAATTGTGGCTAAGGCCCAAAATAAATGGTGAGATTACAAATAGCAAGCTACCTAACACTCCCACCCCTCTTCACCATACGCTGATTATATTTTCAAAGTGGAAGAACTGGGACATTAAGTAAGAGAACAAAAAGGCTGATCCGAGCTCTGGTTTTGTACCCATTTAACTGTATTGATTTAAAAATGTAAACTTTTTAAAAATGCTATAGTTAAAAATGAAACAGTGCCTGGGGCAGATGCACTGACTCTGTGCCTTCCTATTATTATTACTTAATTCCAAGAACATAACTAAATCTGTAAAAAAACCCAAACAAACAAGAGGGTCTAGGATGGTTGAAGGGAAACTGTTTGAGACAGGATCATAGGCAGATAGTAGTGAGAAGAGCTAGGGACCCTCTCCTATTTTTGTTTTCATCTGGATACTACATTGCCTCTTAACTGATCTTAATCATCTCCCAGAAACACTTATCAGTACATCACCCATACGTGCTCCTGCCTCCCAACTAAGACAGACCATCACATTTCCTCCCTTGCACTTGCCTGTTCTGTCCAGTTCCCACCTTTTCTAAAACACCCACATTCCTTATACTCTGGTTTAAGTATTCCCTCCTAGTTAATCTCTCCCTTTCCCACCACTCACTTGTAAACTCAAGCCACATCCCTCCAAGCTCAGAAACCCAACCTTAGGGCTCAGAACTCTCCTCCCTCTTAACTGATACCCTTAGGGCTCAGAAACACCCTTATACCAAATTCAGAAATACATTTTTTCCTCTCTTTTGTTGGGAATGCTGAAACAGGGGGAGATCACAAGGGGCAATGAACACAGGAGCAGGCACTGTCACCACAGTTCACATCCTGCTCTGTGCGCCTCCAGTTTGTAGTCTTTACACTGGACAAACTGGAGTCCTAATTTTGGGCACCCAGGTAGGCTCTCACTAGGGCTCTCACCTACACCAGAAGTGCTCCAGTTGCACCAGATAGTACTGCATTCTGCAATACACCAGCCATACTACCTGGCTGTGGCATCAAGGATACAACTCAGACTCCTCAGTCATTAACTAACGTAGTAGCATTAACACCTGAATATTCAGGAGAAATCAAGGTTGTCCACTAAGGAGATCCTTAGTTTTGGGTCAACCCACCAGCTCGCAAACCATTCCTGATTAGAGAGAAAACGCAACTCTTTCTGCAGCAGAAAGATTCTCTACTCTACAGGGAAAAGGCAGAGATCTCTTCTCCCCCATGTAACCCTCTGAAGGGTTAAAAACACCCCCATCCCCATGCAATGTTATGTTCAAGGTTTAATCCCACTTCCCACCTGTATGTCTTGCCATCCTTGTGCTGGTCCTCATCATCCTCATTTGACAGCACAAAGGGGTCGCTCATCTCTGGCAGCCCCGACTCCTGTAATCGTTTCTTCTTCCGGCCCCGGGGTGGTTTGGGGGCAACTCCCCCGCCACCCCCACCACCTTCGGAGAGGGTGGTTGTCCCTTTCTTGGACAGGTCAGGAACGACCTGGGAGCCAGGGGGTAACGCAGAGACAATCATGGGAGCTGAGATGGGAAAGGTTTGGGCAGAGGAGGCTGTGGTCACCAGGGAACCTGATGGGGAAGTTATCACCAGACCAGGACCTGCAAAGAAGGAAAGATGGAGGAAGTCAGTTATTACTGCTCTAATTACATCCAACCTCCTCATCCCACAGAACTGAGCTTTATACACCTACTTTTGACTACAGCCCAAACAAAGGAGTAGCCTACACATTCCCAGTCTCCACTGCCAGAAGTCAAACTTCCATAAAGAGGGTGGATGTATGGCGTGCCTGGAGATTCACAGTGAAACCATGCCAAGGCATCATCAGTAAGGCTAGAAATAATCTACAGCCTGAAAAGGATTCTCCAGAACCCTCTGCCCTCTCATCCCCAAGTCTCTTTCATATGTCGCCAAAGTCTTTGGAGTCCCCTACCTGCTGTCATGAGTCCAGCAGACTGCACTGGTACCACGGTGATGTTCTGAGTCACAGGGGCTTGGCTGTGTGGTGTCAGCTGCTCTGGCTTGGTGTCTGAGTCCATGGAGATACCAGTGGGTAGTGCCACAGAGGTGGGTACTGTCAGCAAGGCAGGGTAGTGGGGGGGAGCCAGGCTGCAGCCCTTCTCTGTGGGCAATAGCTGCTCCTTCATCTTGTTAATAAACATGGTGTTCTCAATCTAAATAGGTGGGGAGAACAGCTTTTAGAATACCCTGGCACAGCTTCTCCCAGCAGTTGGCTGAGCAAGAAATGCAACTGAAACACTTGTCATGCATGAACTTCTAACAGGAAGCAAGACCAGCATAATATGTTGGAAGACAAAGATCTTACCTGTCCCGAGACGGTGGGCACTGCTGGCCAGAAGTACGGGGAGGAGTTGAAATGAGATTCTTCCATCCTAGCTGGGCACAGGGGGGAAGAGGAAGGGGGAAGGAAAGAGAAATGGAGGAGAAGGCAGACAGACACACACACACACAAAAAGAACATTAAACCCAAAGAGACTCCAACATGGAACTGACTCAGTCTAATGCTGTGTCAGTTCCTTAATCTTCCCTTTCTTACTTGAGCAACTTGTCCCCACTTTTGGGCTATCTGCTCTTATCAAAAAATTATTTTCAGGGGAAAAGGGTGTCTGCTATTCCCACAGGCTTGGGTCCATCTCAAACGCCTCTTGCCCAATAGTCCTCCATGCCAGGACTGACTGACTGACTACAAACCCAGAACACCTCCAAAATTCCCCAATTATCATCCACCCAAGTGCATGGCATAAATGAAGTCTGTGCACCTGCAACCAGACAAATACAGCTGAAAACCATTTTTTACTGTCGCAGACAGTCTGACCCCACAGGTAGTGAAAATTTTGGACCCTGCCTGTCCCTCCGCCCCAGCTCAACACTAAAGACCCAGATGCAGCAAGGCAAGGGGACATTAGCATTGGTTACACAGGAAGAAAGACAGGCAGAAAGAGGGAAATAGACTAGCCCAAGATAACAGACAGCCACAGCAGACCAAGAAGTCAAACTTAGAGCTCCTAACTTCCTGCTGCCCACTGACCTGATTGCCCCAGTCCCACTCTCAGAAGAAACCCAGAAACATCACTCAATATTCCTGACAGACAAGATCCTCCTCTCTCATCCAATGAGACTAGGCAGCGGGAAAACAACCTGACTACCCTGCTCCTGAGATACCCTATTTCCAAGTGATACCATGTCACGACACTCTATTGCCCATTTCACTCCAGTCTTTGGGACAAGATTCAGTAGGATTTTGTCCCCAGTCAAGTGCCCACTGCTCCATTTCAAGTCTCTGTGCAGAGGACCAGTTCGACACCAAAAGATAGCCCTCCGAAGACAGAGGCATAATCTCTTTAGCAGCACCTGGCTGAAGAAGCTCTTTCCATTCTAATCCTTACATTCCTCTGTGTAATACCATTAGCAGACAAAGTTTGTTACACTTGTGAAAACACTATTCAAAAACTAAAGAAATTAACAAAAGAATATATCCTGAAGCAGAAGAGGCACCCATTCCTGAACAAATATGGCAAAACTGGTAGGTAAAACACGTGGTAAAAACTATGCTCAGAGAACATCTGGCAGAGCAAGCTGCTTAGAGAAAGCAAGCACTGGTAGGTTTCTTATGCAGCTACCTGCAGATTGTCCTGTCCTATTTCTGTTATGATGTGGCAGTAGTCTAATGAGTAAATATTGTTTCTGAATGGCCTACCTCAAACATCAGATAAGCTGAGGAGCATGCCCTGAGTAGCATGAAACACTTACTTTCCAGAAGTATATTAGGGCAGAATAAATACATGTGGAATTGCTGCGCGTGAGCCAAAATGCAAAGGTAATTTTCCTCTATGTAGAGAAGCAGTATTTAAATGAATCAAATTACCTGATAATTTTGTTTTTATGAATTGCTCACACAACAGCAAAGCCAAGTATTCCAGCCTCACTCACTCACTACAAATCAACCAATAAACACACTTAAGGATGAATTATTTACTTTGCAATGGTGGCATGCAGTCAGACTGCCAGCTGCCTGACTGAATTACTCTGGATTTACATTGCTGTGATTCAATCAGAATCTGATGGGGCAAGACTCTTACCTTCCTTCCTCTGCTTTCTTTTCTGAGCCAAATTAATTATTAAGTGCACTGCCCACAGCAAGGCCCTCTGTATGTAATGCTTAATTACATGACTTTTTTTCTTCCACAGGATGGACGCACGTGAAGAGATAATGCATTCTTGGCAATTGAGCACCACCTGAATCAAGAGGGGGTTTTTGTTTGGAATGTCATGTTCGGGTTTTTTTGGCTTTTGCTTGTTTGTTTGTTTTTGTTTTTAAAGTAAGCAAGCCCTTATTTGCTCAGCTTCCACATCAAAATAATCAAAGCGAACCTGATTCTATAAAAACATAAAGTCTCATAGTAATCAGATGCATTTTCCAAATAAACTTTGTAGTTGCCCAAGACTCCCCTGGATTCAACTGCAAACTTCAGGAGTTAAATAGAAAGGTGCCAATTTAAACAAAAATCTCACAACAGCTTTCTTATTTAAAGAGTACAAGGTATGAAAGGCAACTCCATTTCCAGATTTTAAAATGCAGCCTAGCACAGGCGAGGGCACTCAGTGGCTGCCAGTCTCCATCTAGTCCCCTACCAGAACTTCACATAGCACTTAACTTTTGTTTGCTCAGTTTACAAAGTGTGCAAGTCAAAATAAGGCTCCTACTGACTTTTAAAAGATGACTACCCTGTTTTCATTAAACTCTCTTAGAATCCACCTCCCCATACAAGAATCTTCATGCTTGAGTGGATATCAGGCCTCAAAACTTTTGGCTTGGAAGGCTGAAGTGCAATGAAGTTATAAGAATGTGGAGAAAAAGGAGAAACGGTATAAGAATTGAAGCTTTCATGCAATCTCACTAGCAAGCCAGTCTTCCAAAGGGAGAAAACAAAGATAAGATTCCTCCACCAAACTACTGCCCTGACATCCCCAGCTGTCCCTCCCCTACCCCGCTTTTAGGCTGAAGGACATTTTGAAAACATGCACCCCTGTTCACAGCCCCCACTTGAACGCTGCTCACACTTACTTTACCAGAACTCTGCACGTAACCCTTCCAATTGCTCTATAACTACCAGACATGGGCTGGAGCTTCAACCCTGTACCACAGCACGTTCCCAATGCAGTGCCTTCATCATCCCAGCTTCCACAAACAGGCCAGAGATGGGACCTTCTTCCTATTCACCAGACTAGTATCAGACAGATGTCAACGTACCCTCCTGATACAAACCAAAAACACCTTCTATGTACAGACCACAAAGGCACATACACCAAATAAACAACTGAGTGCACCAGAGAACTCACAAGGGACAAGGAATCTGGAGTTTAGATCTCAGAGTATGTCACAGAATCACATACTTAACATGCGGGACTTATACTTCTTTGCTGGTCATCACTTTAATCATAAACACACAGATAAAAGCATGCGCAAGTATACTGTGAGGTAGAGTCTGTGTTTCTGGAAGGCATAATCAAGGTTGGATATGCAGGTATTTAGAGGTTAACTTTTAATATGGGTTTCTTTATTCTCCAGATACCTAGCTTTTATTTTCTATTCGGTGTAGAGTTTTCACCTGACAAAAGGCCCCGGGTATGGCACTCAGGAATGATTTACAACATTGTTTTACATCTGCCCAAGATCTTTGTTCAGTAACAAGGAGTTTTTAGGCTTAATTGCTACAAAATACTAAGGATGCTGAAGGCCAAATGCAAAAATGCCTCCACCAAGCCCATAAGCACCACAAAGTTAAAGCACCACTACATCTTTAGAACAAGCACATCTGGATGCACATCAGGAATACCCCAAACATGCTGAACAAAGTCCCGAATCCCAAACCCACACACCAGAGCTAGAACAACTTTGGTGCCGCTCGCAGGCACGTGCATAGCCTCCACCCCGACTTAGCGAGCCTCTGCAGGAACAGGTGCCTGGCAGGGGACATACCCCGCACCTTAGCTCCCTCCAGGCAGTCAATCCCCTCTCCCACACCCCAGAACACGAGTGACTTCAAGCGCCCAACGCGGGGACCTGCGGCCCATCGCCACCCCCGTCCCTCTCCTCTCCTCCCCTCCCCCCCATCCCCAGGTGGGGCCGGAGGGAGCCCCCGGGGCGAGGGTCACTCACGCAGCTCCGGGAGCTCCTTACCCCTCTCACTCTCCCTCCTCTTGCATTTCTCCTCCTTCCAGGGCCGTCTCTGCAAACAAACCGCCAGGGTTACGGGGGCGCCCGGGGCCCCGCATGACAGCGGGCGGCGCAACGCGGGGCCCCTGGACCCGCCAGCCACGTCCAGCCCCCGGGGGAGCGGCCATGGGCGGGGGAGGGCGCTCCCCGCGGGGACCGGCCGGGATCGGGAGGGGGGCCCGGACCCACCTCCCCCCGCGGGGCCCCGCGCGCACACGGCGGCGGCGGCGGCAGAGGACGGGGCGCGCCGCCCGGTCGCCCCCCGCGGCGTGGAGCGGGGCGGGGCGGGCGAGGCGGGGCCGGCACGGAGCGCGGCTTCCTCGCGGCGGAGACCCCGAACGCGTTCTGCACCCGACACCGGGACGGAGGGACGGACGGACGGACGGGAGAGAGGGCGGGCGGGCGAACAGACAGACAGCCCTCCTCCGTTTCCGCTTCCGGATCGCTTCGGTGCCGGAAGTCCAGCTCCCCCGGGTCCCCCCGCACCCGCACCCGCCACCCGGCAGATTACCGGGCACCACCCCCCAGCGGCGACCCCGACCCTGGCTCCGGCGGTGGCAGCGGCCTCCTCACCGGAAAGAGGAGCGGCCAGTCGCTTCCGGATCAGGGGGCGGAGCGCGCCTCAGCTCTTCCGGGGCGCTGACCGGAGCGGAACAGCGTCATCGGCGGCTTCGCTTGAAAAAGAGGCGGAGCGGTGATGACCGCCGGCCCGCGGCAGGTTTCCCCTTAGTGGGGTTGTTAACGAGCGGCCGGGCCGGAAGCGGGAGCTGGGCGGCAACGGGGGGGGCAGAGGCGGGCGCGCGCTTACCGGAAGTGCGGCGCGCCGGCGCGCGGGGAACCCGGGCTGGAGGAAGGGCGGAAGTGGCTGTGCCGGTGGGGGCGGGCGCGCGGCGTCCCCGAGCCCGACCGCGAGACCGCTTCCGGCCGAGGCGGCCTTCCCGGCGTGACGTGCGCCGTGTGTGCACAAGCTGCCTTCATGAATATTCATGAGAGTTCATGAATAATTCGGACCGCCGCCTCCTTTACGGTCCCAGTCTCGGCCCGCGCCCACCGGCGTGAGGGCCTGCCCCCAGCAGGGCTTCCCACCCCACTGAGGTCGCCCTGTTGGCTGCTTCCGTGCCGAGCTGGCGGGAGGGCTCCGGCTTCGGCTCGGCTCGGCTTCCCTCCCTTCCGCTAGCCGGGCGGCTCGGCTGGCACCATGTCCGTCGGTCCGTTAGGGGGGAGCCGCTGGGTCAGCCGGGGCAGCTGGGCTGTTCCAGATGAGTTGACCCAAAGGCTCGCCGCCGCCGCCACCACCTGGGACGGTCCCTGCCGGCCCCCGAGCGTGTGCTGGCTCCAGCCCTTCCCTGGCCGAAGGCTGAACGCCTTGGTCACGCTAACCCAACAGAAAGGAATCGGAGCAAGCTCGTGTTCTGCCAGTTGACAAACTGGACTGCCTCGGTCCCGTAAGTGCTGTAGGGAACAGGAGGGCAAGGCCAGGTGTGGAGGGGAGCCAGGTAACCCTCCTTCCACATGCAAGCTGGTGGCTTGTATAACTGCACCCAAATACTTTTTTTAAATTTTATTTGTAACTATTCACAACTTGACCCCAGAGGGGTCTGCAACTTGCCTTCATTCTCACTGAGAATTGAATCTCACAGATTCAGCCCACCCAGGTTTTGGCTGGCAGTTCCCCACCATCTCCTGTGTGCTGGTACTGCCAGGTACGTTGGTGCGCAGCGTGGGGTGACTGCGCTCGAAGCAGCAGTCAGTCCCTTGAGCCTTGGGCATGGTGCAGGAGAAGACACGAGGATGTTCCTGGAGAAGATGACACAGGCACTCCACAAGATCACTAAGCCAGGCTGGCGCATCACCCTCACGCCAAATTGGAGTCACCTCACGAGGTCACCCAGCCAAGCTGGCTGATGCAGCTCTGCTCTTAGACTCTTAAAATTTTGGTGGAAAGAAACTTTTAGATATTGTCTAACTTCATTCCACTGCTTGTAGCGGGGCTAACTTTGGCACTGGGCACACCTCCCAAGTCAGGTTAGGTTGCCTTCCTCACCTGTGGAGTTGCTCACCGGGCACTTGGCTGAGCTGTTTCAGTGCCCTGACTTGGGAGAATTTCTTTTTTTTTTTTTTTTATTGTTGCATGAGTTTTTTTGCCAGCTTGGTGTGCTGGAACAGCTTTTTCAGAGCCAGCATGAGTAAGAGGGTGGGACCAGGGAGAGCACGACTATAGCAGCGAGTGGTTAGATTGGCTCAGGCGATCATAAAACCGCAACATCCGGTACAGTGGGCAAAGGGAAATCTCCTGGCGGCTAAGAGGCAGGCAGCTGGAGCTGCAGCGCCTGCCTGTCCCCAAAAGGTGCTGAGGTATTGGTCATCCCAGGCAGCACAAAACTTCCTCCTGGGAGGAGCCAGGATTAGCTCTGTGCTCTTCAGCAGAAGTCACATGAAGGCAATTGTTGACTTATTTAAATAAAAGGATTTGGCAGCCTAATCAGTTTGGAAATTAATTTCCTTGTTAATTTGGGGGTTTTGACTTGCTCATGAATATTCACAAATGCTCATCTCTTCCCCCCCCCCCCGTAATTTATTTTTGTGATTGTCAGATCACCTCTGAAGGTGACATTTCTCTCCTCATTCTGCAACACAGCAAATGTATTCAGTCTTGTGCCTTGGAAGAGGAACTCTGGCCTGGCACTGATATCTGTCACCTTTTCTTTGCCCCAGAGTCCCCTGTAGCCTCTTGGCTTTTCTCCTTCCTCTCTGCATGCTGCCTAGAAAGAAATAAGACTGAGAGTCTCCTCCAAGAAGAGGGCTGGCCTAGGCTTGGTAACTGGGAGAGCTTCTCAAAATGCCCTATACCAGACAAGGAAAGTTGTAATTGCCAGCTGAGGAGTGTGACAAAGTGGTTAATTTTTTCTTACCATGCCTAGAGTTTTCTGCTCCCCCTCCCACCCCGCACTGCCAAGCACCCTTCAGTAGCACGTGAGGCAGCGTGACTAACATCTGTCACAGACACTTGATTTCTCTTATCTCCATTCCTTAGGAGAGGCAAAATCAGAGAAATACGGGTGTGTGTCTCTCGAGAGTACAGCTGATCTCTTCACTCTCTTTCCCAGCTCTCTGTTGTCCCTTTTACTCATCCCACCTGCCCTTGTTCCTTCTCTGCACCTAGAAGGAGCATCCTGGCCACCACCACAGGTTTCTCCCCAGTGAGGTGTGCCTGTATACCACATGTACGTGCTTAGGGCTTCTGGCATTTCATAACATCTAGCAGCTGTGCTCGGCTGAGGACTGCGGCAGTTAAAAGCCCATGTATAATCACTGATGCTGGAGACAGGAGGAGCAGTGCGGGCAGCAAGGGCGAGCTTTGCCAAGAGCTGGACCTTGGGCAAATAGCATGATGCATGTAGCGGAGAGCCCCAGGCCTAGTGGCTGCTTCCAGACCAGCTCATTTCTTTAGAGAACTCAGCTTTGGTACAGTCTCCGTCTATACATCTATACAACTTCTTGTCATTCAATGTGTGCTGTCTCAGGGCTCGGAGCTGTGGAGGGGTGGCCATGCTGCACCAGCTGTAGGGTTCGCCCAGAGGCACTGCCAGCCCGGGCTGGTAGCTGGAAAGGAGGTTTACAATTGTGTGGTAAGAAAATAAGCCAGCAGCAATGTAAAAGCCATTGCAGGAGGTAACTGAGCCCTGGAGGGGGTAGTAGGTGGAGGTTAGTGGAGCCTCCCTCCTGGGAGCACAAGCATGCAAGTAGCACAGCCGGGTGCCCACCTCCCACTGAGGGCACCAGCTCCTGGCAAGCTCAGAAAAGAAAATGTGTGGAGAAAGTCAGCTGAGTCCAAAGTTACCATGGCAGTTGCTCTCTCAGAACCTTTGTAACAAGCTCTTCTACACAGCTTTGACCCAAGGAGGGTGGCAAACACATACCTCCATGCTGGCTGCCTGCTCTATCTCCCATCCTTGTTACCTCCTCCACAGTCAAATCTGACTGTCACGTTCCCACCTCAGCTCTTCCCTTCTTTTCCAGCTCGCCTGATTTCTTTCTCTCTCTCCTTCCTCACCACTCTAACAAAAGGCACCCACCCCTGGACCTTCAGTAATGACTACAGACAACCCGCTCGTGTTGCCACTGTATGGTCTGTGTTTGAACCCTTTTTTCTGCTGTTTTAAACTGTGCTGTTCACGGTGGCTGGTGGTACTTCGTGTCATGGGATCCTGCTTGGCTGGCTTCTAGGGCTGGTAGACCTGGCCTGACATGTTCAGTGAGTTGGCTCCAGTGGTACCTGAATTAATTGGGGGTACCTGAGCAGTAGGCAGAGATGGACAGATAGGCTTGGAAGGTGTGATGAAGTAGTGACACGCATTTTAAGGATGGAGGCTGTTCATTTTTGCCCAAATTTTCATCTGCTTGTGGGACCATATTAGGTTTATGCTGAAGCTGGTATTTTAATCTTTTGAGTACATTTCTCAGCAAGGCATGTTGTCCTCACTCTTTCAGGGAACTGACATCTCTTTGGCAATCGGCTGATTAAATCCCCTGGCAGCGCACAGCAGAGAGCATTTCAGCATGTCATTCCTGGATTTTTTTTCTGCTGCATGGAAATAAATTGCATCTTCCCCTGCTTGGTAACTTCTCTGGTTAGTATTGTTTAAGGTTTGAGAAATACATGGTAACAGAGAGTTACAGTGTGTGTTATCTTGCACACGCTTGCTTGCCTGAATCATTGCATTTTAGTGGCATCTACTCTCTTATGGGCAAGGAGCAGAAACCACACACCTGGGGTACACTTTGGAATTAGATGCATATGCAACAATGATCCACTGCTTTTTCACTGAAAGAAGTAGGTTGCTTTGGAACTGGGGGAGTGAGGGTTCCTGTTGGGCAGGAACGTGGTAACTGGGATTGATCAACCTTAGCTACAGACTGAATTCATTTGGCTGCTGTATTAAGGGCAGTTAGTTGCCGAACCTTCTGGCCAATGTGCCACAAATACAAATCCCATAATTTGGAAGGAGGAAAAAGTATCATTGGATGTGTCAAGGAAGCCAGAGGGGCTGTGCCTGAGGACCTTCAGCACAGGGCAAAAATCACAAGTCACGTCAGAAGTGCCTGAGGGGGATCTCTCTTGCATGGTCACAGCCAAAGCACAACCACACATGCACAGGCAAAACCTGTTCCAGTGGGGTGGTAGCTTCTCTGGTGATAACCTCACCAGGCTTAAACAAAAATGGATTTTATTAGATCACCAAAAAAATCTCAAGAGGCATTTTGAACATGATTCATCAGTGAGCCCTTCAAGCAATGAAGGATCCCTGCAGCTTAGGCTGCATTAGCAAAAGTGTATCCAGCAGATAAAGGGAAATCATTATTCCAATCCACTTGAGAGTTGTGAAGGCCCACCTGGAAGATTATGTCTGGGGCTGGCTTCTCAGTAGAAGACAGATGTTAGCAAACTGCAGCATGGCCAGCAAAAGGGCCTCACAGTGGAGAGCTAGAGTACACAGCTCACAAGGAGAAGGCTGGGGGTGCTGGGTTTGTTCAACAGAGAATGCCAATGGGGAATCTAGTCATTGTCTGCCCCTACAAAAGGAAAGCTGTAGAAAAGATGGAGCCAGTCCGTGAGAAAGGGGGCACAATGAAAGGACAAGAAACAATAGACACAAGTTGCAACAGGGGATATTCTGAACTTATATAAGGGAAAATGTCTTCCCCTTGAGAGCAGTTCAGCAGTGGAACAGGTGTCTAGAAAGACTGGGGAATCTCCATCCTTGGAGATATTCAGAAGTTGTGTGAGCAAGGCCCTAAGCAACCTGGTCTAGCTCTTGAGTTACCCTGCTGTGAGCAGGGGATTGGACTAGAGGCTTCTGGAGGTCCCTTCCCACTTGATTTTTGTTGTGGATCAGTGATATTGTGTTGCTGATCTGCCATGAGCCAACACTCAGTGCCTTCATCACGTTGGAAGCCAGAAGGGTAGTACGCTTGCTTGTCCCTGTAGAAATGCATCTATGTTGACAGCAGCATTAGCATCTGTAAAGCCCTTCCACATGAATATCTCTTTTCCAGCTGGCTTGCCATCCTCTGTAGCCCTACTCGACCCATCATCTTACTTCTGTTCCAAGTACAGGTGAATCTCTAAACAGCAGGACTGTTTTGGGGTGACATCCATCTTCTGAACAGCAGCAGTCACGAGAATGTAATAAAAAATGATATTGCAAGATCTAGGAGTTTTTTCCTGCACTACCTTCACCTCTTCAGAAGCAGAGAAACTTCAATAACTCCTTTACATTCTTGACTCAGGTGTCTGCATGTTTCTGTACAGTCAGAGAATCTGTAATGAGTTTCAGGGGATCTCTGTTCTCATTCAGAAGTTATACTGTCACTTTGCAAGTTCTCCCTTTTTGAGAAACGCACATGTCCGCTAGCCTAAACTGTAGCATTTAATCCACCACTGTGGATTAAATTTAATCTCCACTGTGAGGAGAGCACAGTGGTGGGTGCTTGACTCCTCACCCACCTTCAGTGCTCACCACAGTGCTGCTAAAGCACCTCTCGGTCTTTACAGCTGCCTCGTATCATTTCTCAATAAGAAGGAAGATGCTGAAAAAAGTGGGAGAAGGGGATAGAAGAAAGTGGAGAACAGTAAATTATTGTACTAAGGCAGAAGCAAAACTCGAGAAGCTGTATTACAGCAAGACTGGAGCTCACCAGCTCACCTTCACATTTGTGTTTTTTCAAAACTGGCTGAGGAAACTGCAGTTTGGGGAGCAAAGATTTGCAGCATATCCATCAAATTCGGGATAAGCATGCCAGGGCTGGAAAAAGGGAGCTATATTTCAGGAAGAGAGAAAACAAAGTACTCTGGGCAGCTGCAAACCCATTAGTCTAGTCTCAGTAGAGCATAAGGTTAAGAACAAATTACAGAACAAAAACAAAATTAAAGCTACAGCAGTAAGTAGAAAATGGAATCAAATACAGAATGGGTCTATCAACAAAAGCACTGTGTGCCCCTAACTTGATCCTCCTTCTTTACCTCCTTTCCCTTACCTGGATGAGAAAAAAGAAATTGGTAAATCTAATCTAGTTGGATTTCAGTAGGGCATTTGATACAGTAAAGGCTGGAAGGCAGCTAGATAAACTGAAGTGAAAAGAATTAGTAGGAGAATTTTAGGTGGGTAAAGTGCTGGGGAAAGGCAGATGATGTGTGGAGTCAAAAGGGAACTGCCACCATGGAGGAATGTTACTGGCCTTGGGAATAATTCTGCTTGCAGTAATGGCTCTAGCTCAGCAAAAAAAGCAGCATGAAAAGGAAGTTTGCTGATTAAATGCATTTAGAAGAATTACTCACAGTCTGGAGCGGGGAAGTGTGAGGTCCTGTTCTTCACTCGTGCTAACAGAAATGTCTTTTACACACAGAGATCCACTGGTTAGACATGACAGAAGAAAAGACAGATCTGGGTGCATTCATCATTCACAAGATGATTATGAAGCTCCAATGTGACGTGATCACAAAGACAACAGCCTTAAAGAGATCATTACATTAATCTTATTTAGGATGCTATATACAATTTGTCACCCATATTTGGAAGTGGGCTCAGGGCTGGCAGCAGTGTGGGGGAGTCAGAATAACAGAGTCTGTCTCCGTGCCTTCCCCTGCGCTCCATGTGAGCAGGCGTGGAGAAGGGTTGTCTTCTTTAGCTTAGCGAAAGCTGATATGGGTGAACTTCTCTCTAGAAATCCATTTTATATATGGGGATGTGCCCAGCGAAATGAGCCATTATAGAAGGGAAGGAGCTTGGCCATCATTGAGTCAGGCAGTCCGTTTCTCTTCAGAGTTGGGCTCTTTTAAAGGCTGCACAGATTTACCTCTCTCTGCAATTTGCTGTGCTTCCTTGGTAGGCAGAGCAGGTTAGCACGACAAGCGCAGCATTATAAGAAAAGAGGTGCTGAACACAGGCCTGCAAGCCCTCATTTTCCTGCTCCATCGTCCAGAGAGTTTTTCCTTAAAGGGTAAGAGATCAGTCCAAAGCCTTGTGTTCTCTGTGGAGGCAACTGCTTGGTGTTTCTCCCATATAATTCCCACTCACATAAGCCCTCTGAAGAAGGAAATTTAAAATTCAGTGTCTCAGAAAAGGCTTGGTTCTTTGGAGAAATACACAAAAGCCTGTCCGAACTAAATGCACTACACATGCCTCTTCAGACAACAGAGCCAAAAGGGTTTCGTTGTGCTGGTTTTCAGTATCAGGGGGATGAGTGATAGGTCCTGAACCTGGTTTACACCTGGACAGGGTTAGTGATGGTCTAATGCCTGACTTGGGGGGACACAGTGAGTACAGCTTGCTCTGGCTTGCTTCTGCCAATGATTTCTGAGGTTTATTTAATTTAATTGGGGGAAATGAAATTGGGACAAGACCTTGGGCAATCCTCTAATTCATCCTCCTGACCCAGCGACAAGATTAAGCAAGCACAACTCATCCTGACAGATATTTGTTGAACCTGTTCTCAGCAGCCTTTAGTGACAGGACTCCCTTGGCCAATCTAGTCCAGCATTTTATTTCTTGATACTTAAAAAGCTTTTTTCTACCACACAGCTTAAGCTTACACTGATGAAAATTAATCTGCTGATTTCCATGGCCCCGTCGGAAAATGCCTTTCCACTCTGACAGTGCAATCTCCCTGAACCAGCTGCATACACTTTTTGGCAATTGTGTGCACCTTTTGGCAGTTCCAACTGTAGGTTTTCTCCCCATAGTTTGTTTATGAAAGCTTCATGCCTTTTGCTTTGTCAAAACCCTTGAAGTCAAGACATATCACATCTACTACATCCCCCCCAGTCCACTAGGCCAGTTACCCTGTCAGAGAGCAAGTGTGGATGGGCTTGATGTGATCTTCCTGATGAATTGACGTTGAATGTTTTTTTTCAGGTTTGAAGTGCACATTGGAGGGGAAGCTAGTTCATACATGCAGCTGCTGCCTGATAGGGATGAGAAGTGAGCTGGAGGAGAAGGGCTTGGGGCTGTGGCAAGCTGAAGGGAACAAACCAGCCAGGATAAAATGTATTGCTGGACAAGTAGTCTGCTGTTGGGGTTCTGGGGATAACAGTTTCTGCTAAGAGCCCCTTGCGTAAGTGCCAAAAGCCAGGAAAGACGGTTTGCTACAAGTGTTTTAACAGTCTGTAACATCAGGAATGCATCAAGTCTGTGTACCATGAACCCCTCTGGAATTCATTACGGACTCAGACACACAGAGAGGTTTTCAGAGTAACAGGCTTGGCTGTATCACTCTGGGTGTCTTTTCCAGTTTCAGCAGCTCTTGCCCCTTTATTGTATCCCAGAGCTTTCCCAGCATCTGAAGCAGATCCCTTTGGGCAGGGCTCCCACTTTTCAGGTAAGCATAATGTTCAGGGAAGTAATTTTTCAGATGCATCATCAAGGAAAACTCACCAGCTGCCTTGCTTCCTCTCATGGTACCACGGACAGCCTATCTCCCAGGATTACTTCGTTGTCCTCCTCATCCTTTAGTTCCCAAAGAGCTAAGCTCAGCAGCAGCAGTGTTACCTAGTCACAGCACTTTTTGTAAGCTTTCCAATGTTTCTCAACCTGTATCACATACCTGGACACTTCTTTTTCCTCAGAAGGCAAGGTGTGTAGCCATATGGCAGGACAGGACAGTTTCTGATGAGAAGCAGAGCAAGTTACAGACAGTTTCCCTACCATCATGCCCTTCTTCCCCGTACCAGCTTGATCCTTCCTTCATTCCATCTCCATGTAGGATGGGGAGGTCACCCTGCCCTTGTTGCAAGAAGGCACAACTGTGGACAGCCTCAGCCTGCCATCTCCTGAGGTGGTCTCCCAGAAGCCATGACTGTATTTGTGCTACAGAGTACAAAGCCCCAGGACACAGGGCTGAGTGGGGACCTGCAACCACCCATTCTGTCACACCACTGCTGCAGTTTTGGCCCAATCCAGCTGCTACTGCTACTGCCTGAGACAAAGCCCAGGCACAGCTGAGGGGTGGCACAATTCAGGGACCATTCCTGGTAAGTGGTTTCACAGAATCACAGGGTGGTTGAGGTTGGAGGAGACCTCTGGAGGTCATCTGGTCCAACCTCCCCCTGATCAAGCAGGGTCAGCTAGAGGCAGTTACCCAGGGCGATGACCATATGGCTTTTGAGTGTCTCCAAGGAGGGAGACTACACAGCCTCTCTGGGCAACCTATGCCAGTCCTCAGTCACCCTCACAGTAAAAAAGGGTTTCCTGGTGTTCAGAGGGAACCTTCTGTGTTTTAGTTTGTGCCCATTGCCTGTCACTGGGCACGACTGAAAAAAGCCTGACTCCGTTCTCTTCGCACCCTCCCTTCAGGCATTTATATGCATTGATAAGATCCTCCTGAGCCCTCTCTGCTCCAGGTTGAACAGTCCCACCTCCCTAAGCCTTTGCTCATAAGAGAGATGCTCCAGTACCTTAATCATTTTAGCAGCTCTTCATTGGACTCTCTCCAGAATGTCCATGACTCTCTTGTACTGGGGAGCCCAGACCCGGACACAGGACTCCAGATGTAGCCCCACCAGAGCTGAGTAGAGGAGATGGATCACCTCCCTTGACCTGCTGGCAATACTTTGTCTAATCCAACCCAGGATATCATTTTCTTTCTTTATGGCAAAGGCACATTGCTGGCTCCTGTTCAACTTGGTGTCCACCAGGATCCCCGGGTCCTTTTCTGCAAATCTGCTTCCCAGATGGGTCACCCACAGCATATATTGGTGCATGGGGTTGTTCCTCCATAGGTGCACCTCTGCACATTATTGAATTTCATGAGGTTCCTGTCAGCTCATTTCTCCAGCTGGTTGAGGTCCCTCTGGATGGTGGCACAACACTCTGGAGTATATGCTACTCCTACCAGTTTGGTGTTATCAGCAATCTCGTTGAGGGTACACTGTGCCTCATCATCCACATCATTAATGAAGATGTTGAATAGGACTAGACCCAGTACCGGCCTCCAACTAGACTTTGCACCATTGATCACCACTTTCTGGGCCCAGACATTCAGCCAGGTTTCAGCCCACCTCACTGTCTGCTTATCCAGCCCATACATCAACAGCTTGTCTGTGAGGATCTTATGGGAGACAGTGTCAAAGGCCTTACTGAAGTCAAGGCAAGCAATATCCACAGCGAGAGCTTGTCTACTAGGCCAGTCATCATGGAAGGTTATCAAGTTGGTCAAGCGTGACTTCCCTTTGGTGAATCCATGCTGACTATTCTTGATTTTCTTTTTATTTGTGTGTCTGCAGATGGTTTCCAGGATTAGCTGCTCCATCACCTTCCCAAGGATCAAGGCAAGGCTGACTGGCCTGTAGTTCCCTGAGTCCTTCTTCTTGCCCTTCCTGAAGATAGGAGCAATGTTTGCTTTCCTCCAGTCTTCATGTGCTTCTCCCAGTCACTATGATCAATCTAAGATTATCAAGAGTGGCCTCGTAATGACATCTTCCAGCTCCCTCAGCACTTGTCGGTGCATCCCGTCAGGTTTTGATGTAGTTCTTTTGTTTTGGAGGCAAGCAGGTCCAGCTGCCTGTATCTATGAGTGTGTTCTGTTTATTTGACAGAGCACTGTCCTTTCCTCATTTTGTACACTCTATCTTTATGTTCCTCACGCACCACAGTGCAGTCTGGTTTCCGAGTAGTTTTCCACTATTCAAGCTGAGCACACAATAGTTGTGAACTTGTTCCTGGGGTCTCCTGATAGACCCAAAAGCTGAGCTCCTGGATTATTTACTGTTTCTTCAGGTGGAAGGACCTCTAACTTTAAATACAGCTTTAGGCAATCCAGAAGTTGCCAGGTTTTCCTCCTGGAGGGATGTGGGACCCTGGGGCAAATGTTTTCTGCCCAATCCTTCATTGGAAGCAGCGAGCCCCTGGGTCAGGACAGGTGAGTCCAGAGCTGCAGCATGTAGCACTCTGCAGGTTCAAGTGCCTCCTTCTCACTCAGCTGGCTGATCTTCTCCTCCCAGGCAGGCTGGCATGATGATCTCCATCCACATCCTCAGGGCAGTTCTCAGTTTCACCTAGATGCTCAAGAGTTCCTAGAAAATCTTTTGCATCATTGCTGGGCCTCATTTTAGCAAGAATGCTTGTGTTTTCCAGGGACTCCCTCAGCATTGTGGTCACCTGGGTCTTGCTTTCCTCCAGCCTCACAGGCAGAGTGAGCATCTGTCACAGAAGCCTTTGGCTCTGTCTGGGGAGCAGCTGCCACCTAAGAAATCACTCCATGCTCATGCCCTCTCTCCTTTTTCTGGAGTGGGGCCCTTCAGGCCTGCCAGCTGACAGACCCAGCTTCCCCCAGATCAGCTCCCATCACCTGCATGTGCTTGCCATGGCAGGCATGGCCAGCTGCCCTTCTGGGGTCAGCAAGGGGGCCATTCTAGGCAGAGGGCACGTCCTGGGCACAATCCTCATGTAAAAAACTATGGGAAGTAGGCGGTAAATTTAGAAATGCTGCTTGACACCCCAAAACTGCTGGAAATCGGGAGCCCAGCACAAAGCCTAGCTGGACAGAAGGACGCTGAGCAGCCTGTCTAGGGCAGGACCTGACTTGTTGCTGCACTTCATATTGAACCTCCTGTAAGGCACTACTTAGGAAATAGGTACCCAGAGGCAAAGACTGTAAGAAACTTTTTTAAACATTAGGAGTATCTAAAGCACTAATGGTTAAATGCAGTGAGGAAGGTGAGCTGGAAACGGCAGCAGCACAGATAATCAGGGAGAGGTGTAGAAAGGGAATCCCTCTGGCCATTCTTTGCTCTATGCCTAAAGCTTCTGCAATCACCCTGTATTAAAACTGCCAAAATTTTTGTCCCTGGCCCTTTGTGGACTGTGCATCTCTGGGCCCTGCTGGCAATCCTGGCCTAAATGCCCTGCTCTTAATATGGAGAGCCCAGGATGGGGCTGGAGCTCATGGCAACCTCCTAGGATCCTTTACCTTAGACACAGCAGCCTCCGTGGCAAAGCAGCACAATGAACTGCAACCTCACAAAATGGCAAACAGCTTGATACTGCCAGGAATCGCGCAAGTCCTCCCCAACTGTGGTAGAGCCAAATCTGCTGGGCTGGCTAAACGTCCTGCTGGAGATGGCTCTCTCCCACCCCAGTGACTTTGCAGTGCCGTGAGTTGGGGCATGCTCACAGTGAACACTGCTGTTGTTCTTACCAGAAGGCTGATGCCACACAGCTGCATTTTTATGCGTGGAGCTCACCCCTTCCAGAAAGTTTTTCTTTTCTGTGTTGTTGCAGAGTGGAGGCTGCCTGGTGAAAGCTTTACCCCAGGATGTCCTAACCACATATCCTCTCCTTCTGTCCTTGAAAGCGCTGCACTGAAAGGGCCTGGGTATCCCACAGACAGAAACAGTTTGCCTTTCATCACAGAGATAGGATGCATGCCCCGCTGCCTGCCCCCAAAGGACTGGATCTCCCCTCCTTGCTCACCCCTTCTGGTGCTCACAGTCCTGCAATGTGTCCCAGGTAATGCTCCCTCTGATCATCACAGAACACTTTATACTTGATGCATTGAATGCAGATGGAGAGCTGGCAGTCCCTCTGGCAGCTGCCAACTCAGAAGGAGCAGAAGTAAGGTTGCCTGGGCATGTATTTTAACTCTAAATGCCCTGTTTTTCCACAAGTTTGCGTTTTGATGAGCATAATGTTCTGGGAAGGAATGAGCTATCACTAAGCAACATTAACTCTGTGTTAACAAAGAGTTTTGACATTGAATTCAAGCCTGAGGACAATGCTGGCACAAGAATGAATTATCACAGGCTGGGCCATGGGTACACTGAGGTTGGAAATTAGAAGGAGCTTCCTACCTGCCAGTGCAAGGCTCTGGAACAGCCTTTCAACAGCAGCAGTGAGGCCAGTGACTGAACCTGTTTTGGGACTAGAAGTCTCTGAGCAAAAGTATTCAATGTTGCTGCCTGCCATAAGCCAGGAGCTCTCCGCCAGTCCTCTTTTCTTATGCAATTGCAGGACATTTTCATAATGACTTTGCTCTTAATGCAGCACAAGCCAAGCCGGGACCAGAAGCTCACCTGGAAATGATACTGGCTGTTTCAGGCTGTGAGGACGGTGTCCTGGGGACACTGCAGACAGTGTTGTAGGGATGTAATTACACAGGGAGTGCAGGATGTGCATCCCAGCTGCCTCGAGCACGTAGAGAGCTAGCACGGAAATTGGAGGGGACAGCATGTGACAGGCAGGCCCAGGACCGATTGCCTCTGGTGATGGCTGGGTGTCTTGCAGATCTGAGGGGATTTCTGACAAGCAGAAGAGGCCTCCTCCACATCGCAGATGAGGGGAACCCGTGCCCTTGTGAGCTGGGCACTTTGGGGCTTTGAGGCCAGCTCCTCCTCTGTCTTTGCTCATCTTTATTAACTGAGGCTTAATACCCAGCCTGGGCCAGGGCCCATTGTTCACCCCTTGCCCAGAGAGTGCTGCCAGCTGGATGAGACCAGCTTGGCACAGGACAGCAAAAGGGGATGAGAAAAGGGGAGCAGCTGTCAAGGGGAAAGATGACAGCACTTCTGCCAGGGCAGCCGCAGGCTGGGTGCTAGAGTGAACCAGCGGCATCTGCCTTGGAGCACCTCCTGTCTCACTCCCTCCCAGAGCCAGCCCTGGACACCAGCAGCCCTGGGACACAGCACACAGGTCCCAGCCACCCCTGCCGCCAGGCACCCTTCTGCACTCAACTGCCCAAAGCAGAAGTCCTTGCATGAAAAACTTCGGTGCCAGGTTACAGTGGATTATACAAGCCAGGGATAAAATGTGAATTACAGCAAACTCAATGGTTGACTGTCTCTTTTCCATTTTTTAATAGAAGATTAAGGCATAGCCAGAGTGACGTCTACATCTTCCTCAATGACGAAGGTTAGGGGTTTCAGGTCTAGCTGCTGACTCATAACCAGGCAGAAGAGAAAAGGGAAAATTAGCATTAAGAATGTTGCTGAAATGTCTTTTATGTATTCAGAGATTACTGTAGGTATTGTATTGCTGCCTGTGTTATGGCTGGTGTGTTTAGTAGATGTTTTTAATGGAATTTGATATTTTTAAGAACATGGGGCACCTGTTTGTAGGTCATTTTCCTATATCTGCAGATCCACTGCAATAAAGGGCAGATCTTAAGAAACAATCTCCTCCAGAAAGCAGCTTTAATTCCTGATGTTGTAACACCAGTGCTTTTTTCTAAGCCTAGGTGCCTTTGGATATTTTAGTGAGCTATTGAACTGCTGGATGGCACGTCACTGTCCAGAGTCCAGCCTGGCTCTGCAGAGATGTAAAATTGCTCCCTGTGAGTGCATGTCTGCAGACCCTTCTGGGAGACGAGTTTGGTGTTCCAGCTTCCCTGTTAAATACTTGCTCTCTGACTGCATTAACTGCCAAACTCAGCAGAGGCTTGGAACGTGACCTTCATCTAAGCTGCATTACCTCCAGCACACCTTGCCTCTGGATCAAGGCTGAGGCAGGCAGGGGGAGGCTCAGGCTGCTGCTCCTGAGATAACTGGATCAGGGGAGCTGGGTGAGTGCTCAGTCTAAACAATGGCTCTGGAGTCAGAGTTGTGATCATACTCAAATTAATTTCAAATATGCACAGTAACACAAGAAGCAATTTGCATAAGACGTCACATGGAGTTGCATACAACTTTGCATATTTAAACAAAATACAATAAAGCACAGCTCAGGCGGGTACATGAAATCATTTGTGCAGCAAACCGTGCAGAGAAACAACGTACAATTATCACAGAAGAAGAAAACAAATGGCAGCAACCACCCAGGATGCAAAGTCAGCTCAGAAGTTGTGAAACATCAGCCTCTTCCTTCATCCACCATCCTGATAGATGCTTGGATTCACATTATCATTGCATGAGCATGCGCTAGCTTGCCACCAGACCCTTCTGGTGCAGAGGATGGTGCTCACTGTATCATGCCACTACTCACTCCTTCACATTTGCATCCTTGGCTTCATCTTTGCAGTGGCATTCTTTCTGGGCTTTCTAGTGCATTCATCTCCAAGTCTGAGGGACTCCTCTCTCACCATGCACCACTCCAGGTGGTACTGTTCTTGCCCTTTAGTGATAAAGGCCAGAGGCTGAAATACTGGCTCTGGGAGCCCAAGGCAGACACTGATGGCCTCATTTTTAGTGGTCTCAGTGCGTGCATGTTCAGAGTGCAATCCTGATGGCTTAGTTCTTAGTGCGCTTGTAGATCAGATGATGTGGCGTCCATCTCAGTTCCTGGAAAATGATGACTGAAGAATTAACATTAGCAGAGGAAGCTGGCCAAAAAAAGGGAACAACATCCCTTAAGTGGGAATGCATCATCCTTCGGAGGGAACATCAGGAGGGCCGAGACCTTTAAACATATAAAGAGGGACTTTCAGCCCCTGACCCACATTTTTAACAATCCTGCATCTCTGACACGTGGGCTGGGTCTGCACTGCAGCAGTGAGGCTGAGCTCTGAGGGCTCAGCCATGAGCATGTACAGTTGCGTCTGCTGCCCCTTCCTTCCCCAGGAAGCAGGCAAGGGGGATATGGTTGCTGCTTCTGAGACAGCTGGAAGGATCAGGGGAGCTGGGACACAGGGATCAGGCTAAATAAAAGCTTCAGCATAAGCAGCACCCTGATACCTGTGAGCTTCCAGACCCCTGCTTCACCCATCTTGTCTTCATTTATCCAGCTCTTTTAAAGCCCCCTAGCTCTAAATTTCCACCCTAATCCTCTGACCCCACTTCCTCTTCCTGCCCCATCTTTTAATCCTAGCCATAATTTCTGGTTCTGCCCACTTTCCTCACCCTGCCTTTTCCTGTCCTCCCTCATATTCCTGCTCCCTTATAACTCTCTTCTTTAAGGCCTGTGCTCAACAGCTTCAACTGCTTTTATTCTAGTTAGGCAATTTGTTTCTCTCCACAGGACTGCCTGAGCATCAGCAAAGAACTGTCACCAAAACCTTGGAAGAGGCAGTGTTATGCTTAGTCACCACTTCATCCCAGCCCTCCTCTAACTTGCAGGTACCAGGGGAAAATCTGTCTTTTCCTCATTTGCTGCACTTACAATTACTGCACCATGTCATTAGCTTCAAGCTGGCCAATGTGAGTAGCTACAAGAAACCCCCGTTTAGCCGGGACTTTTCTGGTCTTCAGTTTTGCCATGGAGACCCTGATGCTTGGAATAAGGGAAATCTCTGCCACCTCATACAGCTCCTGCTGCATATCCAGCCAACACAGGGCAACACTAAGCAGAGCCCCAGACCTCATTTGCGATATGTCACATAAGAAAGTAATCAGCAAAGCAGAAAAGGGCATTGGAGAGAAACAATTTCAGGCTTAAGTGACTCATCCTGGTGTCACCAATTGGGTCTGAATCAATGTAACGAGACTGGCACAAGCCTTCACTTGTAGGTGTGTTTAAATATTTCACTCATGTTTTGGTTAATGAACACATTCAACCAAAGTTGCATGCATTCACAGTGCACCAGCCTGGCTAGATTTATTCCCCTGACACTAGCAGAGGACACCCACTGCTGACTGCCTCTTGGTTTAGGAAGGGTTCAAAAAGCTCCTACTTTCTGGGTCACTTTACTCAGATGGTACCGAGGGAATCACAATGCCTGTCCAAGCATCCTTCCTTAGGCAAACTAACTGGGAAGCCAACCATCTCTTCAGCCAGGGCAGGCTGTAATGCAGATTTGACCAATGCATACTGTAGACATCACACTATGTTCCCCTGACATTCAGAAAATGAGTCACCCCAGGCTTGTTTGCTTGCTTGTTTGTTGAACCCTCGTGGTATGTCCAACTGCTGATGAAGTCTGGGCTTCAAACTAGACTGGCTGCCCTAGAGCATCTCCTCTCCTGCCACTGGAGCCATAGAGATGCAGGACAGGTCCCTGGAGCAGAGACTGGCATTCATTTCCCTGCCAGATCCCTTGTGGGGATTGATCTGAAGTTGAAGATGGTTTTGCTTGTATTCTGGTCACTCCCAGAGAAAGCTGGGCTTTGGATCAATGTGGAATGCGTCATTGAATGGCCTATTATTCACTGAGTGCAATGTGCATTCAGAGACACAGCAGCCTCAATAAAGGTTCAATTCTGCCTCCAAGGATCAAAGCAGGAATGAACCAAGGGAACTACTCAACTCCTTTACATGACACCGAAATGAGTGGGTGCTTGTTTCAGGGAAATTCTTCATGGCAGTTTCAAGTTGTATGTTGCTCCTAATTAAATGGCCATCTACACAGCCACATCCCTTTAGCAGGGTGCAGAGATACCTTTAACTTAAGCTGTCCATCCCCTCTGCACCGAGGCTTACACTTGAGTTAACACAGCACATCCATGCTGCCGTGCCCAGTCCACACCATCGCCCTGAGGAGCACGTTGATGCCCTCAACTCCACAGGTTCTTTCCCACCACTACCCTCATGCCCACAGCATCGAGCCAGCTCTCTCCCAGAGTGCACTGTGAAGGCACACAAAGTGGCGACAGCCAACAGGACAGGCTCAGGGAAGAGGGCAGAGTCAGAGCACATGGAGTCCTAACTTACAACCCCAACTCTGAAGAAGCTCCTTGCACAGAGGAGGCAAGCGAGCGCTCCAGCTCACTGCCAAATCCCTGCATTGACAGGCGCTTCCAGCTGACAGTTGCTTGATTTCTTTTTTTTCATAATGGGATAATTTATTGCAGGTTATAGAAGGCACTCAGCTGGAGGGAATCCCAGCTTTGGGAGATGTTTTCATAATGTTTTTCTGAAGTACTCTCTTTCCCAGGAAATCACATTGGTCAGCAATACCTCATGCTTGTTTTTGACCACTTGGGGTGATTTTCATGGGTCTTGATGTGGTCATATAATTTTTAGGTGTTCTTCTTTAAATGATTGCATCTATTCCTCCCATCTCTGCTGTACTCGTTCAGCATGCAGCTCCCCATTCTAGCTCCCTGTTGGAGAACAGGATGCTGAAGAAATATTAGGGAAGGAGGCAAGGCCGGAGACCGGGAAGGGAGGAGGATGCTGGGGAAGGAGGCATGGCTGGGACCAGGCTAGCACGGTGGGAAGTCAACATGGACAGGTGGGCAAGAGTGATATAGTGGGGAGTGGTGATGGGAAGGGGCTAGACCAGGGATTCAGTGTTTCAGGAAGCCAGAAGTTAAAGGGGCAGCTTGTGGAGCTTCTTCTGTGAGGCAGAGAGCAAGTCCTGGTGAAGAAAGGGAACGTTTGACTGAGGGCCTGCAGCCTCAGCCTCTCCTGAGAGGGCACAGGAAGAAAAGCATCTGATGACAGAGAAGTCAGCAGGAAGGGCTGAAGCTCTGGCTGGAAGCAGATGAGGTTTGTGCTAGACCTTTCAATGCACCAATGAGTACATGAGTCTGTAATTTCAGCACAGTGAGAATCTGTCACCTCCTCAGTCAAGTCCATCCAGCCTGCCCCACCCCAGTGCCACCATATGCAGTTGCCTGGGGAGGACCAGCCAGGGAGGCAGGTAACCCGCCACCTAAAGCAACAGGGGTGAGGGACTCCCTCCTTCCACACTCGGCACAGGGGCAGAAGAGATGCCATTCAGCCTCTCACCTCTGCATGCCCTGGGACAGCCACTGCAGACATGTGTCTGCCCTCCACTGGGCCTGGGGCCATCTCCAGCCCACAGAGATCCTGTCCAGGGTGCAGGGTGCTATGTGGAGGGGTCTGGCCCTGTGGCAGGAGGTGGTCCTGGGTCCTTCCAGTTGGAAAAGACCCCAGGACAGAGTCTGAAGTCAGGTCAGGGCTGGAGAGCCTGCTCCTTCCTCCAACAGTAAAGCAGTGGAGCAGGGATACCTCCAGTGCCCGAAGGACTCAGACAGTGAGCAGGCAGAGGTAGTAGGGGCCAAGGACCTTCCCCAGCACCCAGAAATTCTCCTACCATTGCCAGGGAGTGGCCCTTCAGAGTGGCCACTGTGTCTGGTGCTGCTCTCCAGCACCCCTTCTGTGTCTGCCCCAGCACCAATTGCCGCCAGAGCTGGCAAAGTGGGGGAGTTGCAGGAGACAAGGATGCTTAATTACAGAGCAGCCCTGGAAACCAGCAACAGCAGCAGCACTGTGGCCAGGAGGGGAGGCAGCAGGGCTGTAAATAGAAATTGCGGAGGCAGCCGCGGGGAACAGAGTGAGGGAGGCTTCTGCGCCTGCATCGCTCCTCTCCCTCCCTTCCCTTCAGTTTCTCTCACCTCTCCTGGCCACCCTGGCTCCCAGCGCAAATTGGCATGTGACAAGCAGCCCCTAAGTGTGGCTGGGAGGCAGCAGCTCCAGAGGCAGCACAACTGCTCTGCATGGAGAAGTGGTTCTGCAAGGGCTCTTCCACCAGGGAAATGCGTGAGGAGGGTCACAGAGCCTCTTTGGTCAGCAAGGAGTCCAAGGCAAGATGGACACAGGGCCATATCGCCCCATCTACCCCCCCCAGAGGAGGCTGTGGGATGCCAAATGTCTGAGACCCTGTCCCACAGGGTCTGCCCCAGCTGAGGTCCCTCTCATCATTCCCTGACATCTCCATTATGGCCTCTTCCACAGCAGCAAGAGCTCTGCTTTCAAGTATTTTGCAAAGGTTTATTTAAAAATGTTGAAACTAACATCCCACAAGAATTGAATATTTCACCACGAGGAGAAGAGAAATCCTACAAAAATATATATCACAGCGCACAAGGGCAGGGGAGGGGGAAGAGCGAGACTGAGCGGGAAGCAGGAGGGAGGATGGAGGGGAGGACGGAGCCGTGGCAGAACGAGACTGAGTGGCAAAGGGAGAACAAGAGAGGATTTGGGAGAGTGAAACAGCAGGAGGGGAGAGATAACCAGGAGGGAGACCATGGTACAGGACGGGGGTGGGAAGTGGGAAAACAGTGGGAGAGGGAAAACAACAGGAAAAAAGGAGTAGAGACCCAGCAGTCAGTGAAGGAAGGGGGCCCCCCTCTATGGTCTTGCCAAGGTAGGGCCAGGACTACAGTGAGACATCAGCGGGGGTGCAATCAGGGAGCTGGAGTTTGGCCCAGGGCTTTTGTGCTGCAGGACTCAGCTCTAAGGCCTTGCCATAGACATGGTTTGTCAGAGTGAAAAAAGAAAACCACAGTTTAATTCAGAACAGTCTGAAGGTGATTTGAGAACTTGTGGGGAATGAACAAACCGCTCCTTTCCAAGCATTTTTCCTTATCAGGAAAGGGAGTGGGGAATGAAGGGACCAGATTTGCAAGGGCACTTAGGTGCCATTGAGGAAGAGGTAGATAGCCCTCTCTGAAGATGTGGAATGCTTGACTGGATGTGAATCCTTGGGAATGGACCGGAGGAGTGGTGTGGAAGCACATGCTGGGGGTGTGCTCCCCTGCCTACCAGTCACAACTGATTAGATGGGAAAGCCCAAGTAGGATTTGTGGGCCATTGTGGTTATGCCACTCTGCTGGGTAAACAAAGGGAGACTCCAGTTCCTGCTCCAAAACTACACAGGGCAGAGGGGAGAGATTCTTCCCCAGACCTTCCCTCCTTCCCACTGCACTCACAGAGAGACCACCCTTGCGTTAACAAAGCCAGGACCCTCCAGGAGCTCAGCAGAGACACTGTTCCTTCAGCTCACCCAACCCATCCAGACATTTCCTTTAATTGCACAGAAACGTTGGGCAGGCTCAGCCCAAGGCTATGAACATTTTCAGTCGGTTTCCCCACATACCTTTCTCTGTGTAAAATTTCCACTGGAAAAAAATTAATCCAAATCTTTCTCCTCCAGTCATCTAGAAGACAGGGAAACCTGATGGGCTGTGACTGAGAAGGGTCAGGCCTCTGCCCTGGCTTGGTACTTGGTGCTGTCAGCCTGTCTGTGTGTGCATCTCACAGAATGAGCTTGGGCCAGGGAAGAGACTGCAGGCATGCCCTGGCTTCAGTCTGTATGGGGCAAGATTGTTCATAAGGCTCCAGCCATAGAGAAAACAGATCCAGTGGGATTATTTATTGACTGGGAGAAACTTGTATGTCCATGTGTGTTTTGAATGTTTTTTTTCCAGGGGCAAAATGTAGCAATGAAAGTTTGGGCAGGACAATGAAGGTGTTTCCCATATCTAACCTGTTTTGTGAGAGAGAGTGAATGACTATCATAAAAACATATTTGGCTAGAAAAATTCATCTTGGAAAAGATGTCCAGCATACCCAAGCTCCTGTCATTGTACGAGCTTTCTCTGCTGCATTCCTCAACCTCCCCCTTACCACAGCATCCGTGAAAGGTTTCACTCCCTGGAGATACTTTTAACAGAAATAGAAACGGAGTAAAGGGAGGGGAAAAAACCAAAACACTGAAGTCTGATTTGTTTGCAGAGTTTACAAAAGCCTGGCCAGCAGACCGCAGGGCTTCCCTGTATCAAGTGTTTGAAAATTTTTTCACTAGGCCTCCTGCAATGCCCTGCCACTTTCTTACAGACCTTCCCTCCACACAGCATGTGGAAAGGGGAAGTCCAAGGACAGCCCTTGAAGTGGTAGAGTCTAAACTCTGGCCCAGTTTCAACAAGCGCTATTGATCAAAGAGCAATCTAATTAATCTGGTCTGGAAGATTACTTAAGCGAGTTCAAGGCATTATATTGCAAACTGCCAGTAATAAGCAGTGCAGCCTTTTGCAGGATGTGTGCAGATGGCCTTCTCCAGCACTGGTGCGCCAGTGAGAGGGAGAACAGCCCTGAGCTGCCCTCAGCTGGTGTGGGCAGTGGTGAGCGGGGTGGCGGGCAGGAACAGCTGTCTGCCCCCTTCTCCATCCATCCGTAGCTTGAATGTCGACCAAAGCCTTGAACAGAGCCTGAATAAGGAAAAGGTTCAGTAATAGATCGATCTGCAGTAAAGCAATAATATCCCCTGCTATAAGCGGAGACTCAACCTGTGCTTAGATTAGAGACCTCTAGAGTCCTTTTCTACCTACATCTTTCAGCCATTCTGTGCTTTTAACAAGCCAGTAATTTTATTTGACCTGTCGTTTTCTCCAAATCTCTACTGTTTTTTGCGAAGCTTGTTGCAATTTACACTCTCATTTAAATGTCCTTCACAGTGAGTCAGATGGGGCTGAGATCACCTAATAGTTCAGCTAGGTAAATGGGCAGAACGAGGCCTCTTATGAAACTCCCTGTGCTTTGTCCTATAAAGAATAGGCTTTTACTGCAGAGATAAAGGATGAAAGGGCCATTTCCTTTTCTTCAAGATGACTTTTGTCGGAGACCTTGTATGGTGTTTAGAGCCTTCAAATTGTGGGTGAGTTTCGTGTCTCTGGCCACATCAGTCCAGTAGCTGAAGGTGTTTGTACAGTATAGGGGCAACCTTACCTAAATCTGCATCATTTCAGCTCAGTGGCTGTCAATGTGGGATCTGGGAATTACTTTGAAGTATGTTGCTTAAGCAAGCAATTTGCACCGATACCTCTGCCATTGGTTTTGGTCCCCAACCAGCTGGGGCAATACACTTATGAAGGTTGGCACCCCAGATGTCCTGTCTCTCATGCTCTTGGTGAACACTGCCTCATGGGTCACCTTGCATTCCAGGAAAGACCTACCAGCAGTACATGGCAACCCTCCAAATGCTCCCAAAGTCTACTCTAAATTGCTCTTTGTCATCCCAGGCACAGAGAGTCACAGTTGTTGCCTGTGGCATGAGTGTCTGAAAACAGTTCCCTCCCTCAGCCCAGTGAAACTCAGGTTCCTTGTGCCCAGCTACATCTGCATGCCATATTTTAGTTGCTTCGGCAGTATCCCAATGTACGGGACACTTGCTAAATTACATGATGGGCAGAGGGCTTCATCTCAGATTTTCTGAAGAACATCACCATAGACTGATGTTCTTCAGAAAAAACCTTGCTGAAGGAGACCGAGGGGGTGGAGGGGGAAAGCAAGAAGGCTTCCAAGAGATCGAAACATTCGGAAGGCTAAAGAAACCTTTTCCAACTTTAGCTGGCAAGAGAAGTAGTGGGGGGAGGAACTGAGAGAAAAAAATTGGGATGGAGAGATGAAGAAACATACAAGCTGAAGAGAAGAAACAGAGGAGTGTTAGGCAGAAAGCAAATGGAAAGATGTGAATATGTTCCATCTAGGGGGGGAGGTAATGTTTCCTTCAAGGAAATGGGTTGAGGGGCCCAGGTGCTGTGTGACCCTCTTCTGCCCAAGCTTCACCCACCCTTGGGACCCTCAGGAGGGCCAAGGCCTCAGGAACAGAAGAACCTGCCACAACCTGAGTCCCGGCTCAGGGGAGACTGAGCCCCGGAGGGCAATTCTGCAGCCACTGAACTCCAGACGTTCACTTCAAAGCACACAACATGGGAAGGGACACACAGAGGGGTTAGGGCCCACGGGCACAGGGGTACGCCTTTCCACCTTGCCTACTCCCAATGTCAGGCATGCACTGGTGAGAGAGTCGTGGGGATCCAAGTGTGTGTGTGTGTCTGCACGTGTGCTAGGAGAGGGGCTGGGGAGGCCAAGATTTCACACCACCACCAGCTGTCTTCCCTCCCACTATCCTGCTCTCTCATCACCATGTCCTGCGTGGGTGGGGGGAGTCCCCAACCTTCCCCCATCAGGAGGCTAAGGAGGCCCAGCTCATCCATTTGCCCAGGCACATCCTGGTGGAGTTAGTTAATAATGATGGTGGTGGGCCGTGGCACAAGGAGGTCGTTTTTTCCTGGGGTAGCAGAGGCAGCGGGATTCTGTGCTCGCCGGCTGTGACAGGAGGGTGGGGGGAGCCAGCTCTGCTTCTCCCGTGAGTGTCACAGGTTCACCAGTGGGATTCTGGGGGGAAAAGGGAATTGGGAATTAATCACCAACAGGCGCTTACACCACCCCACCACCCCTGCTAAGTGACAGGCACCTTTGCCCTGCCTCAGTCTGCCTGTCTCCCTGTCCCCCGCCACCCCCTCCTGCTCCAGCTCACCAGCCACTCACCGGTTGAGCTGGAAGGCTGTACTCTTCCCATGGCCTCCCAGTTTCTCCACACCCTCCTGGCCTGGCCTGGAATCCTCTGCTTCGGACGTGGGGGCCAGGGAGTCACTGTAGGGCCCCAGGATGCTGACGGTGGTGGGGGAGAGGTCCGTGAGGGGCTGCTGGCTCTCCTGCTGCCTCCCACCACTCTGCTGCCCCGAGTGACGCCGGCGTTTCTGATTACGGTCCCAGCTTTGGAGAGAGACAAGGAGTGAGACAACGAGTGCCCCTTCAGACAAGCCCCGGCCCGTGATGACAGAGAGGAAGGTTTGTGGGATCCTGCTATGCTCAGCATTAGATCCCAGCGTGGCCACGTGCCAAACCTCCCAGGGGCTTCCAGCACCAGATCCACACCCTTGGGACAAATGGGTCCCAAGCCCACAGTCCTCCTGCCCTCCTACTCCCACCTGCAGACACCGGCATGGTGACAGACTCTATCAGCCCAAACCCCACTCACCAGAACTTGAATATGATCCCGGTGGCAACCAGGACAATGATGATGGAGATGGTGATGGTGACATACAGCTGGGGGTCCACACCTGCGAGACAGAGGGGGAGATGGGGGTGTGATAGCCACCCCCCACCGGTCCCCGCAGAGTGCAAGGGGAGGTTCCTGCTGGGGCCTTCGTGAATTTTGCAGAAGGAGCTGCTCCTGCAGGGATGGGGGTGTGAAAGAAGCAAAGGGCAGGTTTACCTTCCCCCCGGGGCCCAAACAAGAAGGGCCGCAGAGTGGCTGGTGTCTCACGCAGGTTGAGTCCCGCGTTGTGCAGGAGCGAGTGGGAGTTGGGCTGTGCCGTTGCCATCCCGTGAGGCGAGACAAAGGTGTATCCCAGTGGTGGAAAGCCTGGGTTGGCCGAGTTGGTGTCCCCTCCGTCCTCATCCGACACCGTGGGGCCCCACACGATGGCCCAGGGGTACTGGGAGGAGGGCATGCCGTCCTCAAATCCAGAAGGAGTGGCAGGGCGGGTCCCCGCTGCCTGGCGTCTCAGCCGCACGACGTGCCGCAGCTCTCCCCCCCGGTTGGGCAGGGCCCGCTGGCGCGGCAGGGCAAAGCGAGAATCCCTCTCTGGCAATGAGGTCCTGTCCCAGATGCAAATGGGCCGCGGGGCTGAGGGGCTCCGCCGGGCGCAAAGAGGCCGAGTGGCTGTTGGCCCCCGAGAGCGAAGAGACCAGACACCAGGAGAAGGGACAGCCGAGACCAGGAGGAGGAGATGCCAAAGCTGCAGGGAGTGGATGCAGGAGAGGAGTGCAGGCATACTGCTGCAGGGTCATGGGAGAAAAAGGAGAGAACCTTATCTGAAACGTCCGTCCTGTCAAAAGGCTAAGCCCAGAGCAGCCCACCACCCACACTCCCGTTATCTTCCCGCATTGCTGGCAAACATGGGAAGCTGTGAACCTACCAGGCACCGGGCCCCATCTCAGAAGCAACAGCGTCTTTGCTCAGCGAGGATCCTGTCTCATCTTCTTCACTGGGAACCCAAAGGGAGAGGTGTCAGTGTTCCCTCACACAGCAGTGACTGCTGTCTACCTGGAGGCAGTGCGTGCCACCGTGGGCAAGCTCCCGGCCCCAGCGGGCAGGGCAATGGGGTGCCCATGCACCCACACATGCACCCACTCCTGCTCTCATGCCTGCGTGCTGTCCTGCACAGAGGTGCATCATCACCCTGACCCCAACACTGCACAGAAACACATGCATGAGCATATGCACACAAAAGCAAGGAGCAATCTCTGGAGCACACGTGCAGAGGCACATGCGCAGCTTCCCTGGGGACTCTCCTGTCTGAGGGCCGAGAGGAGGATTCGGCATCTTTGTTTGCTTATCACTGGAACAAGTTGGAATCTTAATTCCTGTGTTTATTTATAGTGTAGAGCATGTAATCCATTTATTAAAAAAGAGCCTCTTCATTGTGTGCCAGAGTGACGGAGCGAGAGGGGAAGCACGCGAGTGATAAACCAAGAAGACTGAGAAAGAGAGAGTGAATCAGCGAGAAAAGTCCAGTCTTACTAAAGAATTTAAAAGCAAAAATATGCCTATCAAATATTTAGTATTTACTTTCCTCTTAGCTAACATGGAATTACCTTCCCACACTACTTGTCCTAGTGTCCTCTGCGCTGCCCCGTCCCGTCCCTCCCTTTCTCTCCTGTTCCTCCCTTTTCTTTCCCACCTCCCATGGCTGAGCAGCACTAAGCAGCAGCAGTACCATGGAATAAGGGCTGGTCCCCCCGGCTGGATTTCTGCACCGGCCACACACCACCCTCTGGCATCAGTCTGAGGGTAGCACGGCTGCCCTTCATGCTGTCTGCTCCTTCCCTTGGCTGGGCACAGCACAGTGGGGGCCCTCCCCTGGTGAGCTGTTATGTGGCTGACCTGGGATCCTCTCCACAACAGAGACCGCAAGCACACACACACAAAAAAAATCATTCAAGGTATTCAGCTTGCTTCTTCATTGTGAAGGGGAAAGCACGAATGCCGCAACCCACGGTCATGCCCTTCTAAGGCTGTTGGGATGGAGGAGCAGGGATGCTTGGCTGAGGGAGTCAACGCAGAGGCCAGCCCTGCACCTCCAGCCCCGAGCCAGCTGTGTTACACCTCTCAGCCCCCAAGGGGTTACTGCCATCCCCTCCTGCTCAGCCCATGCCCTGAACTAAAACTGCAGCCCCTCCTGAATGGGATGCTTCCTCTTGCTGAGGGAAGAGGTCAGTGCTTGCTGTGGTAAAGGGATCACATCCCTGATGTACACCTGAGGAGAGGGGCTAGGAGGAAGGGCATCCACAAGTCCATAGCTCTCTAGCTCCTGCTGCATTAACTGGAGATATTTTTAGTTTCCTTCTGTTAAATATTTAAACAAAGTTCACAAGAAAAAAAGGAATTGTCAGCTAATGTGCCCTGCCCTTCCCTCTGGGGCAAGATCAGTCTCTGGAGGGATCCTGAGATGAAGATGAGGAGAAAAGAGCAGCTATTCTCAGCATTTCTTCACACTTTGCTCCTGAACCTCTAAGCCTTGGAGTGGACTCAGTTTTAAAATGCAGCTCTGCAGAGAGGCAGCAGAATGGAACAAGTTTCTTCCGAAGCCAGAGCCTGGAGAGATCTTGGCCATCTGGATTATGATCACGATGCTGTGGAAGATCATGTCTGGCAACATAAATCTGTGACAGAATTTATTTTGGACTTTGGAAAGGGAGGGAATTCCAAGCATCAGGGACCTCCTTGTGTGAGTTCCTGGGCTAGAGGGCACACAAACTGCCAGAGTGGTTTCAAGGTGGCCTGGAGTGCCTGGGGCCATGCCTGAGACTCACCATGGGACAGTAGTTCTCTGGGGTGAACAACTCTGCTTGTGGCACAGCATTATCAGTTACAGCTCTGGTCTTCAGGGGCTGTGGGCTGTTTTCCATCAGGCGGAAGGAGATGTGGATCTGGACAGTGTCATCCCAGGAGTGGAGTTCTCCAGGTGCAGGTAGACCTCAGTGCCAGTGTCACGGGGAAGTGCGGTACGTTAGGGGTGCACATGTGACCAATAGCACTCCTCCTAACATACATGGCTCTGCTGGAAGAAATGTGCCTGCGTGTAGGTCCAGAGTGTGCTGGGTCACCCAGCTCACTGTGCTCTTCTCACTTGTTGGGATGTCTTATAATGGAGACCTCTCTGTACTTCTCGGCTGAGATTGTGAGCAACAACACCCCAGACCATGGATTCCCAGGGTCTAAAGCCTGGGAATAAGAAATCCCACAGAGCCAAATCCTGAATTGCTTTCACACCTGGTAGTCTGAATTTCAGCCTTATGGAGCAGGTAATGGCTGTAACTGGAGCTGAGGGGAAGGAGTGAGCCCCAGCACTGGCCTCCTCGTCTACACGTAATGCTCTGGAAGTGACAGCCCGGACATGGGGTGTAAGGCTCTGACCTGAGACACTGCTCTGCACAGGTCCTGCTGCCAACAGTGAAGAGCAGGTGACTCCCAGTGCCCCTACCTCAAAGGTGGCTCCAGGTGAGTGGAAGAAGGAGGCAATGTCAGTCAGTCTCAGTCAACACATTCTGGTTTGCTGATCATATCGTGGCTAGAGACTGAGAGTGTCCCCTGCACTAGCACATGCAGGCGTGGTTGTGGAAGAACTGGGAGAAGCACAGAGGTTTCTCCCATAGAAATGCTGTGAGAGCTAAGGAAGGTTTCAGGTGGAAAAGCCAGCCAGTGAGGGCTGTACTCCACTGTGCACGGAGAGCTCGTGTTCAAAACAGAGCATGGGTGTCCCTGTGGCTTACTGAGAAAGCAGCAGATAAAGCATGTCTGGGGCACTCCGCAATTAGCCACTGACAGTGGGGATTGTGTCCTGGGCACAAACCCTGCTGCGCTGGAGGGCAAGTGTAACAATGCCCTTCATTCAGTTCTGTGTGCAGCCCCCGGTGTGGATGCTGAATAAACTAGTAGATCTTCAGAGAGGAGGAGAGGATGCAAGTGATCTTACTACCTGGACGTATAAATCCCAGTATCCATGCACCTTACACCATTCAAGAGGACTTTGTGTGCCAGAGCAGAAACTGGATTTCTGCACTAGTATGACATGGCATGGCTTTTTCTTTCAGATCTGTTTTCCAGGTCTAATTGTGATAAAAATGGACAGGGCTACTCCCAGGGTCCAAAGATGAACCTGTGTATTTTCATTCTAGGTACAGAGTCTTCATCGCAGTGTTCCAGTTCCCTGATGCACAGATGACAGAGTGTGAATGACAAAGCTATTTCCCGAGGGCACTTCATTGAGCTCAGTTTGTGAATCTTGGCACTTGAAAGCTGTGAGTTAGAATTACACTGCTCTTTGCTACTGCATATGGACCCCACTACTGGTCTAGACCAGAGATCCCTGGGGCTAATCTATTAGGAGCTGCTCTCATTGCATTTGCAGGGTGGAAGCATGAATCCTGCTGCTGTTCCCCAGTGTCAGGGACGAAGCCTTCTTCCTCCCTCTTGCTAAGTCTCCCGCAGCACGGACTCACCACTGCTGGGATCTGAGAGAGCAGATCTCCGTAGCCATGCCCCAAAGCACGTATCCCAGATCACCAAGGGGTCTGGGAATTTACATCCTAACTAATGGCTAGGAGCAAAGCCTGCTGAACTCCTGCTCTGAGCAGGGAGCACAGACTAAACCCTGAATGTGACACCCTGAGCACCAGAGTTCAGAGGCTACCGGGGAACCCCTAGGTTTCGCTGCTGATAACTCCTTTTCAGTGTCCAGGACTCTTGTATATCATGGTCCCAGGGATAAATCCTATCCAAATATAAAAGCTGTCACAGGATTAAAAGAGCCGAGGTGCCAGCTGTGTGCAGGCAATACCTGCACTGTAGCTCCCTTGCATCAAATGCAATCTATAACCTTCTGTTACGAAATGCTGAAGTTTGACAAATTCAAATGAGGAACAATACTCTTAATAAAGAGGGTCACACACTAGCACAATTCACCTAGGCAGGTGGTGTATTCCCTACCGCCTGGAGCCTTCGCGTGGCCGTATTTCTAAAAGAGACGCTACAGTTCAATCAGAAGTTATGGGCTTGATGCAGGAAATTAAATTGGTGAAATTCTCTGGCCGGCGCTTTGCTGTAGGTCAGACTCGATGATCAAAATGGTCCCTCTGGCCTTAAAATCTGAGAATCTCACAGCTTTCTCGATGCCTAGCCAAGATCAGCTCTGACTGAAGAGCAATTGGATGAAGCCAAGCACACACAACCCATGTTAGTGAGAAGCGGGTAGAGTCTCCTTCCATCCGGGGATGGGAAAAGAGTTGCACCCGATTCTGTCTGGCTTGGCTGGCAGATGATGATCTATCTGTATTTTTGTAACATCTCAAGCTTGACTGCTGTGATACTGTGCCTCTAGGAATGAAGCCGTCTGCTCTCAGAGCGCTCCAGCTAGTTCAGAATGCAGCAGTCTGTTTGCTCAGCGACTCAAGCTGCCGGGAATGCATCACCGTGCCCCTCTGCACCCCACATCACCTCGCCTTTGAGCACAAAGTCCAGTTCAAGGTCTCCAAGCCAGCATTCAAAGCCCAGCATGGGACAGGTCCCGGTGACCTAAGCAATCAATCACCTCTCCTTATGCAGCGATGATCTCACATGACAGATATATTCCACTGGAACAATGAAATTGCCAACCAGTTTGGGGAGAGGGGGAAGGGATGGAAGAAGGGGGAAAGGGGCTCATGACCCTGAGGAACAGAACATTCACAGGAGCTGGGCTAAGATTATGAAACTTACTGCCAGCTGAAATAACGCTCGCCATTAGCAACCCCGCAGCACCGAAAGCTTCATGCAAATCCTTTCTTTGCCCAGCTCCCCCATGGCAACGATCCCACTCAAAATAGTGATAAAAAAATCAAAACAAACCTGAGGAGGACACAGCCCTCCTCACAGAGAAAGAACGCTAGGTTGGCTGTCATTTTTTAAATCCCAGCCAGCATTAAGGGCTACGGTGACAGCTACCGATACGAGACTGTGATCTGGGACCGTGGAACCTAGCAGCTATCTCTGAGCATCGAGCGGAGCATGTTCAGGCACTGGCAGTGAGACCCACACACAGGCTGCCTAGTGCCCCAGGCACCCCACGCCTGTATTTTTCTTCAGTAGCCATGAACGTCCCAGAGTTCATTGTCCAAGAGGCAGAGATGCAGTCATTGCTGGTTTGGTAGGAGGAAGAGTGAACCCTGGTGCTGGTGAAAAGAGGTTATATATACGTCCTGCTGTATTTGTCTGGGTGGGGACAGGGAAAGGGAAGAATCCCAGAGCAGCTTCCCCAGGGAGGTGATTCTATTGCACTCAGAGGAGTTTCAGCAGCTGGGAGCATGAATCCGAATGCTGATACCCCGGGGTGGGAGATGCCGAGCCCATCTGGGAAAGGAGTTCCCTCTGTGCACGGGGCCAGGGGCGACAGTTTGTAGAGGGGGCTGAATTTGGGGGCTGGCAGTCTGAATGCAGTGCCTCACATCAGGCTGCTCTACCTGGTGTCTGAGGCTGAGACGGTTGGTGGCCTTGCCAAGGAAGATCCGGCAGGACCGGGGAGGGGCTGATGCTGCTTGCCCTGTGTCAGTGCAGGTCCTGCAGCGTTTGGTGGCTGCTGGTGGGAATTCCTGTTCCAGGGTACCAGGCTGAGCACTTGTGGGCTGGGTATGGAAATCCTAGGCTGGGGCAGAATCCGGCGCTTGGAAGGGTGATGGTGCATTTGGACATTTCAGTAGCTAGGGAATGGGTGTGTGAAGCCCAGCAAGGGTCCTCTGAGCTTAAGTCTCCCTGCATTTGGGGAACTGTGAGTGTGGCCCCATTCCAAGCAGCACTCTAGGATGCCGGTCCCCTGCCATCTAGTGCCTGCCTGCAATACATGTCATGAGTCTGCCAATCTTCTGCCTCCCAGTTTCCTACTGTTCCCGGGCATCCGAGTGCTTCAGGTGCTGAGTCTCCACATCTGAATTGCTCTATCTTGCATGATGCACCCTTGGCCAGGCAGGAGGAGGGATTGACCCCTCCGTTTCCATTCTCCAGCTGCGCCAATTTGGCTGAAGTCGCCTTCCTCAGCGCAGGCTCCAGTGCTCCAGCACAACAGGTCTGTGATGGAGCCCAGAGCTGGAGGGCAAGAGGCAGCGATGCCTCAGCTGTGCCTCCTCCCTTCCAGCCCCTCGGATATCCCCTGCCCCAGACTGAAAGAGGAGGAGGAGGAGGAGGAGGAGGGGGGCGGGGGGGAAGGAGACAGCCGGCTAGAAGGAGGCAGAGCACCTAGATGGGGAGAGCAAAAAGGGGAGAAAGGACACGGGGAAGGAGACGGGAAGAGATGACTTGGGGACGGACACGCATCCCTCACTGCCCCTCGCCCCTGCAGCCCCATCCCCACCCCGTCCCCGAAGCCCGGGCTGCGAGGATGAACTTACCTTGCGGGGAGACGAGTGGGGCGCAGGCGGGGCGGCGGAGCAGGGGACCGGGGAAGCACAGCTGCTGCTGCCGGTGCCTCTCATGGCCAGGACGAAGGAAGGAGAGGAGGAGGAGGAGGAGGAAGGTTTGATGAGGCTGAGCCCTGGCTGAGGGAGAGGGAGCGAGAGATGCCTTGAAATAAACAGCTGCCGAGGACTGGTCCAGCCCCTCTTTCTCTCTGTCTCTGTCTCTCGCTCGCTGCCTCCCGTTAACCCCATGGCTGCTGGCACGGGCGCGTCCGGCGCCGCCGCCCCCGCCGCAGCCCGGGGGGCGCGCCGGGGGAGCCGGCCGGGAGAGGCGGCCGGGGGGGGCACGGCGTCCCCCCGGCCCGGGAGCCCCGTGCCCCTGCAGCCGGGAGCCAAGGCTCCTCCCGCCCCCGGCCCGCCCGCCCGGCGCTCCCGCAGCCCCGCGCCCGCCGGACCTGCCCCCCGCCGCCCGCCTCCTCCCCGCCGCCGCTGCCCGCTCCGCTCGGCTCCGCTCCGCTCCCCCGTCTCGTCGGTTATTTCGGGATCTTCACAGGAAGCGATTAGGTTGCCATGGAGAGAGGTGTCTCCAAGGGACCCGTCGCTCCAGCTCGCTCCGGCAAATGCCACCCCCGACGGGTCCGTCCTTGGGGGCGGAGGCCCCCCGGTATCCCCCTCCCCCCGGGCCGCCCCCCGAGCTCACCCCCGCCGCCGCCGCCCGCCGCCTCTCCACCCCGCAGCAGTCCCCTCGGGGAGATGCCACCCCCCGGCCGCCCCTCGCCGCCGCCGCCGCTCCGGTCCCGCCCCCCGTCCCCGCATCCCCGCATCCATCATCCCGGGGCTTCGGGGCCCCGGGCCCCTCTGCGCGCCCCGGTACCGCGGGAGGCAGGCAGCGGGGTGCCCCCGGCGGGGCGGGCGGCGGGGTCCCGTAGAGCCTCACGGGCAGAGCCGAGCTGCCCACGCGTGGGGCGGGTGGGACACAAGGGGGTGCTGTGGGAGCAATGGGGAGGGGGGCGGGGTCCGTCCAAGGTGGGGTTCCCCATCGAGGATTCACCCCGGTCGTTTGAACGTGTCCCCAAGCGCGTTTCTGCCAGGAATCAATGGGATGTGTTTGGAAATGGTAGGGATGTGACAACGAAATTAAAGACAGAAGCTGATGTGCCTTTGAGGGGCCAAGTGTTTTACAGGGAGAATCTCCCTCCACCCTCAACCATCAAGTACCAAACAGAAAGCACAGTCCAAATCAGAAGGGAGCAGCTGAGCAACCAACGGGCAGGAGAAGAAAGTCAATGGTAGAAAGACAGTTTCCACTCCAGGGTCTGAAATACGAGGAAGCGAGAAAGTAATTTCCTCAGATGCTCAGAAACAATCAAACTTTTCATCTTAAAGCACTGAGGAAAGACTGTGGCTGACCCTGGGAAGAAACAGAAAGAAATAGTAGGGATAGCACTGAGCTGTAAAGCAACCTGCCACCGCATCAGGAATGGACACAGATGACAAATGGACACACAGTACCAAAACCGAGCATGGCAGGATGCCCAAAATGGGTCATGCCAACTTTGGACAGACACCTGAGGGGGCTGAGACTGTTGTTCTTTGTCAGGCCTCCAACAAGCTCCCGTGCTAATGAACCAGGATGATCCGAGCTTTCCTGTGTTGGGACATTTGAGTCTTGCCCATGTTTTTGTGAATGTGTTTGGGATAGTCAACAGGTTTTTCACGTGACTGGGAGTAATGTCAGTGTGTGTTTGGACATATTGGCACAGGGATGCAGTTGTGTTAAGGCTTACGGTCACTGGGAGGTCAGGGCGTGGGAGGACAGCACTGCTGTGGGAGATGTCACAATCTGGGTTTGTGTGGGATGCAGCGCCATTGTGTGTCAACAGGCATGCACACACCTGAGCCCCCTGGCTTTTGTCTCCCTCACACATACAGGGGTTTATGTCAGAGATTATCCAAGCTTCTGTCACATTCTCCAGCCTTTTCATCTCTAGCCCTTCTGGGACTTGTATAAATGATCTGTGCAAACCTTGCTCAGCAAACCCTCGCACACCCGCCCCAAGCAACCACCTGTACAAACTTGGTCAGCGACACGGCAGTGCAGCACGAGCTGGCATTCAGCTCTTCTCCCTCTCTGCACTTCTTCCCTCCTGCCTCCTCACCTGGGGGTAGCAGGGGGTAGAAAGCTCTGGAAGGGGCTACATCAGCCACACGGGCTCTTTCTGACCTTTTCAAATCCTGACGAATGTGTTTAGTATAATTGGGAAGCACAAAACAGATGAGAAATTTCAACCAGGGAAAGGTCAGTTAAAGGGCGAAAATCCAAATGACGCAAACACTGAAAATCCCCATGAAGAGCAAAACTACAGAAGGAAGCAAAAGGAGCCAGAGATTTGAGAGAAAACAAGGAGGAGTATGTTGTAGGGACCAAAGAAACCCTGGGAGATGCGGGGGGACTCAGGAAAGCCGTCGAGGTAATGGGAACAGTGAGCGCAAGGGCCAACGTCACTCTTGCATCACTCTTATATGATATAAAGGGAATGGCATGTTTGGTTTGGACCACAGGTTTACAGAAGCAGAGTGGCAACTGGAGGTACTCTGGATGGGGTGGGCTCAAAGGAAAGCTGATGTAAAATTGCAGGGAAATTTGAGGGGAGAGGTGGAATCAGGTGGGCTGTGGAAAGACTATACAAGAGTGACGGTGAGTATAAAGTATTACTCTGAAGGTGTTAAAGTGAGGGTGATGTGGTGATGGAAAGAAGATGGAAATGTAAAAATTATCCCTGTTTGGGCAGGATTTGGACCAGGATCAGTGTATATCATGTGAGGACAATGAAGTACCTCCTTGCCTGGCCATACCTGAGAAGGATATGAGGCTGTTATTTCTGTCTGGCAGAGTCACTTTTAAATCATCACGTTCAAATCATTTACACCCAAGAGTCCCGAGGCCAAGTGGCCCAATGCTGCTGTTTTTAGCAATGTTTCCTAAGGACAGAGAGACCCATGTGGTTGCCCTGCTACCTGCAGAACTTTGTCTGTCCATCTGTTAGTTACCATGGATTTGACAAAACAACCAGAGTCTAAGAGGTAAATAAGCTCCAATAGGTTGTAGGAAAACCTGCAGCCTGACAGACAAGAGAGACGCTATTGGTGCCTGTGCTGGAAGGGAGCTCACAGCCATGCTGCTGGGCAAAACCCCGCAGGTCAGAGCAGTCCAGCCAGCAGGCTGCAAGGATTATGCAGAAAACACTGAGAAAGCTGTGTATGTTAAAGAGTGGTGGAGGAGGAGCCCGGTGACATAGAATACAGACTGAGAGTAAAGGACTCGCAAATGTAGCAGACTGTGGAAAGGGTGTCATCAAGATACCCCAGCTGAAGGTTTGGTAGTGGAAAGTATAGAACATATGGGAAACAAATCCATAGAGAACCCAGTTTCCTCAGCCCTGTTGCTCACCAAACAACTGGTTAATAAGCTCTGGAATATCAGAGACATCCCAGAAGACTGGAAGAGAGCTGTGCCTTGCCAATATTTACAAAAGCAAACAGAAGACCTGAAAGTTTCTAGGCAAAGCAACAAAGAGCTGATATGAGATTCTCCAGTTAACACCAATCGGCCTGATTTGGAGGAAACTGATCTTGCTGCATAAACTTGTTTTGTTCTTGTTGGTCTTTGATGTGACTAGAGGTTTGTTTGGAAAAGGTGACGGCTTAGATCTATCCAGGCTTCTGGAGGCATTAATATCCCAAAGCATGCTGATGAGAAAAAATAGCATTATGCAATATTAACAGAGCAGGAGGTTTAGTGAGCTGGTTAACTCGATTTAATGACTTGCAAACGCAAAGGAGGTTGTCCCTGGAAGCCCACCGTTGAGTGGCAGTGTTTAAGTGTATGCCCAGGAACGAGTCCTGGGTCAGGTATGACTCACCATTTTATTCAGTGCTTTTTGAGCAGATATAGTTCATCCTGACACAATTTACTGAGGACACAAATATTGTTAGAGTGTTAAAAATAATGAGGATAGCACCTCCACAGAATGACGTACCACACTCGCTAAGGTGGTCATTCTCATAAACCTTCTTATAGGATAGTCAAGAGCAAATTGTACAGCCATGAACAGGAAAAAATGTCCATATCTCCAGGGAACAACTCTAGATATGGAGGTGATCTGAGAAGGATTTAGGGATCATAACAGGCAGAAAACCCAACACAAGGCCAGGGAGTCAGGCTGCAGCAACGGATCTGAAGTGATCCCTGGCTGTGCAAAGGCAGAAGCAAGGAAGAGAAGTGAGGAGATGATTAAATCTCTCTCTGTGTCTGAGTAAGTCCCATGCTGGAAAACTGTACGCTGCTTCATGCTCCATATTTTAAAAATAACTTTGAATCAAAGGTGATCCGAAGGCTGGAGATCTCAGTAATTTAAAGAGGTCAACCTGTTTAATATATCAAAAAGCAAAATGAGACATGACTTGCTTGCAGTATCTCTTCCTTCCTGGGGAAAAGTCTACCAGGTATTCTGGCAGAGAGTAACAAGAGCCAGTCACTGGAGAGTGATTAATCACAGAAACAAACTACCAAGTGAAGTGCAAGATCCTCTCTCTTCTGGAGTCTTTGAATCACAACCAGAGGCCTGTCTGGAAGACAGTCCTGGTCTGCAAAACCTGAGGGCTGTAAGAGCAGATTGGAGGAAGAGTTACAGTGCAGTTACCCTCTTTTTAAACTCCTCTGTAAGCAGCTGATATAGGGCTGCCTTTAGGTATAACCAGGTAGAGGCCTTATGACCCTGTGTGCATTAGCTTGGTACAAGTTATAGGATTAAAAGCCTTTTGGATCATGTTGGTATCCAAGTGATTCACCCTAGCCTCCTTTGTCCTTACAATGTTTTTGTCTTGGAGTCTGTGTTAGCCACAGTTGTGAAAAATCATCTCAGAAGCTGTGACCCTAGCTATGTTCGTTGAAGGACTGGGGAAAAAGTATCATCAGTGTTTTGGCAAGTTATTTGGATTCTGTGGTGGTGAAGAGAGAAACAACCTAGAATGAGACAGTACAGCTCTACAGGCTTTAAGGTGGGACAGCAAGTGCATAGGAAAGAATGTGGATCTACAGCACAGAGAGAGTGCAGGTTTCCTTCTGGAAAGATCAGAGCGAGATCAGAAGAGAGGGATGATGCCAGGGGTGGTAACAACGAGGATTAGATATCCCAAACATTCAGAAACAACAACGCAGAACCTCCAGAACCTCCCTGCATCACAAGATTTATCTTAAAATTATGAAATGTTGTAAAGACTTGCTTTCATCTGCACTCTTCACCTCCTGCTTTTGACTCTTTAGGTTACATGAAAATCACATTTCACAGCTTCCCTGTGACAATAAAGACAGGAGTTTGCTTTGTGAACAAAGTGAAAGCATGTGAGTTAATGACTCCAGGAGTCTGGAATTTAATCTCAATGCCTGGCACCCTGATCTAGGGACAGGGCAAAGACTTTGCTAAGTTATGGGGATGTTACCATGCTCTCTCACAAGAGTTTGCCTATTTTAGGAAGATGATGACCTTCACATTTGGAGAGCTCAGGATCTGATTCATTCAAAAGACTTTCTGGTCTTTGCCCTTGTTTTAGCTCTATGCAGGACAAGGAAGGAGCAGACAAAATTGTGCGGCCCAGCACACAGAACATAGGACCTAGGGGTTGGAGTGGAGAAGGAGGACAGAGAGCATCATGTAGCTAGGATGCTCAGGCTGCCTGGCTTTATCTGGCTAATAATGAAAGGCAGCAAGCGTGTCAGAGAGTGTGTGAGAAACAGATCAATAGAGAGATAAAACTGAGATGGAAGGAGCTGGCGAGGGGGTGGAGAAGAGAGTAATAAAATACTACAAATCAGCAGGGTTACATTTAAACCTGATTTGAATGCACTCTGCGCTGGTGCGAGTGAATGCAGCAGATGTAAGACTATGGTGAAACAGACCTAAATACAGAAACGGAAAAGCAGGAAGGAGATAGTCCTCTTGTTAATACTGCCCTGTAACCTGCCTTCACAGCTCTGACCCAACCTCACAAGCCCTGCTTCTCCGTTAATCCTGCTATATGGAGAAGCCCAGACCTTGCTAGCTCTGAGAATACAGATTGATAGCCTTCCCCTGCTTCCCTGGGCCACCATGATCTTCAGTCTGCCCTGACTATGTGTCTGTTGAGTAAAATATGTTTTGGTCAACATTTTACCCAACCGAGTGCAGGAAACGCTCCTTACTACCTCGTTCACCGAGGGCCTGGGGCAGGGCAACTTCTGACAATGCCCTGAACTGATGGGTTTGGGCACTTTTCTAGGACAGATGACTGTCCCCATGCCACGCCTATGTACCAAAAGAAGCTGACCAGAGAAGCCTCTTTGTTCAGCTCCAGATTTTTGAGGCAAATGAGACTGAGACGTCCCAAAGCTAAAGGGTGCATCAGAGCACATAAGTGAAAACGTGCTGTACCAGAACAGGACTGAGGACCTGGGTACCCTCCCCTGTTGGGGCACCTCTTTGCCTCCCTGGCCCAGGCACTCAGAGCCATTTTGCTCCTTCTGCCTGGAATTAGTTTTGAGTGACATCTACTAGTTCTACTGGCATGACCATTAATGTTAGAAGTTTGGTTTTCCACACTGACCATTGCTGTCCACCTGCTCCCTTCTTCCGTCAGTAGCCTCACCATGGAGACCAAGCACTGATGGAGCCTCAGGGACTGAAGGGACCCTGAGGAGGGGTAGGGACAATACATATGGCTGTTCAAATGAGCTTGGAGCAGCCTCTCACTGGGAGACACAATGATCTAACTCCCTGAGGCAGCCATGGATTGTATTTTCTAGCTCTAAAATTGTGTTTGGAGCAGTGTGGCACCCTAAAGGAGCCTTCTCCACATCTCAGCCACAGCAGCTGCATGAGAAGAACTAGAATCAAAGCAAGTGATGAGAAAGAGTTGTTGATACTGGCAAGTAAAACCTTAACAAACGTAGACTTTACCCAGATGAAGATTTCAAGATGTTATGCTTATTTCAAGATGTTACGCTTACAGAAGTCTGGCAAAGCACAAGTCAACTGCCTTTAATACGTGCTAAACTGATCAAGCTGAAGACTGATTCTCTTTCTGGCAACCATGTGCTGGAGTGCAAACTTGCCCCTGACAGCACAAAGATTTTTAACATGCTAAAAACATGTTGCCTGCACAGACTGTATTGGGCTCCCATCAATTTTCTGCCCTCTTTGCTTTCATGGAAAACCATTGGTGATTTCTAAAGGAGCCAGCTATAAGGAAGTTGGTGATGGGTTGGAAACTCCTGACCAAACAGCTTAATGCTGCTTATTGAAACGAGCATTTGCTGACTGCACTCCTGCCAGTCCCCCTCACAACTCACCTCCACCTACTGCATGATTTATACAAGACAAGAAGAGCTATGAAGGTTTTTTTTTCCAAATGACCCTCACTTTTTAGTCCCATCATTGTAAAAAAGCTCTTTCACCTAACACAGGGAAGCGTGCCCTCAGTGATGTCTCGTGATCACATTACACTAACTCATTTTCCCAGAAAGAGATACTTAAAGTACACCATAAACATTTCTATCCTTGTGGAGTGTTTAAACCATCTTTTTATGGCCATACCCCGCCTGCATCAGGGATGCATTTCTTGACAAGAGAAACGGTTAATGATTCAGCAGATAGTAAAGCAATTTTTTCATAAAAATTAATGCAGTAGAAGAGGAGACGCATGCAGGGATTTAACAAGTGCACGGTTTAAATACATAAATATGGTGCTTTGCAACATAAGATTTTTTTACATTTATATATCCCCAAAACACTGCCCAAAATAGCGAGATCTTAATGGTGTGAAAGCAGAGCAAAGATGAGAGCGATGCGTAGACACACACGAGGCATTCTATGCACCTCTTTTAATTCTGGTGTGGTATTTACAGAATATATCATTGAAATATGAAAAATACTGTGCCATACAGTAGTGTAACTGTTTTCTCATCAGTTATTTTAGGGTGAATATTGTATGGGTAAAGAGTATTCAGCAAAATGTATGGGAAGACCCATAAATACATGGATGTTCACATGGCGCCCGTGACCGTTGCGGCGGCTGCAGCTTGTTGGTCACGGGTCAGTAGGTCTGGGCGGCTCCGGGGAGTTCTGGACAGAAGACGGGCGGCAAAAAGCAGGCGAATGGCAAGTGGCTGTTGGCGGTGTGCGGGGCAGGACATGAAAAAAGTGGTAGGAAATGGAGATGGCAGGCACACATGAGATGACAGGCACCTGTCACTGGCATGGCCGGGGCTGGTGACGAACCGGTGGCCGCTGTCGGCCTGAGGGCCAGGGCTGCACCTCCGGCAGGCCCGGCGGCGGCGGCCTGAGGCCCATGAGCGGAGAGAGGCCGGGCCGAGGCGGGCGGCGCCCCCGGGACGGCGCTCGGCTCCCGGGTAGGCGGCGAGCCGCCGCTCCGACCGGCAGCGCCCAACCCCGGCCGCCGGGGGGCGCACTGGCAGCAGACCCGGCCCGCCGCTCAGCCCTGTGACCGGCCAATGGGAAAGCGGCGGAGGCGGGCCGTGCCGCTGCCTCCTCCAGTGAGAGTCGGTCGCGGCGGGGGCCGGGTAGCGTCAGCACCCGGAAGCGGCCGCTCTACGACGGCGGTGCCATAGAGAAGTTGTGGCGGGGCGGGGTGTGGGCTGAGCCGGGTGGTGCCCGGCGGCGGGGCCGGAGCCGGAGCCGGGGCCGGGGCCGGGGCCTGCGTGAGGGCGAGCGCGGTGGGGCCCGAGCCCCGCGCGGGGGGCTGCGGCGGTCAGCGGCATGGCGGCCGAGGGGAAGGTGACAGGGCAGAGCCAGGAGCAGTTCCTGCTGCTGGCCAAGGCGGCCCGCGGCGCCGCCCTCGCCAGCCTCATCCACCAGGTGCTGGAGGCCCCGGGCATCTACGTCTTCGGGGAGCTGCTGGACATGCCCGCCGTGCGGGAGGTGAGACCGGCCCGCACTGGGCCCTGCTGCCCGCACCGGGAGGCAGCGCACCCTTTCCCCCCCCCCCCACCTCGACCGGGGGCCCGGGCGGCGGGGCCTGACCCTGATCCCGACCGTGACCCCGACCGTGTGTCCCCGCAGCTGGCCGACACCGAGTTCTCCCCTGTCTTCCGCCTTCTCACCATCTTCGCCTATGGCACCTACGCCGACTACCTGGGTGAGCCCCGGGGCAACGTGCGGGGCAGTGGGTGACCCTCTCCCTTCCCGGGGGTGCTGGTCCTTCGGTGCAGAAGCCGTGCCGGAGCCCCCAGCCCTTGCAGATGCTCACCCAAACCGGGAGCTGCGCCTCTGTCACTGTGGCCTGACAGGCACCTGGTAGCGGTTTGGGCCCCATTCCTCTGGAGTACCTGAGGATAATTAATGCTACTGTTTGCCATCTGCATCGGAAATTTGCAAGAACATCTTGACAGAGATGTTTTTGAGGGGTGAAGGGAAAGACTTAGGTATCCACTGGGATGCACAGACCTCCATAAATAAGGCATGGGACAGCTAGAGAGGATGACTTGAGGCTGAGGGGAGGAAATACTGCTCAGAAAAGGTCTTTTGAGCTGAGAATTAATGGGGGTGGCTTGGCTAGACAAAGTGTCGCTTGGGGGATTGGTGTATGGTGCAGATGCTTCTGTGCAAGGCTGGGAAATGGAAAATGAGGCATAAATTGTTATACCCTGTTCTTTCCCCTGACAACAGCTGAAGCAGCAAACCTCCCTCCCTTGTCAGAGGCTCAGAAGAATAAACTGAGGCACCTGTCAGTCGTCACTCTGGCCGCCAAGATCAAGGTAGTGGCACTGTTTTTCCTCAAGGTCTCCTCCTACTGGGATTACCTCATGCTAGTTACCCTCATGTTTCCACAGTGCATCCCCTATTCAGTGCTGCTGGAGCAGTTACAGCTGAAGAATGTCCGGCAACTGGAGGACCTTGTGATTGAGGCTGTGTATGCAGATGTGCTGCGAGGGAGCTTGGATCAGCGGAACCAGCGCCTGGAGGTGGATTACAGCATTGGGAGGGACATCCGGAGGGAGGAGCTAAGCACCATCACCCGCACATTGCAGGAGTGGTGAGGAGGAAGCCCCCGATACTAACACCCAAAAAAGGTTGCAGGCGTGGCTGGTGGCTTCCCCAGATCCTCTCAGTGTTGCTGGGGGGTAGTGTTGTGAGGTGGCCTGCTTGATCCCCTTTCCCATACTCCAACGAAAAGTAATTTTCCAAAAATAATTTTCCAAATTCCCCTGTTTGTTGCTGGAGGAGTGATGAGACCACAGCAACCTTTGCACAGTTCTGGCTGCTGGCCTGGCAGGAGGCTTTCTGAGTATGTATCTCTAGTTCCTAACCTTGTGTCACTTCCTTATTTGTCCCCCTCTCAGGTAATAACATCACTACATTATTACATTGGGTTCCTGCTCCTGTGTCTTCCTTGTAGGGTGCAGCTGTCACCTTCTGGTCTTTTTGGCTTCTAGAGTTGAAATCCATCATCTTTCATGTTTCTTTCTACACTGTGTAAATTGCCTGGCCTGTTCAGTTCTATGTCTTCTCTCCAGGTGCCAGGGCTGTGAGGTTGTCTTGTCAGGCATTGAAGAACAGGTTAGCCGGGCCAACCAACATAAAGAGCAACAGCTGGCACTTAAGCAGCAGATAGAGAGTGAGGTGAGTGGGCCCAGGAGGGAGCAGCCAGTGCCCCCCACTTAAAAATAACTAGGACCAGCACCAGCAACCGTGGTTGTAATGGTCTTTGCTCAGGTAAGGTGATATGTTTTCCCTATGCCAGACCCCTGAGGGGCTTGTGCCTGAAGAAGAGTCCTAAATCAGCTTAACACTCCTCTGTGTGTGGAGGTCTGGACAGCTGTTACTCTTTTGTTTGACCTGAGATTGCAGCTCTTAAATCTGGGGCTTGCTTTAAAAAAACAAAAACAACCCCCCAAAAAAAAACAAAACCAAAAAACAAACCAAAACAAAAAACAACTAACAAAAAGCCCCAACAAATAAGCCCAAACAAACTAAAAACCTTGGGAAATTCCTTGGTTCTTGCATTTCTGCTGCTGCAGGTAGCAAATCTGAAGAAGACCATTAAAGTGACAACAGCAGCGGCTGCAGCAGCCACATCCCAAGACCCGGAACAGCACCTAACAGAGCTCAGGGAGCCGGCACCTGGTACCAACCAGCGCCAGGCGAGCAAGAAGACTTCCAAAGCCAAAGGGTGAGGAGTGCGGGCAAGTGAGCAGACCCACTCTGTCTGTCTGTGTGTGAGTGTTTGGGAGGTGAACCGAGGGGAGCCCTGTTTCAGAGCAGTGAGGTTACTGAGTGCAGGGGTCTGCTCCCTGGACATGGGATGGTCAGATATGTAGTCCCATCTGAGCTCATCTCCCACTAATTTGGGGGAAGATCTCTGCAACTCTTGATCTGAAGCAGAGTTCATAAGTCTTCGTTGTCTTCCCCTCTTGTGAAGAATGTCAGCCGCTCTTCTTTGTGTGCATTTAGAAAAAAGTCAGGGATGAGCTGTAGTGACCACTCTGAATTGTTTCGTTTGTTTGTTTGTTTTTTCCCCTCTGTCTACAGGCTCCGGGGCAGTGCGAAGATTTGGTCTAAATCAAACTAGTTGGATCTCCCTTCACAGCCGGGAGGGTGAGAGGAGGAGTTTTGGGGGACGGAGGGGTAGCAAGGGTCCCAAGTGTGATGCTTCTGAGCTCTTCTCCAAGATCCGTCTTGCAAACTAACTCTCCTGCATGCTTGTTCTCTTTCCTCTCTTCCCTACTGACTTTTCCAGGCAGTGCCTCCCTCCTTTTCATCATAGCATTTCACACTCAAAGCTTCCAGCTGTATGCGTTGCTGTTTCCCCCTACCCCTCAAGCCCCCATCGCCAGGGCGGTGTGTTTCTCTTTCTCCCTCTCTGTCTTTTGACAGGTCACTTTAAAGAGCCATAAACCTGTGTCGGTCACCTTTGCACCCACAGGGCACCATAGCAGCTTGGAAAGAGTGTGCTGGTGCTCAGCAATCATTTTGGCTCTATGAGACCCCTGGGATACTTTGCTCCAGGATGCAGCTGCCATCTTTGATTGTTTAATCTTTGTTTTGCTAGGTGGGAGGGTAGTTTTTGAAGGGATTCTTTTAAAAATATATAAATATATTATAAATATATATAAAACAATAAAAATATAGATCTATGGACATATCTATACAAACTTGTGGTCCCGCGGTGGTGTCTCTTTGTCTCATATACTGATTCTGGATGTTCCAAAGTAAGCTGTGATATGGAGAGCCTCTATCCCATTTCTGGATGGAATATATCCTCAAAACACTCACTTCCTTTTCCAAAGGGCAGTGCCACGGTAGCTCTAATAGAGCTGGGCAGGGGTCCATAAAGTGGGAATGAATCACCAATCTTATTTGAAGAGGTTCTTGTGTGATTAATTTGCATCTGGAATGTCCCAAAGAGGTGCTTTTCAGGTAGTCTTGGATGAAGGTGCAGAGATTGAGGAAAAAGTGTCAGTGCTACATGCCCAGTGCTCCTGGACAAAATGGAAAGTGATGTGGGGTCTTGTCCATCAGAGAGTCCATATGGGGACTGGAGCATCTCCCATATGAGGAAAGGCTGAGAGACTTGGGTTTGTTTAGCCTGGAGGAGACTGGGGGGATTTCATCAATACCTATAAATATCTAAAGAGTGGGTGTCAGCATGGTGGGACCAGACTCTTTTCATTAGTGCCCAATGACAGGACAAGGGGCAATGGGCACAAGTTGGAACACAGGAAGTTCCACCTCAGTACAAGAAAAAACTTCTTTCCTGTGAGGGTGACAGAGCAGTGGAACAGGCTGCCCAGGGAGGTTGTAGAGTCTTCTTCCCTGGAGACATTTAAAACCTGCCTGGATGCAGTCCTGTGTACCTGCTCAAGGAGTGGGGTTGGACAAGATGATCTCTAGAGGTCCCTTCCAACCCCTACCATTCTGTGATTCTGTAAGTTGAAGGTGCCCATCTGGGTGGGTTTTCATGGTATAGATGCTGCTTAAGGCATTCCTGGGTGACACCGGAGCCTGGCTGAAAAAGACTTTTTTAATGAAATTGACTCCTGGGAGATGCCCAGGAAAAAACCGCCAGATTCTTCAGAGGGTGCATCCCTGAGACTGGCTTGAAGCCAAGTCAGATGGATGTGTCACTCTGCAGTTCCACAACAGTGTATGCTGATGTAAATGTCAGTTGACACCGCGACTCCCACCCTGCTTGGTTCTGCCTCTTCCCTTATGCCAACGCTAAAATTTGATTCCCTGAACCTGGGTGTCTGTGCATGGGCAGACCACTGGAAAATTAATCCAATGAGGGAAAGCCCTGATCTTTGTCTGCATGGAGACTTTTTCAGTTCACTGGCCTGGGTGAGTTTCCTTCTGGGTTAACTCCCTGTGCAGGCAAGTAAGAGCTGGAGCTGAGGCAGCGTAGGTGGGAGCAAGCCTTGTTAAAGGGGTGGGGAAGGGGGTATGTGTGTGAGGCCACGCTTGTTTTAGTGGTAGCAAGGTGTGATGTCATCTCAAACACCACAAAATGCTGGTTTGGGCGATATTGCTGTTTTACTAATTCCAGGCTGCTGTAATACAGCGCTAACTTTCAGTGGGAATCCCCTGTCACCTGAACCCATAAACTCATAAAACTTCCAAGCAGCTTTTTTTCCGTGTATGTAAGGTCACAGGGCAGGGCATGCCAGCCACCTGTGCCAGGGGCAGGGATGTGCTGAGCTGCCCCTGGCTGAGGTCTCCAGGACCCAGAGCAGCCCCACACCTTTCCCCCATTCTGTGCCCTGAGGCCCCAAGCTCCTTAGTTGTGGTCATCTGTCAAGGAAGTGCCAAGTAGGAGAGGTTTGGCGTGAAGTTGCCCAGATAGGAGGTGGAAATCTGGCTGCAGGAGCACATAAGGGGGCAGCTAAGCCAGGATTGTTTTGACCCACCCAGAGAGGTCTGGCTAATTTGCGGCGATGGGGAGACTGCTTGACAAGTCCTGTTTTCCATAAATTGCAGGGAGGGGTTGTGACAACACTTTCAGCTTTTGTCTAAATTACCTCAAGCCTTCCTCCCTCTGCATCACATCACCTTTGTCTGTCTCTCTCTCGAAGAGTGTCACCGTGGCTGCTACATTTGCAGTTGTCTGCAAGAAGCAATAATGTCCGTGAGCATCAGATTCTCCCACTCCCTGGGAAGGGCTGGTCTGGGTCAGCAGTGCTGTTAGGCGAGGTAGTACCTGGCAAGCCCTGAGCACCTGCTGGATGTCTGGCACCTCATGCCCTTTGAAAGAGGAGCCACTCACAAAGCCGTTGGGGTGTGATGAGAAGGAGAGAAGAGAATGGGCTTGGAATGGAGCCGAGCAGCCTGACAAAGCACATGTCCTAACAGCCAGCTGAGGTCCAGCAGGAGCTGGGCTGGAGCAGTGGCACCTCCAGGGAGAGCTGAAGTTGCCAAATAATGGAGGAGGATATTTGTGCCCCACAAAAGTCCTGCTGCTGCTTAGGAAAAGCAGCTGTAACAGCTCTTTGTCACAAGTGTCTCAGACACCATGTGTCTGAGGGCGTTGTCCAAGTGCTTCTTGAATATTGTCAGGCTTGGTGCTGTGACTGCCTCCCTGGGGAGCCTGTTCCTGTGCTCCACCACCCTCTGTGTGAAGAACCTTTTCCTAATATCCAACCTAAACTTCCCCTGGCACATCTTCCTGCCATTCCCTGAGGTCCTATCATTGGTCACCAGAGAGAGATCACCTTTGCTCTTGGGCTTTTCTCTCCTTAACTACACTGTGGCTGTTAAGCTCAAAGGGTCTTTTTAAACACCTGGAATCCACAGTTTAAATCCAGGCTACAGATCCTGGGAGCAGAGTTGGAAGTGTCCCGAGACAGCTCTGCGAGCTCTATGCCAGTTGCATGCGCTACACTTGTGTGAGAGCCCAGCACAGCATGCGACAAGGCAGAGCAGCACTGGTGCCCTGTACACACACTGGCATTGGTGTTGTGCGCACAAAAACCCATGCACGGGTGATAGCAACCAGAGTGTGGACCAGCACATGGTCCTGGTGGGCTCATCCCACCAGCCTGTGGGCTGTGCTGAGGCCCCAGGCTTGAATCTTCATGGCTAAATTGCATCATGAGTTTGCCTGCACACTTCTGCCATAACTTTGTTTTGTGGCATTGTCACAATCCACTGTTGCGTTGACCAGTTTGGCAGGGGATAAACCCCCTTGCTTTCCAACCGACCTCAGCTAATTCTGGGATGTTGGGGGCGTCTGGGCTTAACTTCTGATTAACTTCAGTGTGTTATCATGACTTGGTTTCTTTTACATTCTCGGAAACAGAATTAAGACTCAAAACCGAGTCAAGTCCCAAGTTACTTTATTTGGCCAGAAATAGGTACAGGAGAGAAAAGCAAAGAAAGAGGGAAAAAAAAGGTGGAAAAGCGAACAAGAGGGAGAGAGGGAGGGAGAGAGTGGGACTGTTGCAATAGCTATCACCACGGATCTGCGGCAGTCCATCTGGTCCGGGGGGGAGTCCAGGTGTCCGATGCATCTTTGAAGCCGATGGAGGGTGGGGTTGTTCCAGAACGCGCGCCCTGTCGTCTCTGCTGGTTTCCCCTTTTATAAGGTCACTATCTTGCATAGCCGGTAACAGTCTGCACACCCCTGCCCCCCACTCGGCGGTGGGGCGCATGCCCAGTACTGTCACTAGGGGGTGCTTGAAAGTTCTGGGGGGTCCGAGCCCCTCCCCATATGTTGCCCGTCGGCCTTGGGCCAGGCGCATGCGCGGAGGACGAGTACTCTGAGATAATGGGGCGCACATTCCTGTCGGGTCGACCTTGGTGATTAAACTGTTCCACTCAGCTGCCGTAGTGATCAGGCTTTAGTAGTGAAGCTTGCCTGCCAACAAGGTTGAGACAAGTTTCTAGTCCCTGACAAGCATTCAGCTTTCCCGCCCCCCACAAGGCTCAGCTCAGCTCTCCAATTGTGGCTTTTGCCAAGCACAGCCATAGGCCTTGCTCCCCCTTCCCATTTTATTTGCCCCTCTTGAGGCTGGTTGTGTTGTAGATTTCAGAAGAGTTTGGGATTAAATGTGTTTGCTCAGGGGGCATCTGCACAGCTCTGAAAGTCTTCCGTTTTGTTTACTTTTCAAAAGGAACACCTTTTAAGACCTCCATTAAGAAAAAGGAAGCAGAAGGTAGCAGACAAAATTACTTCAGACCTTTGATATGACTGAAAAAATAAATGAGAGGCGTGCAGTGCAGAATGAAAATATTGCTGCAAATTGCCTTGCCGGATGGCAAACGGTGGGCAGGAGCATAGGTTTCCCTTTGCCCTTCACCTGAAAACCACACTTTTTATTTTCCTGCTCACTTCAGCCGTGACTCTGAATTTCAGTCAGAGAGAATGTGAAGATTAATTAATTAGTTAACATTTGTAAATCACTTTGCAGATGGCAAGAGTGAGGTAAGTACTGAGATTACTATTATTATAGGTTTTCATTTTAATTTTAAATGTCTTTGTGTTTTTAACCCTGTTTTCTCCCAAAGAAAAGTAGAGTAGAGCGGAACAGAAATACCTGGACACATGACACCCGAAGCCCTGGCAAAAGACAGAGGTTTAGGGGATTGTAGCAGGGAGGGTATGGAGAAGCCTTCATCCCAGTTTGAGGAGCAGGAGCTCTGCCAGCCCTAGCATGGAAAGTGTAATGACTCCTGGCACAGTGATGCACTGCAACACCTTTTTGGGTGTTATATGTGGCGCTTTCACATCTGGATTCAGAAAAGGGAGGAGGAAGGACAGGACCTATCCCTACTCCTCCTATTTACACCTGGCTGAGGAGAGGGATGTCTGAATTTTGTGAGACGCTCTGTGCTGAGAGGTAGCCACAGATTCCTATTAGGAAGCTTGGTTAACGAGGGTTAATTCTTTGTATTATATTACTGAGGACACAATTTCTTCTGGGGCACTTGCTGCTGCCCTTCTTGAAGGTGATGGGATCAGAAGCCATGGTGCCATGCATGCCTGGCATCCACTGCAGTGCCCATCTCTACCTGGTGAGTGGAGAGGAGCATAACAGGTAGGCAAGCACCTGCAGGACTTGCCCATGTTCTCCCCATCCTCCAGTGGTTTGTGCCAGAGGATCTTTGGAGGTAGAGGTGGTCTTTGTGCTTAACAGTGCTCAGCAGGGCTCCCCTCAAAGGGAGCCAACCTTTTGTTTATTGGGGCGGGGGGGGGTCACTGAGGCCGCCTTTGCCAAATGAGATCTGTGAGGGGTTTTTTGTTTGGTTTTTTTGGATGAACAGATGGGCTGGCATGTATCAAAGTATCTGTCAAACATTACCAAGCTTCCCTTGTACCAGGCCACACTGGTTGGGGGGGATGTCTCATGACAGCAGGTTTCCCCAGGCTGGTCTGGGGAGACCCGGGAGGATGGCAGCCCTGCCTCTGCGCAGCAGCAGGATACGCTCCCGCTAACTCCATCCTCCTGTGGGTCCCCAGTGCCAGTAGAGGAGTGGCAGCTGCAGCATCCTTCAGGACCATGGGGATACTGCACAGGTCACGGTGATGCTGGCCAGCTTGCCTTTACTGGTCTGCAGGAAGTTCATGTCGCTGTGTGGTCCCCCAGAGCTAAAAGTGGGGAAACCTTACGTCTGCTTTAACAAGGCATTGGAAAAAGGTTTGTTGTAGAAGGTGGGTGCCTGATGGTCTGCTCTGTTGGGTGAACTGACACAGACGGATGTTCTGGTCTGCTTCCCACAGGACCGTACCTTCTCACAAAAGCTCCCTGTGACAGCAGCCACCAAGGGTTGTGCCAGCCTCTTGCCATGGTAGGACCAGGCCCCCTGGGATGAGGCCCTGGCTCTGCAGGACTACAACCCAGTGCAAGGTAGAGTAGTCAAGAGAGACCCATGGTCAACGCCAGCAGCTGCAAATGCACCTCCCAGATCCCCGACATCTTGTCTCCTTCTTATGCCCTGGAATAGCTGCTAGTTTTCTTTCTGTGACCCCTTTCCATCTTTGCCTTCCTTTCCACGGGTGTCTATCCACATTCCCACCTGTAGGGCTCTACTTTTCTCATCCTTTTTTCCTAGTTCTAGTCAGCACTTAGCTGCAAAACTGAGAAAAAGAGCACCTGCTTTCTCTACTGGTTCCTCACTGACCTGCCTCTTGGGTGTTTCTCTTTGGGGCTGCTCCAGTTTTTTGGCAGCATTGCTGCTGGTGTGGTGTGGAACTGGGCTGGATTTTCTTCTGCCTCCTCTGCTGATGGCAGGCTCTGCCACTGCTGGGAAAAGGAGTTTGTTTGCAACAAAATTCTTTGTGCAATTGTATTAATGTTGTGATTAATTCAATAGATGTCAAAATGTCAGCTGGATTCAAGAGCTGTGACCCTTTTATACCTGTGTCATGATCCACTGTTGGGTTGAACAATTTGGCAGAGGTTAAACCCCCTTGCTTTCCAACTGACCTCAGCTAATTCTGGGATGTTGGGGGCGTCTGGGCTTAACTTCTGATTAACTCCGATGTTTTATTGTGACTTGGTTCCTTTTACAATCTCAGAAAAAGAATTAAGACTCAAAACAGAGTCAAATGCCAAGTCACTTTATTCGGCCAACAAGTATGCATGGGAAAAGGAGAGAAAGAGAGAAAAAAAGGTGAGAAAGGGAGAGAGATAAAGAGGGAGAAAGCACCATGGATCTGCAGTGGTTGGTCTGTCTGTCCGTACGGTCGGTCCATCCAATGTATCTTCGAATCCAGTGGACAGGGAATGTTCCAGAACACTCCTCGTGGTCGCCGATGGTTTCCTCTTTTTACAGCGTTGTTCTTTTGCATAGTCAATAACTGTTTTGCATACGCGCGCCTCCCACTCAGCGGTGGGGCACATGCCCAGTACCGTCACTAGAGGGTGCTGGAAAGTTCTAGAGGGTCCGAGCCACCCCATCAGTCAACCCTGGGCCCCAGCGCATGCGCAGAGGGCGTGTACACCGACACAACAGGACAGGCACACACTCCCGCCAGAGACAAGTCAATGGGCTGCTCCAGCAGCCAAACTGTCCTGCTAAGTTGCAGTGGTGATCAGGCTCTGGTAGTGAAACTTGTCCTGCCAACAATGTTGAGACAAGTTTCTAGTCCCTTACAACCTGTAACAAGAACATCCAGAACTGCTGTAGCACTTGTGCATGCTCTAAAAGCAACTCTAAGCCCTCCTGCTCCAAGGCACAAATGAAGCCCCAGCCCCTTTGGCCAAGGAGAACATCTGCCTCTGAAGCATTTAGCACTGGCTTCGGGATGTGGGGGGATGGATGATCTGTTTGGTGGGAGAAAAAGTGAGAAGGATGTTCCTGGTGACTGAGTGGGAACCCTTACCAGTATGGTCTCGTAGTCCCTTGCTTCTCTTGCATAGACACTTGCTTCTCAAGTGTCAACCAAAAATTGGCTAATTTTATTGTCCCTACTAGTCCCCTTGGCATGTTGCCCCAGAACCTGACTGCTGTAGTGATTAGAAAATTTTTCTAATTTCTAACTTAAATGGATTCACAGCTAGTTTGTATTCTCTTGTGCCTGTGCTAGTGCGGCTTTAGCTGATGCTGTTCTTCCTCCCTGGTGTTGATTTCACTTGAGTATAGACTTCACTTTGCTTAGCTAACCAAACCAGCCTCCTCATACATTGTGAGCTCTCCACAGCTTGTAGGCTCACCTACAACCTTGCTCTTATTTGCACTTCACATTAAGCTCTCTTGGCTAGAAATGAGCACAGTTCTCTTCCATAGGTGAAGTCTTACCAGCATTTTGCACAGCAACAGAAATGCGTACCTGTAGCTACTGGAAACACCTCCCAGATTGTGTGTGTCTTCTCCTTGATGCCTCAGTAGGTGCTTACAGTTATTATAAGGTTCACTGGTGATTCTTTCTTCTTTGCTGATGCTAATAATCAAAGAGGCTTCAGTTTACAGCTAAGAAAGTCTTGACTTTTAGGTCCTACGTCCCTTTTCCCTTTTACTTTGTGCTACTAACTGTAGTCCTTTTGCTGTTGCTGACACCTTTAAGGCCTCCTACATCCTCCTGTGTGACCACAGAATCACAGAATGGTAGGAGTTGGAAGGGACCTCTGGAGATCACCTTGTCCAACCCCACTGCTTGAGCAGGTACACCTAGAGCAGGGGGCACAGGAACACATCCCAGTGGGTTTTGAACATCTCCAGGGAAGGAGACTCCACAGCCTCCCTGGGCAGCCTGTTCCACTGCTCTGTCACCCTCAGAGAATTTTTTTTCTCATGTTTAGGTGGAACTTCCTGTGTTCCAGCTTGTGCCCATTGCCCCTTGTCCTGTTGCTGGACACCACTGAAAAGAGTCTGGCCCCATCCTCTTGACAGTCACCATTTAGCTATTTATAAGCACTGACAAGATTGCCCCTCAGTCTTCTCCAGGCTGAACACACCCAGGTCTCTCAGCCTTTCCTCATAAGGGAGATGCTCCAGTCCCCTGATCATCTTTGTAGCTCTCCGCTGGACTTGCTTAAGCAGTTCCCTGTCTTTCTTTACCTGTGGAGCCCAGAACTGGATGCAGTACTCCAAATGTGGTCCCACTAGGGCAGAGTAGAGGGGAAGGGTAACCTCCCTCGACCTGCTGGCCACACTCCTTTCAATGCACCCCAGGACACCGTTGGCCTTCTTGGCCACCAGGCACATTGCTGGCTCAGGGTCAACTTGCTGTCCACCAGCACTCCCAGGTCCTTCTAAGTGGAGCCTCTTTCCAGCAGGTCAACCCCAACCTGTACTGGTGCATGGGGTTGTCCCTCCCCAGGGGCCGGACCCTACACTTGCTCTTGTTAAATTTCATTAGGTTCCCCTTGCCCATCTCTCCAACCTGTCCAGGTCTCGCTGGATGGCAGCACAGCCTTCTGGTGTATCAGCCACTCCTCCCAGCTTAGTAACAGCAATATTGTCGCTGGTGACACCCTCATCCAATTTGGCAATGGGTCTGATTTTATTTATTTACTCATGTAATTATTTTTTGCAATCTTTGTTCTCCTTTTCTCTTATTACTAAGGGATGAATGTCATGAGGCTAGTATCTGAACTTCCAGCTTACCTCTGATCATTACAGCACCAACAGTTGCAGACAGGTAGTGTCTATTCTATTCCCCTTCCTTTGTATCTCTCCCCCCCCCCCCCAAAATTTATATTAAGTGCCCTCAGGGTTTATAAACCCACACAGCCAAAGCAGCCAGATGTGAGGAGAGAGTGGAAGTAGTAATAACCTAAGTGGAATTTCTCCATGGGGACTTATTTTGAAGTGTTGTCTTTAAACGAGAAAACTCCCAGAAGAAAAAAGATAGTTACATTTAAGACAGGGCTGATAAAGAAAATCAAGTCTTTTTTTTAGAGGGTTTTGGAAAATAGAAAAAGGTTGCAAAATCAAACAAGTGATTTTAACCTAGACCCTGTATTGAGGTCTGTTTTAAATGCTGTTGTTCTCCAACACTGGATTCGGTGCCACAGGAGTGGTGTTGCCTGTGGGATTTTACACTCTTGCCCCATGGAAGTGCACACCTGTTTCCCAAACAAACCACTGTGCCCACAGAGAGCTCCATTTCCTGCAGCTCGCTCTACGGTCCCACATGCTTTGAAGTCCCCATCAAGTCACCAGGTCCCTTCTTCCCCTTCCCACCCTCCCCTGCAGTCCAGCACTGTGCCAGCCTGCCTTCTTCTCTGATTCATAGATTATTTTTTTTAAAAGCCTGAAGGGATGGGTATATCATGTCATTTGGCTTCTCAAGTGGCCAAGAACTACCCCACTCCATTGCTGTGACTGCTCTCCAACTTCTCTTTAAGACAGCTGGGTTTGGAGTCACGAGAGCTGGAAAACCCAGGTATGCTCTAATGGTCACACTCCCCCATGAAGGCCTGCATCTCATTTCCAGTTCCATCATTATGTAGCTGCAGGTTTTCTGCTGGGTTGAAGAGCCCTCTACTGTCAGAAACCTCATTCCCATACAGGTAATGCCAGCCCATGCTCAAGAGGAAAGAGCTCAGACACGAGAGTCTTGAATTTATGTTATCTTGTAGTGCCAGTCCATGTTTCCGGGCTTCAGGTCATCCCTGTTGCTCACTTCTTGAGTCCTTCCAAACTTCAGTGTCTTTTTAGTGTCGTATACTCAGATTTCACACAATGGGTTCACTATTGTGATATAAGGGAGAAACTTTACCTCCCTTCTTGGGGAATGTACGAGCATAACCCATCTCCACAGCTGAGGACTTATGCAAGTAACATGTGTTTACTTGGTTATCTCCCAACCCCCTCATTCTTTCTGGAATTTCCACAAAGCAGTCCTCCATTTTGAAGAGCACAGACTACATCTGCGTTCCTGGATGAATGTCTTTCCGCTTTCACCGCGGCCACAAATACTTACTGTTTGTAAACAAATGCCACCCTGGCAGTTACGGACTGCTCTGCACATATCATCTTTCTCCATTGTTTATCACCTTCATTGTTCCTGGGTCCTCTGAAAGCGTCATCAGCACTGGTTTAATATCTTCTTTCAGACCATTAATCACGTTACTAATGAGCATAAGTTTCAGAACAGCATCCTACTAGAATTCATTTCATATCCTTTCCCCCTCATCTCTTGAAATCTATCAGTGAACTAAAATTTATAATATTGGCCCTTTTGTTGCTTTAAGAATTACTTATTTTTAAATCAGGGAATAGGCTTGTGTGGCTAAATAAGATATCTTGTGCTGGCATAACCTTTAACTTGAGGTTGCTCTAGTGCCTTTGTTAGCTCAACCCATGATTTAATCAGAGAATACTACAGCTGTCGGTCAGGAACAATTTCAAGAAAGTGAGAGTGAGACAATTATAAAAACAGATATATCCATTTTTATTTTTAGATTTATTGCATTTTTGATCTCTTATCTTGACTTAATGCCAGTTTAACTGGTTTACAGCTGTGAATATCATCTCATTTACAGTTTACAAATATTGGCACAAGGTTATTTCCTCAGTGTTCTACAATGCTTTAAAAAGTAGAGCGAAAGGTGCACAGAGCTTCGGGGCTACTGACAAAAACATTTAAGGTCAAAGTTCCCACTAGCTCTAATGGCTTTTATTTTCACAATAAATTTTCAAATATAGAAAACTGAATATACAATGAACCAACTCCCTTAAGTTTCTATTCTATTTGTGTGTAGCTGATGCACTCTCATCCAAGGTTATGCAATCCATTTTTCTACCAGCTTTTCCAGCCTCTCTCCACCTCATTCTCCCACCTGTCCCTCTCATTCCCCACTCCACCCCTGCTTTTAAGCACGGCAGGACCCTCTGTCTCACTCCAGGTGTCCAACTTGCTCCTCAGCAAGTTCCAGAAGTACCACTGATCTGCGCTGCTTTGGTGCTTCGACGAGTCCCTTGTGAAGGTGACAGCTGTGGGAGAAGGAGGGAGGACTGATTCTGTCTCCATCAGACGGATGGCTTGGAACTGCACCCTGTGCACCTTAAACAAACACCGTTTGACTTTCATGTTGGGAACATCCAACCTTCCTTTCCTCCACCTTGCTGGAAGAGCTGTCACAGATGTCTCAGAAATGTAAAAGTCTCATCCCAGGCCTTCCCTTTTCCCTGATACAGCAGGTGGACTACTTTTAACAGGAAACCATTTCACTTGAAACAGTAACTAATGGGAAAAAATTAACCAGGTGTCATGGAAATGCCAATGTTAGGGCAGTGTAGCAGAGGTGGGCTTCCTGGTTGCATGGGTACTTTTGTTTTGAAGCAGCTCCATTAGAGCAGGGCTACACACACAGCCTCAGGCACCCGCTTACAACAACCTAGAGCTTGTCTAAAGACAAGAGGAAGAGTAGTAAATCACTGGTTGTGCACACATACCTTTTTGTTGCATCCGTGCAATTCTCTGCGTGATCTTCCATTGGATTAATAACATAGGTCAGGGATCAGTATGTGAATTTTCATCAAACCAGGGTATCAGCAAAAGGGAGAACCCCAAGCACAACTCGCACTCACTCTGCAAAAGGCACTGGCGGCAGTGCATCCTACTCCCACGCAGGTACACATCTGCCCTCCTTCTCCGTGCCTTCACATTCTCTCCTTTTCTTGAGTCCTTCAAGCCACCAATTGAAAAACACCATCGTGCCTGGATCAACACCTGCCTGGCACAGCCAAGAAGGTGTCTCCAGCAGAACCCCAAGCAGCAGGTGAAGAACAGCCTCCCAGGACAGGAGTCAAGGGAGGTTCCCCTCTTTGGGAAAAAACGTCCTGCTCTCTGAAGTCAGAGGTTAACACACTGTGTCAGACTAGTGGAGACCCTCCCAGTACACTTCCTGTGCTTACTTTTCAGTTTGGGATCTCTCAAACTCTGTCCTGGGCTCCTGTCTCTTCTTCCCAGCCTTAACACAAGGTGGTCCTCTAACTGAACCTCTTTTCCATTTCCCTAGGCTGCTAGAGCCTTTTCACGCCTGGAGAAGGCTGAGATCTTCAAAACAACAGTAGAGCAGTCAGCAAGGCTCAAGCAGCGATTCAATCACATCCCCCACCGGAGTGGAAGAGCATGTAAGGGTCCCAGATCCATAAGCAGGACAGCACCCATCAGGGTGCAGAGGCCAAATCCAGATAGAAGGATTAGGGATTACATCAAGATTAGGAATTCTGTGCCCAAAGAGGAACGGATTCTCACATCTCAAAGGTCCAGGTTAACCCCCCACTCCACCATGCCTGTGTCCCTGTTCTATTTCTCAGGCATTGCCTCAGAGGGCCAGGACATCGCAGATGGTGGCCACCACTGCTGCGATGCTCTAAGCACCCTTCTGTGCTCGGTTGATTCTTCGCTGGATCAAAACACCAGGTCCCACATCTTGCACCAGCTCAAGACCACCACCAGGACGAGGGCTGCTGTTGCTCTAGTTCCTTCCTACAAAGTCTGGCAACCCCAAGATGACTTGTCTTCCACGGAACCTCTCCTAGGCCCTGCTTTTTTCTGTGTAGCTCCTTCAGCCTAGCTCTCTTCAGGGCCTGCCTTGACTAGGACATCTCCAGAAACTCACTCCCCTCCCAGGGGCAGCTCATTTTTCCCCCTTCCGACACTTACTTCCCTGTCTCAACCAAGGTCCCTCCCTTCACCCTCCCAGATGCCAGAGACCTCTCCAGGTGCACCCAGGCATGAAGCCATCACCTGAAGACCAGGACTTTTATGGGGGGGTTGCTACGGGACAGAGCAGCGCGGGGAAGCAGGTACAGAGCCTGCCATCAGCTAAGACTCTGCCCCACGCTTCCTTGAGGGGTGGAACAGGTGCAAACTCTACCCTAAGCTTTCAGGGGCTGGATCCTGCATCCGTTCTTCAGAGCAAGACAGTCAGTCCTCAGCGAGGTGTCTGTCCCTCTGTCAGTGCCCATATGTACAACACAGAGATCCACGGCAAGATCCCGGCATGCCAATTTCAAGGATAAGTTTGCACCTTCTGTTTCAAATGAGTTGATGAAAAGCTTTACGTAAGGCCATGTGCCAGAGCAGGGAACTGGCCCAGGAACCCAAGAGACCTTCCCTCGTCCTGTATTCCTAATGCCTCTCAAGTTTCACCTAATGCTTAAGTTAAAAGGCCATTTGTAACCACGTCAGCCTCAGTTGCAGCGTAATAATGAGAAAATAACAGCAGTATTCCCTGGCCATGCAGGAACCCCAGAGGCCCAATTCAGCGCTGCACAGATGACCAGGCAGCAAGAAAGACCAAACAGTCTCCCTTGACTGCACAGCAAAACTACAGCAATTAAAGGGTATTTTTGCAAACGGTGGGTTCTTGGGTCTTCTTTCACAATTTCCATGCTGAGCATTATCTCACTTCGTAACTACGTGGGAACGCTATAAGGCTATTTTAAATAAAACCTTAGAATTAAACACCAAGTTTCTCCTCAGCAATTTCCCGAGGATATGTAAGAGGTTAGTTAATTCCACAGCAGGCACAATTAGGTCAGCTGAAGGTAAAGACCAATCCAACAATTCTTTACAGTTTGTTTCTTTATTCAGTAAACATCTAGTTACAAGTTTCACAAATTAAAAAAGTGGGGGAGCTGATTGAAGAGGGGTCGGGGGGGCCCACAGGCTGATCCGGCTTTTGTTCTGCTCCTCCCTTCTCTAATGCATACATCCTTCTGCTTCTCCCTAGCAGCACCAAGCATCAGGAGGGGAATCGAAGCCTCTGTCCCAGTGAGGGGACCGACACAGGGTTCTAGCAGAATTCCCTCATATTTCTCTCACAGGGGACTAATCACGAACTTCAGAAACAGCCCAACCCAGCACAGAAAGAGCGGAAAGGATGGAACAGGCGAGGCGGCAGCTCCTCATGCCCGCCACTACTGGCAGAAAGAACAGAACCAAAGGAGAGCAGAAAGGGAATGGGCATTTAATGCGTTCCTTGCACATCAGTGAGATTCCCCATGCCCCACTGCAGCACCCAAATGGGGCAAAAAGAGAGCAATGCGGAAGATTAGTTGCTTTGTTTCAATTCTTAAGTGGGGGAGGTTAATACTAAATTTGAGGAGGGTCCAAGTGGTGCTTTGAAGGGGCTTCAGAGTTTCACTGTCTGTACCTGGGAGGAAGGGAAATGGAAAACATGAAAAAGAGTAAGTGGTGAGCAGAAAGCAGCACAGAACATGAAGACATATTTAAACGTCAAGTCTAGACATCAAAAAAAAAAGGGAAAAGAAGATCCCTATCCACAACATAGAAGAGCAGACACCAGCATTTGTACTTCAAACTGGACTGACAGCACATGGTCTCTTAAGTTCTATACAGCAACAGTATAAACACCCTATAGACTGTGATCCCACCTCATTTCATACCATTCCAACCACCAGTTATGGCTGACGCCACACTTTTTTGTTGATGACAAAGCTAACTTAAACAGCTTCTGCCTTCCCATTCAGAATAGTACTTCCTCAAAACTCCCACCTCCCCCTGCTCTCTAGATTAAGTGGGAAAACTCATTTCCAACCAACACTTCAAAATAATGTAAGACCGGGGCAATGAAAAAAAGATAAAAGTCATATGGCTAAGAGGCAACCGCGCAGTGGAAGATGAGGAAAAAAGACTTGTTAAGACTTACAAGAGCATGTAGGTAGATTTGGGGGTGGCCACACTGCACCCCCCACAAGGTCTGCTCCGGGTTCACCAGTCGTACCGACGGGACTGTCTGGAGGGAGAATCCTCAGGGCCCTGGATTGCAAGACGAGTCCCTTCAGCCCGACGGCCGCTGCCACCTTCATGACGTCGGTAATCCAGCCCCCGCTGTGGCCGGAAACGGGATGTCTCTCGCCTCCACTCATCATCAAATGCAGCTGCATCACCTACGTAAGGAAAGGACAAGCTCAGAGGGGGAGGAGGTGGGGAAGCGGCACCCTGGGAGGAGGACATGGGCAGTACTCACTTTCATCCATGTTGATGTAGTCCTGCCTCTCCTCCTGGTCACCCGTGCGATGGTTGCGGGACCGCTGCATGATGTGGGCCCGCTCCCTGATGTGGTGTCCAATTGACATCTGTTCCAAGCCACTGTCCGAGTCCCTTACGGTCCGTCTGGTCTCACGGATCTGAGGGCAGATTCCCCAGCAGGATCAACATTTTAATTAATCCTCCCAGCCTCATAAGGCACTCTCATTCTTGCCTGCAGCATCTCAGTCACATTGCACTGCCACCACTCCCAGGATGTCAGACGCAACATAATGAGGGAAAAATGGATTCCCCCCTGCTAGCACTTCCCATCCCCTCCCAGTGGCCCTTGCCATGGTTCAGTGAGCCACAATGCGTTCCTCGAACTGCAACTGACAGCAAAGCAGAAGTGCTGTGGGTGGCCAGCATCGAGCCACCAAATGAAGTCTATCCACCCACAACAAAACCAGCAGCCTCATGCTGGGGAGATGCAGTGCAGCCTCCTCCTTACCCCACCAGGTGCTGAACGCATCTCTGAGGTCTCTTGATAGACCTTGGGCCCATCACCCAGGTTGGAATAGGAGATGACAGTTGAGGAGGTAAATGTCTGGCAGTTAGCACCACTCGTCATATGCTCCTGCAAGAAGAAATGGGGAATGGTACAAAGAAGGAATAGGAGGGAAGAAGAGATGGCAGTTAATTCTCTTTCTGTACAACAGAGTAAGAAGAAATTACAATGGGAAGAATATAATCCCCATGGGTTCATCTTTCTGAAGAATACATCTTCCTGTTAAAATAATTCTCATTTCTCGCTAAACAAGTCTACCCCCACACTTCCTTCCTCACCCATCTCTCCTCCCTGCCCTGGGCAGGTAACACTTCAGGAACAAGCTCTCTATCATTCCGTATTGGTCAGCAAGCAAAGCTTACAGCCTCTGCCACCTTGGCAGCTTGAACAAAGCCAATACCAAAGAGATGCAGTAAGATGCGAGACCTTAGAGAGAATGGCAGGAGAACCCTCAGTACTCCCCTCGATACAGACTGGCTTATGGAAGGTTCTTACCATGTTTCCAATCATGTCGTTCATCATCCCAAACATATCTATAAAGCCACCTGCCTGAAAGAAAGGGGAAGAGAACACAACAATAGCCAGTTTGGAAAAATACAGGAGGAAAGAACAACAAACTATCTGCAAGGGACAAAAACCTGCTGCCTAAGAAGAAAAAACTTCTTCTTTTCCCTTTCTTTCAGTAATGCAGAAAAAAACCAGGATTTGGGGTTGCTGTTCTCCCCATTCTCTCAGGTTGCATTGCCCAAGTGTTCCAGCCCTCCAGATCTCTGCATACAGCAAATGTTCTTTTAGTTTGGGTCTGACTCCCGACGCACTGGGGTTTGAGTCCAGGCACTTGGCAAAGCTAAGAGAAGAAATCTCAGGTGTGCACTTACAGTGATTTTAACCATAACACAGTAATCCTCGATGATGTTTTCACCTCATCACTGTCAACTCCTTAAGTTTAACTCTTACAACTTTTTAATCTTGTAAACCTAAAGGCTGCAGTAATACACTGGGCCAGCAGGTCTCACAGGTTAATTGTGCAATATGTCAACAAAATTACTATGTCAGTTTAAACTTGCTGATTTTTTTTGTTTCCTCAAGTAGCCTCTCGTTCTCATTTTCAGCACAGCAGTACTCACACACAATGTCATTATCCTTTGAAGTCTATCTGTTTGTATTCTTATTAATCCTTCTCTGAGCTACAACAATTCCAGGACGCTTAGCCTCTTTCACTGAGGCAATCCTGCAGAGCAAGGCAGCTAAGTTGCTGGATCTGGAATAACCTATTTCCACCGTATTATTTTAGTAGATGACAGAGATCAGCATGCTCTGAGCACGGTGTTCTCACATACACACAGTCATTCTCATTCCAGTCCTGTTCACCTGAAGTATTCTGTTGGCTTTTCCATCCACCACCATTCGCAAAGGACGCTCAATAATCAGCTCTCCCTACTGATGGCTAAGTCTTTTCCTTGTGTTGTCACAGTTCCTCCATTACCTCCGAATAGATCTGCAGCTTCTTTTCAGACATATGAGGTTATTAAGAGACTATCTGCTCTTCCCGGATATTATCTGTCCCAAGTCTTAAGAAATATTGTGCTATAACGGCATTAGGGCTCTTCTCTGGTCAAGGTGCAAATACAACCTCCCTCTATAAAGAGAGTTAGAATCTCTCCTCTGAAACAGTTCACAGACTAGATTAAAACATTAGAGCGGAAACAAGGGAAAGGCCTGAAGTCATATAGCAACGCAATGAGAGAGGTACAAGAGAAACCACCTGCCTCCAGTTTCAGTTCAATACCCTCTTTTGTGTTCTGTTTACTATCAATCTAGAGCTCATTCTGGTCTCTTTACACCTTCCCACCCTCACTTCCCGTTAGGATAGATGGTCTTGCTCACAGATGGCTGCATTTTAGCACCGGTTGCACACAACACTGATTAATCTCAGTATGGAACCACTACTTGGAAAACCTCTGACTTGACCCAGAAAAACAGAGAACTTACCATGCCAAGCATCCCAAAGGGCGAAACAGCTCCCGCCTGCCAGGACAACAGAAAAACAGAACAGAAAATGACCTTGCAACAGCCAAATGCTAGATCCTCCTCAGAGTACCCTCATCCTTCTCAGAAACAGAGCTTGGGCCCAGTAAACAGATCAAGAAAGTACCCCACAGACTCCTGGCCATTCAAACCATATCACCCCTAACAAACCAGACAGAAAGTGATGCTCCTAAATTTCTCTCAGTTATATTGATTAATGTTCTTGAGAAATAACACAATTCAGTAACACAATAACACAAGGGAATTTCTTCCCTTCCTCCCATTCAACCTACAACAATTCAAGGTGCATGCATTTGAGTGTAAAGAAAAGTAAAGAGTAAAGAAAGGCACAAGAACACCACTGTTTTAGAGATTCGTTCTGCGCCCACCACCCGTGTGAAGGCGAGGGGTGTGCCCAACCCATGACAGTGAAAGACAGAGGCTAACATAGCAGTTTAAGAAATCCTATCCTGTACTCAGCCCCTCTTTTACCTGCATCCTACGTCCAGCCTGGCGAGCCCCAGGTGTGGTCCCATCAGTGATGCCAAGGAGCGGGCCAAACCCAAAACTTCCAGAAAGCATGCGGTTCATGTGCTGTCGGTGGATGGCAAAAGGGTCCCTTTCAGAAAGGTTGAGAGAACAACGGTGAGGAAGGGATGACAGAAGACAAAGCCCCATGTAATCCACACATCCTGACTTCGAGTTTCTCTTATGTAATGTACGTTCCTTTCCAAGCTGAAAATCCAGAATCCCAATAACTCAGTGCTGCTTATGGTGACCCCTGGGGCTAGAAGGGACCTCTGGATCCCATCTTATTTCTTGTAATAGAAGGTATTATGCCACAGAATCCCTCTTGGGCACTAACTGATGTCTGTTTAGAAGCAGCCTGCTGTTCTGCTCCCACTAATGCTTTAGGGCCAAGTGTGGCCACAGCCATTCCAGAACCTCACTGCTCTAACAGATGAAAGCTACTTCTCAGATCCGCAGTCCAGGTACCACCATCATTTCATACTCATTTCCTCTTGTGCCATCAACACCCTTTATGTTAACAGCTCCACAGAAGAATCAAACCCTTCTAGAAGAGCAGTTCTTAATTTTGCAGTGACGTACACGAAGATCCTCCTGGCTGCAAAGAGAGGACTACATTTAATGGGACCAGGAAGCATGTGCTCCAAGTTATTGTCCTCTCATCCCTTCACATACACATGGACAAACACACTCAAATGCAAGACCGAAACCTCCAGAATGGACAATACGGCCTGATGCTGTGTGACATTTCTCTGCCCCAGGTAGTCTTCATCTGCTATTTTCCTGCAGTGTTATGTCAATGTCTTGACACCTGTCAAGAGGCTGAGACCACATACAGCTTTTGCAAATTGAAGAGGGAAAGAGAGCAATATTTGGGGTCCCTAATTGGTTTTCCTTCCTTTCCTTCTTTTGCAGCCTCCACTTTGAGGGCTGTACGCATTCTCACATGCTGGAGGAGCAAAGAGAGAAAGAGGAGAATAGGGACAAATCGTCACAGAAGACAGTGGCCACAGTATGAAAAGTCTGGGAAATACCACAGCATTCCTCTGCATGCCTCCTGCGTGTGCATATCCTCAACAGCATATAATATTCCTGACATCACAAAAGCACCTACTACAAACCAATATTTTTCTGTCTCTGCTGGAAATGCTTCCCATAATAAAGGCTAGACTCATACCTGCCACATCAATGAGAACACACAGTCATTCTCTGAGTAACTGGGACATCAAGGTCTCCTCTTCTGCTAATTTGTTTACAGCTGATAAAATTCTTGCTTACTACCAATTTTATAGGCAAAAAATAGACTTTATTCTTCAATATAAATTAATTCCACCAAATTTCTAGGAGTGCTGTGCTTAACGAATTTTAACTGTATTATAGTCTATTCCTTATCTGCTTTGGCAAGGACTGCCAACTTAGTTTCACTGCCAGAATTTATCAATAGCATCCAATTTCTGGACTGTGGACAGAAACATTCAGTTAAAGGAATCCCAGGAAGAGTTCGTAGGACCTTTGTTAGGTTTCAAGACTTGCATTTTAAAACTACTTGTTGTCTTTCCTTACAACTTAACAACTGCTTTAGCACTCTTCTCCAGCTGCAGTAATGATTTCCTGTGCAGAACAGAAACAAACATTGGATGGAACAGCAGATTTTATCTATCTGAGCTGAAATCCTGCTTTGCATAAGAAAAAAAAAATCCTTACGCAAAGAAAAAGATTAGGTATTCCAGCCTGCTCAAACAGTTGCAATGCCTTTTGGCCTACTTTATTTAATTATGCTTTCCTCCAAGACCACGCTCTAATATTACAGAAATCAGACCAACGCAAACCAGGTTATTCCCTGTGCTGCCCCTTAAGAGAATGTTTGTATTTTCCTCCAGGCCTCCACCGCGCTGCGGTATTTCCCGCAGACCCGAAGGCCCTCTGCCCGCCTATTCGGAGGGAAGGGTAGCACACACCGCACCCCCCCCCCCCCCCGAAAATGATCGGTGCCGCAGCTGCCCCCCTCCGCCCCCAACCCCGGCGGATGCCCAGCTCGACTCACATGGCAAACATTGGGTCCTCCGGCTCGCCATCCCTCATCAGCCGGAACATGCTTCCCTCGGTCGGGGGCGGCCTCTGCGGAGGGGAGGGGAAAGGGGTGAGGACGGCGGGGAGGGGGCGAGCAGCGGAAACTGCCCCACTGCCCCGCGCCTCCCTCCCACGCCCTGCCCCGTCCCGGGCAGGAGGTGGCAGCGCTCGATCCGCCGCGCCCTAGGCCGCGACCCCCCGCCGCCGGGCCCGAGCTCGCCCCCGCCGCGCCCCTCCCGTCCCATCCCGTCCCCTCCCCTGCCCTCCCCTCCCCTGCCTGCCGGTGGGTGCCGAGCGGCGAGTGCAGCCCTTCCCCTCCCGCGGCGGTGGGATGCCCACCGGCCCCTCACTCCTCCGCTCCCATCGCGGCCCGGCCCGGCCCGGCCCCGCTCTCGCCCCTGCGCCCCGCCCCGCCCCAGCCGGCTCGGCCCGCGCATGCGCCCCCGCCCCGGCCGGGGTGGCGGTGCGCGCACCGCGAGGAGGGCCCACTGGGCAGAGCGCCCCCTGGCGCCGGTCCCAGCTCGCCCCGGGGCCCGCACCCCGTACCCCCGGTCCGGTCTAGTCCGGCCTGCGGGCCGTGGGGGCGGCGCCGCGACCCCCTACCGCCCGGCCGCCGCCCCGGGGCCGGCCCCGCAAGGCCCAGCCGCTGGAGGACGCCCCGGGCCCGAGGGGGTCACAGTCCGAACGGCGGCGCGGCGGCTCCCGCAGCGGCCTCACCACCCAGGAGTGGCAGGGAGCCGCTAGCGCTGCCCGGCCCGACGCACGGCATTGCCCGGTGGATCCGGGAGTCGACCCCGGCTGGCAGCGAGGGAAAACATGCCCGGTCAGAGGGGGCCGTTGTTCCTCAGGTGGAGGGGACAGCGGATGGGGATGGCGGCCAGGCACCGGGGTCATTTGCTGCTCCCGTCCCACTGGGGCAAGAGGAGGGCAGCCGATGGGCGAGGCGAGCGCTCAAAGGAGCAGAACGAGAGGGAGTGTGTTCACGGACACCTCCACCATGCTCACTGGCAAGCCGGCTGTGGGCGTCACTGCCCTGGGGCAGCCACCATGAACCACAACGGGAGCACAGGCACACTGTGCATGCGCCCACAGTGGTGGCAGGGAACCTCTGCCACACAAGTTGGTGGGGTGGCGGCCTCTGTCACCATCCCTGGGGAGCGCGGGGTGCCTTCAGCTCCCGCCCGCTCCACGGATCAGGAGGAGAACGAACTGGCTCATTCCAGCCTGGGACCTGCACAGGCTTCCCTAGCGGGGTTTGTGCCGAGGGCACACAGGAGATGGGCTAAACTGTGCTAGAAGACTGGAAACAGCAAGTTGCAAGATGTGGTTGAGAAATCGAACTCCTGGGTCTATCAGAGGAAAATGACCCAGTAGCATGCTTTACGTGGTGCAACACATAGGGGACATCGCAATGCTTCTTGCTACAGCGGGCCTCAAAACTGCTGGGTGTTGAGAAGGGACAGACGACCTCTCACTGGAGGCCCGCGCCTGCGTGCGTGCAGAGGGCTCCTCAGTGTACCCGAGCAAGGGCGCTTCTCAGAGGCTGAAGCTGATCTCCTCAACATGGAAGCCGTGGATGGCGCAGCGGTGCTGGGTCACGAGGCGGAGACAAATCCCACGGGCGGGACATGGGCTAGGCAGTGGCAGACCTTTCAGGCAGCACCCTTTGGGGAAGCTGTTCATAGGTGACCTGCTGAAATGCTCTCCTCTTGCCAGCTCAGAGCTGATCTCTCAGCACTGAAGTTCATGCAGAGCCTCTGCCAACGCTGCCTCTTCTTTTGCAACCATGAATCACCCTTTGGAGACCTCCAGTCTGGAAAGCATTTCCCGTTTGGTGTGTTCTCCTTTTGCTCTGAGGCTCTCCTGGTGTTTGATCAGAGTACGTGGAGCTGGCCCCGAGTGGCAGGATTCAAAGACAGGTAAAGAGCTTCTTGGGCAAGAACATAAGCTTTTTCTTTTTCCCCCCCTCCCTTTTTTTCCCCAGATCTGGAATAAAATGACTTGCTGTTCCCCAGATACCAGTGATCCTCCCACTCCTGGAATGCCCTAGAGATGGTAGGCCTCCCTCAGTTTTTTCCAAATACTAACTCAGGCATTGCTGCCTTCCCAACACAGAGACAGGGAAGGAACAGAACGGAGTTTGGAACAAACACTGCTTTGCAGTTCCTTTTTTTGTCCCAAGTGCTGCTCCCCTGGCTGTGGCCTGCGACCCAAAGCGCTGAGTTCGTGAGACTGAGGGCTGAGGCTGTGAGTCCTGCTGGGTATTTGTGTAGCGTCCCAGGCAGTCCTTACGCTCGATGAACCCGTGTTGCGCAAAGACTGCACTACCGGTGATACAGCCACCTCAGCAAATCTTGAGGGAATCTAGCTTGCAGAGAATCGTGCTGGTGGCTAACCCTGGGTGAAACCCTGGAAGGAGGAATTGGAAACGCCACCTTTTTCTGGAATGTGGACAAGGCCACGGTTCTGAGGAATGCCAAAGCTGTATCCCTGCACTATTTGTAGGAGAGGTTTCTGTAAAGCACTCACCACATTATGTCTAACATGCACCAAGGGGATGGCTGTTTGCTAGGTTAGAATAACGAAGCATGTGAGGGCATGAAGCAAAAGCAAGACTCCCATCTTGCTCCTGCCACATTCTCTATGCTGCATCTTTTTTCCATCACAAATAAAAGCCGTTAACTACACCTCTCCATTTCCTTTCTTTCTTTTTTCTAAGCTGTTCAGGTTGTGCTGGAGGGAGGCAGTCGAAGGAGCTCAGCAGGGAGCCAGGAGGAGGTGAGTGAAGGGCAAAATGGAAGCCCGATGAGTGGCGCCACTGCCCTCAGCTCCACCTTCTCCCGCCCACTGCCGGCTGCTGCCCAGCCGCCTCCCCCCAAGCACCCGCCGACGCCCTGGGTGGCGCAGTCAGCCAAGGGGGCAGCCACAGTGGAACCATTTTAAAAGCAAACCGAGTATCATGTGAAGGTAAATAAACAGTACGCTGAAAAATCATGCCTCGTTACCTGCTGCTGCCAGGGACTGATCATTTTGGCCAGGAAGACAGAAACAGCTTCTTAATGCGTCCAAATATTCCAGGGCCCTTGTGGACGCCTGTAAGACAAAGAAATCCTCGTTATCAGAAGTCAGAGCTACCCACAGCCATTTCCTCATTGGTTCCCTTCATCTGTGCCTCTTACGTAATCCTTGCCCAACAACTAACTCTGACCTCAGATGAAGGGCACCCTGAGTGAAGGACAGCTCTGATTTGATCCTTGGACGTGACGGTTCATATTTGGGATGCTAGAGCCAGCTTGTGGTGGCTGCAGTTTGCGTTGCGTGGCAGCGATTACTTTCAGAATATTTTGCTCGTGTTAAAAATGTGTCTGTCACACTGTGAGAACCACGACCTCCATCTGTGCTGTGTTAGCAAAGAGAGGTTCATAAAAATCACGATTCAAAACCTCCCTCCCCTTTCCAATCTTCTGACAGGCTGTGTCAGCCCTCGTCACTCCCTTCTGCTCCTCTCGTTGCATTACCTACCCTGCTTCCCAGCCGGCTGCAGTGCTTATTTAAATGTGTTGCCTCTCAGGAAGCCATTTCCTAACACAGAGTTGGCTGGTGGTTGAATTCGTGGGTATTTCCTCTTGACTTCAGGACACAGCATCATGAAAGAAGAACAAAACTGATTATCTGCCTGGATTTTTAATGGATGCAAGACAGAAAGATGAACAGTGTGGATTGAATACATAAATTAATTCAAACACGTTCCTCCGCACATTGAGATTTTGCTAGTTTCACTCTAAGTACAAGAACAGATACTTTGTGTCTCTGAATTTATGTAAATCTAAGAAAAGTTAATGCAAATTCACAACCTTCTGCTCATTTGTTGTTCAGCAAACAGTTTGGAAGAGTTTTAGAACCACTTACGAGTTAGCTTACAAAACAAAACTCTTGAAATACCCAGTATTGTATTTTGCTTTTGCTTGGAAAATGGCTGCGAGTTAGTTCAGCCTTCAACACAAACAACGAAGTCCCCACCACTACTCCCCCAACAGAATACAGTGACAAGACCAGCGCAGTATTACAACAAAATGCATAAATATTTGCTTCTAGGCACAGGCACCCTGCATATGCTAGAAGCAGAAAAGTACATACCACACATGAAAGCCCAGACACATATGCAAGCATGTGCTGACGTACAGACACACGCATGCAAGCTTAATACATGCCTCAGTAGAAAAGTACCGTATCTGCTATACTCAGAAAAGTAAATTAATGTAACAGAGAGAAAATATCACCACTGTATGCAAATATATAAGTACTGCATCTAAACACATGCACACACCTGCATAAATACAAAGCACAAACAGCGTACAGCACAAAAATTGTAACTTATTGTACAGAGAAAATCGCACTTGTAATGTTCCCTGGGCTGCAAACAGACATGCAAATTGTCTATGTTCCCGAACAATGATGTGTCATGTAACTTCTGCACCTCCCTCATTCTTTCTATGGACATAAGACTCCGAAAAGGATGGAATGTATTCCGCTGAGTTGGCAAAGCAACTTGAGGCAAAGATTGCAGAACATACTGAAGAGGGACTCACATCTGCAGACCGCACAATGAGTATACTCACATTTGCAACAAAGGGAGAAACACAGATGGGAGAGGGGAGCAGAGAAAAGCTGCAAATTGATCCGGCAGGCGAAATGCAGAGTGGCACAAATGAGATGGAGGAGCAGAAGACACAGGGAAGAGTTGGGTGAGAGGGTTAAAGGATGCCCTTGGAGCTTGAGCAAGGCAGTTGCACGCTAGACACCAATCCCACCACCAGGATCTGAAGGGCAAGAAGAACTGGGATGCAGAAGTGGGCATGTCACACAAAGGAGTTTTGCATAGGATTTAAGGGGCAAAACACACTTGATGCAGGCATGCCCAGAAAAAATGGGATGCGTGGAAAATGAAGGGGGGGACGCGAGATGAATTTTGTACATGGGATAAAGGCAGTCACAAAGGGAAGCTAGGGAGAGGGCCATGGAGGAATGCTGCCAAGAATACAGGTACAAGGCAAAAGTTGAGGAGCAACAGACGAGGTAAAAATTGCAAAGAGGATATGGTGGGGAGTGTGGAAGGGAGTATGTGAGGCTGCCAGTGCTGGGGGGCAGCGGGAGGTCACAGACAGCGCACCAGTTTGTAGGGCTGACCAAGCAGCCACATCATACAGATTGTTGAGAACAGGCTTCCCTTACACAAACAGGTGTTTGTTTGCACCTGTGGGTGTGCTGCCTGTGCCAGCAACGCGCTTTGGGCACAGCAACATCACTGAGAATAATCCTCGTGTTCTCCCCTCTAGGATGTTGTGTCAAGGCCTGTTTGAGCATTCATGTGAAAATGTCTCTGGTGAGGGATGCCTGTTGGTGTAGTTTTGCATTTCCAGTAGCTGAGCGCCTGAAGGAAAGGATGGAAAACCTGAATTGGTGAAGAGAACAGCAGAGCCATGAGCCATGTGTCTCCTGACAAGCAGAAGCGGAGAGGAACAACATCTGGCCACTTCATAGACTTTTTTTGGCTCCTATTTTTGTGTGTAGCTCCAGAAATTAAGATTTTTTTCTTGCAGAAGAGAGGGATGAATGAAGTATACCTGAACCAATCCCGGGCTTGGATGCTGATAGCAGCTACACCTGAAAAGTTGGTCAAAGGGGCTTATGAAATGGGGGGGGGAAATTAACACTTGTATTTTCATGCTTTGTTATTTTGGTATTAGTCTAGATCTGTGTGTCTGGGTTACATGACAATTTCTTTGGGGCAGAAATCATCTGACAGAAGCAGCTGTATTTGCGGAGAAGACGAGATGACAAGGTGGGGACCTCCTACCTCCCTGTCACACAGATTATAATTTACCCAGTCTCTTTCATACTTCCCTTCAGGGGACATGTACTTAATACCCTCCCTGTTCTACAAGTACCAATCGCTTTTTCTATTAAATAAATGCTCAAACTGAAACAGATTTGATTAAACTCAGAACACCAGGTCTAAATCCTAACTATGCATGGAGGCTTACTGAGTTCATATCAGAAGGACGGGAAGGCCTTTTGTGCCTGAACACATTTTCCAAGCAGATGGATTAATAACCTTGCCTTGCACCTGTGAGAACGGCTGTGTGCACACATACATCTGTATGTACTCATGTGCATGCTTAGTTTTGTACTTAGGTAGGCTTGCAAACGCACGCAGAAATTTTGTGCGTGCCTGTGATTAGGAGTGGGACAATATAGATCTTCTGGGAAAGGTAAAGGGAATTTAGTCATCCCTGTCTGCTCAAGCTGATAAACAACGGTCTGAAGCACGGCTGTAGGAACATCTGTTCAGCTAGCAACAAATCCTTGCAGCTGCAAGACGCAACCTGCTAATCTGCAGAAAGAACTTTTGCATAAAAGGAGACTCAGGGCTGGGTGGTGATCTTTCTCAGCGGGCCGCCCCCTGCCCGGAGGCACCGCCAACGCCTCCGCGGCCGGCGGGGGCCGGGAACGGGCGCGGGCAGAAGGCGGGACGAGCCCGGTTTTCAGGGCGGGCAGGCAGGGCGCTGCGGCAGGCGCTAGGGGTCAGTGTCGCACGCCGTACGCGGCCCGTCCCGGCCCGTCCTCCTCTCCCCTCGCCCCGCCTCGCCGCCGGAACGGGAGGCTGGGATGGCAGCGGGCGGCAGGAGCCGCCCCCGGCGAAGAGCGTTAGCGGGGCACCGCCACCACCACAGCCTGGGGCCGCCGAGGGGCCGCCGCGACACCGGGGGGGGGCTCACGGGGTCCCCGGCCCTAACAGCTGCCGTGGGGCAGCAGACGGGACTGAAGGGGACACCGGGGTGCGGAACCGCGGGGAGCTCCGCCGGCGGCAGCGAGGGGTCCCTGCTTTTCGGGTGCTTCAAAACAGAACCCTCTCCTCACAAGTCGCCGCGGGGGGCAGCCGGGCTCGGCAGCGCCCCACAGCGCTCCCAGGGCGGCGGAAGGGAGCCCGCTGCCGTCCTCGGTCCTTCGCGCACCTTCCCCATTACCCCACGTGCCAGCGACCCCTCCCTCCTCACTGCAGCAACGGTCCCTGCGCCGCGCCCCCCGGCTCCCAGCGCCAGACCGCCTACCCCCCCAACAGCCAATAGGAAGCCTGTTGCCAGGCAGACGGCTCATTTGAATAGCCCAATCAGACGCCCAGCCGTTAGCCTTTCCTAATATGGGGAATCGGGATGTGCTCGCTAACCCTCCCCTCGCCGCCGACGCGCGCCCGAGCCGGCCCCGCCCTCTCCCTCCACCGCGGACAGAGCGCGGGAAACGCAGGCTGGCTGCCGCCCCGCCCCCACTCCGGCGGGTTCCCGGGCGGGGGGGAGGGGAGGGGAGGGCTGGGCCGGACCGCAGGTTGGGTGGGAGGAGCCCCGCCGCCGGGAGCGCTTCCAGAAGGGGGGGGTGGGGAGGGGGCGGGCAGCTGGAGTGGAAAATTCCAGGCGGGAGGCCTCATGAGCCCCGCCGTCGCCAGCGGTGCCCTCCCACACGGCCCCGCAGCGCCGCTCCTCGCCCGCCCCAGGGTCCCCCGGGAGGGGCGGCGGGCAGAGGGCTCGGCTCTCCCCTGAGCAGTGCTTGGCACAGCAGAGACAGCGGAGCGGGGCTTCGGTGCTTCGCGCCCCCGCCTGCCCTCGACGGGCCGGGGGTCGGGGAGGGGGAGGTGGCGCCGCCCTCGCTGGGGGCTGCGGTGAGTCCCCGCTGTCGGGCGGCCGCTGGCCCTTGCAGAGCGCCGAGCCCACATTGTTCTGGCTGCCGTGTTCCCCGCGGCTCGGCTCGGCTCGGCCCGTCCCTCCCTCCTTCCCTCCTCCGCCTCCCGTCCCTCTCCCCTCCCTCCCCAGGTCCCTCCTTCCGTCGTCACCGGGCGGTGTATAAATCCCCTTCCCCGCCGTATCCCCCCACCGCGGGAGACCCTGGTAGTTTGGCCCCCGGGGCGGGAGCCCGCCGCCTCCGCACCGCTGGGACCTTGCGCTTCTCGCCGCTGACAGCCCCCCTTCTCTCCCCGCGGGGCTCCCCTCGGACGGTTCCCACCGGCCTCTTCCCTTCACTGCCCGGGCCAGGATGTCGGAAAAACGCGTTGAGGAGGCGCCTGCGGAGCTGAGCGCTAAGGTGAGGTTTCGCCGGCCCGCTCCCCGCGGCGGAGGGATAGGGGGCAAAGGACACCAACCACCCCTATGCCTCACCCGGGGCCGCGCAGCAGCGTATGATGTGCCCGGCCGGCGGAGGGCGCGCGCGCCCAAGGGCCCTCGCGCCGTCCGGCCAATGGGGGGGGGGAGGCGGGGCGGGGGGGAGGGCTCGAGGGCCCTCGCAACCCCCGCCCCGCCCCCGCCCCCCCATTGGCCAGTCGGCGCGCGCGCTGGGTTCGCCTCAGCTACGATGGGGGGAGGGGATCCCGCCGGCAGGTCTCCCGTCTGGCGGCAGATCCGTTAGGGAACGGTTTAACGGCGGCGGGGTCACCGAGGGGCGGAAAGCTGTGTGAACACAAAGCACAGGCTACCCGGGTGGTGGTGGTAGGAGGGCCGGAAACCTCCATCCTACGGACGAGGTTCTTTTAAAGAAAAAAAAAAACTCTTACGTACTGCTTGGTTGCCACAAGTGTGTTGTCTAAAAGTAGCCCTCATGCGTTTTTGCTGCTTTTTCTTTCCCAGGAAGGGCAGATTTAACGCCTAATAACGCCTTTTCTCTCCTCGCCGTTATTCCACATCTCCTTTAAACCCTTTGTTTAGCATCCCAGTCTTATTTTCTTGCCACTGACCACCAGAATGTTTTTTCTGGTCTCACGTACAGGAAATGAAAGAAAAGAAGGAAAAACTTGATGAGAAAACAGTCCACAAAGAAAAGAAGAAGGAGATAGTAGAGGTGAGGTCCTCCTGGGGGATAGATTTAGAGGCACCGGGGAGGGTTTATAAGGGGTGGTTATCCTGGCTCGCTGCAGGTAATGAATATGAAGGGAATATGGGAGATAAAGAGAACTTGTAATGGCCAGGAGAACATGTAACGGAGAGGGGCAAATGAAGAGCAAGCTGCAGAATATATGTGGAGAATGAGCCTTGAAAGACAGCACAGTCAGCATGGCCCAGTGAGAAGAAGAAAAGGTCAAAGAAGGGAATTGAGGCAAGGGCAAGTAGGAGTTAGGAGGAAGGTGACACAGGAGATGTGGTCCTACACCTACTGAAGTATCCTGGGGTGCTTAAGGAGTAATAAGTTGAAGAAGGTGGGAGGTGGAACAATGAGGAAGTGCACAGATTGATGAAGGTCAGAAGGGTTCTGGAAGCGGATGTACTACAAGCATAGGCTAAGCCATTAGCCTGTAACCAGAGAGATGTTCTAATTGTTGGGATGGGATGGCAGCACCTTGTTGCGATGTAAGCTTGTGGAAGTCAAGGAGGTTCGTGTTGGTGGGGAGGGACTGGAAGGATTGGTTTTGGAAAGAAGGCAGGTTGGGAGGAGGGTTTTGGCTGGGATGGTGGAAACGGTGCTGTCTGAGTAACAGTGCAGAGGTCACTCGATGCACATCTGAGATGAGCATGAAGTGGTTGTAGCTGTGGAGGTTGTTCTTGCACTTGCAGCAGCAAGCACATGGTAATGTCATCCTGACGCAGGTTTCTGCTCTGACCAATTTGTTTCACTCAGGATGAGGAAAATGGAGCTGAAGAGGATGAGGAGGAGAACCCTGATGATGTGGATGAAGAAGAAGGTGGTGATGAGGATGAAGGTAGGAATAACTGGTGTAGGGAGAATGGGAGGAATCAGGCTATGGGGGAATAGAAGACCATGGAGGGAAATTCTTCCTCTGACTGTGAGATTACATTCCCTTAAATGCCACTTCAGTTAACCTGTGATTTCCTCTCTTGCTTGTGCTTAGAGGGAGATGAGAATGGGCAAGAGCAGGATGGTCATGCAGAAAAACGATCTGCAGAGGAGGAAGAGGTGAGTTGATAGAGCGGGAGAAATGGCAGTGAGAAGGAACTAGGTTACCTGCTATGTGCTGATCAAATCTGCCCGGATGCTGTTGCTGAACATCTCAAATTGGCCTCAGGTCTCATTGCTGCTTTAGCAGCAGATGGATGGGTAAACAAGCCTGACATGGCAAATGGATAATAAACCCCTGTAGGCTCCTTGTAGGATCCAGGTCCTTCCACTAGCAGTTGCAGAGCTGAGTGTTTGAGAGTCAAGGTGCTTGAGATCATGCTGGGCGATGGCCCCTCAAACACTGGTGATTTATGGGCTTCAGGCCAGAAGATGGACTTGTAAGGGCAGATCTCAGAATCTGTCTGAAGTGATGTGAGCCTGGGCTTATGCCTCTCGAAAGTAACGGTGCAGATGTCTGTCCAAATGGAGCTGTCCATGTCTTAACTATGACTGTCAACAGAATAGTTTTGTCAGGCACAGAAGGATCCTTTAAAGAGGAGTGGGTTTAGGGTGGGCTTAACAGAGTTTTCGATATGGAGGGAAGAGCAGCAGTAAGAATTTTGTGGAGAGATGAGCTGCCTTGGTGTGGTGGCTGTCCAGTTGTAAATCCTTTTTCTCTCTGTGTCCTGTGTAGGATGAAGTGGATCCAAAGAGACAGAAGACAGAAAACGGGTCTTCAGCTTGAGTCCTCCCCTCCCATCTCCTCTGTTCCGTCCATCTCTCCTCCTCCATTCCAGCCTGTGCTTGCACTGTCCATTAGCCTCTGGCTTCACACAATCTCAGATGAGGAAAGATTAGAAAAGCTCTCAAACAGGGAAGACAGCAGTTTCCTTCTCACCCGAAGATCTAGCCCATCCGTGGCATTCCCCAGCTGAAATTATCCCAGTCCCCCACATCCTTTCAGCTGTGCCTCATTTACAAATTATCCTCTTTCCTCAAGAATCTCATTGTTTCCTGGAGCCCAGTATGTAACCTTGCCAGGCCCGTGTACCAGGCTCTTCACGTGGCAAGCACTTCTCCTTCCGTTTTCACTTACCCTTCTTTTTTTCTCAGTAGTATGACTGAGATTCTCGACAGCTTCTGCTCCCCAGACCTGCTGTCAGACACCCTCCCTGAGTCCAGGAGGCTGCGGGCACAGAGCTCATGATGCGTTTTCCAGTCCTAGGCCTCCTCTCCTCTGCTTTCCTGTTGAACCCTGAGAGACAAAGAAAAAGAATATCACAAGCAAGTAATGGTTCTATTAAACCACACATGGAGACAGAATTTATTTTAAGCTTTTTTTCTTCCAAGTTTACATGACAGCAAGCTGGCCCTCGTGAATTTTTCAGAAGATAAGGGTTGTTTTTATATATGAATTTCATCTGAACTGTGTATTTTTTTAATTTGGAGGCTTTTTTAAAACAAATCAAGAAAGAAACAATTGGGGACCAAACTTTGATTTCCATGATTTCCCTTCAGATTTTCTTGTGACCATTTTGTAAATTAAAGGCAATATAGCCACAGCATTTTCTATGGCACAGACATCACGAGGATGATAGATATAAATATATATATTGTTTTCAACTAGCACTGTAAATAAAAGCATTTAAAAATATTTCAAAGGGCTTGTGTGGCCAGTTGTGTCTGTATGCTTTGGGTTACGTTCTGATCGGACAGGTAGAAGTTGGGTTGTGGAAAGGTGGGATGGTTTGACCGACAGCAGGTAGAAAGGGGGACTGTAACTTAAGTCAAAGGACCCACGTTAATAGTTCGACGAACTGCTGCATGCTGGAGACCAGTGTGGGTGGGTCCTGCTTCCACCCCCTGGCGCTGCTCCATCGGCCAGGCAAAGGCGAGGGCATGGCGCAAACATGAGATAAAGCGCCAGGGCTATCAAGAAGGTCTCAAAACTGCAATCACACCTCGGGGGTTCAGAAAGGGAGCCCTGGCTGCGGTTGCTGGATGCAGCTGAGTGCCGCTCTGACTATGCACTGCCCCGCGGCCTCCCCACCCCACTGGCTTCAGGCATGACCCACACAGTGTCAGTGGCAGCAACGGGGAAGTGCTTTAAGAAGTAAGAGCTTCAGTTCTTTGTCCCACTGGCTACTTAGGAGAGATCTGCCAAGCGTTTGTCTTTTTATCTTTGCAGACCTTTAAAGTTGCTGCTAGTGTTTGTTCCTTTTCAAACTCCTACCTTGGCAAGCACGCAACGGGCCACTGAGAGCGGCAGCTGTAAATAATGCCATCTTTTCTCTGAGCATCAGTGGCATTGTGCTTCTCCAGCTGTAACAACAGTTCAGATAGATACTGGAAGTGCAAACAGTTGCTTGTCTCCGGAGGGGCAAAGTGTCAACTGTCTTTTTCTCTAAGTGTCTGTGCTTGGCTGCAGGACTGCCACGAGGGCACAGAGGGACACAAGCGTGGTGCAAGCGGGTCAGCCCCTGCTGAGCCCTTTCCCACCTGCGAATGTCTCCAGGGGCACGTGCCAGCCTGGTGGGATCCCGCTGCACTGCAGAGTGTGGGTGCACCGCTCCCCCTGCACCCGTTTGCTGGTGGAGCCTTTGCTGGGTCTGGAGCCACTTCAGTGCAGGGGCCACCACAGCCCTGGTGCTCCTGTCCTGGCCTCTTCCTGCCTTCCCAGCTCGGTGTCAGGGAGGCGATTTGGGGCCTTCTTCTCCAGCAGGGATGGGCCTGATTCAGGCAGGCCCCTCTGGTCCTGGGACATCCCTGCCTCCAGCTGGAGCCAGCTGGGCTCCGCGTTCAAGGGCCTTTGCAGCACAGCTGTTGCAGACATGCCCTCCCTCTGCCGCCCAGGGTCAGCCTCAGCCATGTTTGCTGCGGCCCAGTAGAGCTCACTCGGCAGCTGGAGCCAGTTAGGGTGCCTTCCCCTGTGAACAGCATTTCAAAAGCAGGTAACTGCTGCCTGGGATTGACTTGCAACACCCCTCCCTGATCCTGCCCACCTCAGGCACTGTGATCAATGTGCTGCTTCAACCTGTGTGTATCCTTTAGCTGCGCTTTCGCAATTTTGTATTCCTGCTGTTGCTCCATTTTAAAAATGATGGATTCTAGTCTCTTTTGCGTTGGAGCAGGTCCTCAGAACTCCCCCAAACTTTCTGCTGACCAGTTGCGTGTTACTGTTCGGTACTGAAGATAAATTATTAGCGGATGATACAACCTCTGCAGAGGCTGATGACAGTTTTCACGCTTCTTCCCCACCACTGCAACAGTGCCTGACTATGAGTAGTGAAGAATGTACTTGCCAGTGAGAAGTTGTGGAGACATAACTCCACCTCTGCTTTCTACATGGGTGCAACACCAGTACCTCTGGCTCTATCCAGCCCATCATCCAGAATGAAGTGAGGCAGCACCTGATTGTTAGGCCAGCACTAGCTGTGTGAGCAGCCATCCCTCATTTCCTCTGAGGAAACACTGCAGCGCAGAGGGAGGTGACAAAGGGCTGCCAGGCAAGTTCCCAAGGTCTCTATGGACCCCTTGACTCCACAGTTTCTACTAGTTCTTCCATCTTATTCCATTTTATTGAACACCTTTGTCATCATCTATGGATAGTTAGAAGATACAGATATAGAAATAGAAGAATGTCTGCTTTGGTATTTTTTCATCTCAGTGAGCTGTGGGACATCATCACTGACTTGAGGTGAGGGCTACAGATAACATAATGGGAAATTGCAGTTTCTTCCCTTTCCTTAGATCTGCAAAGATCCATGATGTATCTGGTGGTGTTTTAGCTGACAAGGCGATCACTACAAGAAGTTACGTAGATTTCCAGAAAAAAATTGAGGATACAGCGTTCTGCACTGCACTTCATCTCAAGCCTGCCTGTGTGCTTGATTTGCACCCAAACTTGAAGATGCTCTTTACGATTCAGTCTAATTCTTCTTCCACAGTGAGATCAACGGTGTTGTGCTGGTGTCATCAAGGTAAGAGCAAAGCCCATCTTCACCAGTGATTCCTCAGAAGTAATGATACCATTCAGGGGCCTTATCCACCTTTCTTGGCTCTGTGCTAATTCTCCACTCATTTATTTTAATTTCTGTAACCTCATCAGCTGGGGGCAGAACTCCCTCAACTGTCCCTTCCTTGCTTCCAATGGCACCTGCTCCTAGCAGCTCTGGTCCTGCCAACCGAGTGGCACTGGAGATTTCCTTCTTTGTTGTTCCCCTCCAGGGCTACTTGCTTTGAGGGAGTTGTGGAGGTGGTGCAGTCATGCTCTTGCAAGCTCTGCTACACTGCCCTCTAGACTGACAATTTCTGCTTCTGATGGCCCTTTTGTGTAATTTAGAAAAGCAAATTCAGATGCCAGTGCAGGTATTGCTGCCTACTAGGTCTTAGCTGGGTCCCTGTCCTAGCTCTGACGAGTGAGTGACCCCTTGCTCTCTGGCAGGGACCACCTGATGATCCTGGACCCACCAGGGCTGTGATCTCACCATCTGAAGGCTGTGGCAGGGTGTGCCAAGCCTGCTGGGAGAGTGCTGGTGGGGTGTGAGCTGCTCCTTGTTGGGTGACCATGCAGGTGCAGCCTCCTGAAAGGACAGCTCTGACTGCAGTGGTGAGCTGCAGATGGCAAGCATGCCATGAGGAAGCTGATCTCTGTGTTGGGTGAATAAAATCAGTTAACACTTCCAGTTAAGCAGAGCAACCTGACCTAGCTTTGGAGTCAGCTCTGCTGTGACCAAGGGGATTGGGCTAGAGATCTCCAGAGGTCCCTTCCCACCTATATCTTTCTGCGATATATGAAGAAATGGAGGTCTGCCATGGAAAGTTTGAGCTGAGTCTGAAGATATTTTCAAGGGCTGAGCTCAGAAGTGAATGCTCTTTGCATCTTATAGCTGTCACCTCCTCATTTCCCCCTTAGGCAAATGATGCCCTCTGCCCAGCCTCTCTGGTGGTCTTTCACACCAGTTTTAAGCCGATAAATCAAACAAAACCAGCATAATCAAAACCATCACATGGGCAGAATCATGAACCCTCCTTCAGACCTGGAAAAAGTGAGCCCTCCAGCTGCTGCTGGTCTGGGAGGAAAACCCTTCTTGCTTCAGGAAAGTCCATAATCACCCTGTTGTACTAGCTTTAAAAAAACAGCAAAGACAAATTACTTCTCCCACCACCACCCCTTCCTCTGGGGTCAGGGGCTTCTTTAGGCCCTCTGGTTAGAAGACACATTGCTCAGTTTCTTCCCATATGCCATATGGGAAACTGAAACAACTTGCCTTCCCAGATTCTTAAGAAGCCCATGTACTTTTCCCTCCCACCTCTCTCCCTTATTTCAAGAGCAAAGTCAAAGACAGACACACTCATGGCTGATCCAGTCCGTGTGTTTTCTCAGGGAAGAAGTCTGTGTTTACATGTGTGGGCTCAGACTGGGGACATAACACAGATGGGCAGGACTGGAGCACTGCATATGAGTGGATAAGTTTGGGGGTTGTTTCCTGGTGAGCTTTTACGTTTTAGCAAAACTTGACAGTCACAGGCGTGAGGAGAGACCTAAGGTGTTAGTATTCAAGGGTCTCAGCCACACAAGATGGCTTATGGACCAAGCGTGGTGCCATCAGGTACAACTTCACCCTTGTGGGAGGCATTTTCTATCAGACACAGAAGAGGATGCTTTCCCATCTGAGGCTATTCAGGAAGCCTGAGTCCCAGCTGGAAGTATCTGTGCACAGCAGTAGCTCCTTAGCTGAGCCTCAGAGAACTGGGATATCAGAACAGCTATCCCCTTCACCTTGTCAGGTGTACCTGCACAGGCAGGCTATGGCAGATGACCAGGTGACTTGCTGCAAATCATCCATTAAAGAAGATAGAAGAGCATGCAACCTATGTATGTGCTGTGAGCGATATCTAGCTGACGCTACTTGTTGCTGGTGGGCTGTAGGAGCTGCACATGCTACAGATCTCCAGTGCTTTTTACAATGACATTTATTGTTCCCATTCTCTACTGTGGATCTTAAACACACTGTCACAAAAAGTCCAGCTGAACGTTTCCAATATCCTTGTGGGATTCAAGATGCTTTATTCTCAATAGAGTCGCTTAATTCATGAAGTGTCAGCAGGGTGTTTGGCCACATGTCCTGCAATGAAGAATCTTGTCCCTAAGTCCAAAATGTTACTGCAGCTTTGTGTGTCCAAGATGGAGGATCCTAAAATCAGTAAAGGCTGCAAGATGTAGCAGAAATAGTCAGCTGCCAGAGCTCTGCGATTACACGTATCTGCCAATACCTCTCTGGCAGCTCAGGTAGACTCATGTCTTAGACTTCCCTAGGTCTTACAGCAATTCGTCCATCGTTTTGGGATGCATTTATTAGGCTGCATAATTTGTAATGAAAATTTCAAAGACCCTTACCTGAAGTGTCCTTCAGCAGCTTTTCTGTTGTTGCACATCCAAATGACTTCACAAAAAGGTCTTTGCTAGATAGCACTCCACAGCATGAACTCAGGTAGTGCTCTGTTAGGCTCATCCCTAAGCACACCAGAAATCCCATCTGAAAACTTACAGCTAGTTGCTGTTTTCTTATGTGAAGGACAGTTTCTTAAATAGCATTTCTAATTTTTTTCCTATGTCAGATCCAGTCTTGAAAACAGCTGAGACTGTTGTATATGGCTCCAACAAACCTGAGCTTCCAGGATAGTAGCATGGTGGATATGGACGCAGATTTGAGCTGGGAATTTGCCAGTTCTCCACAAGGTAAATTTCACAGAAGATTCAGTAGGGAAGTTTGGGAAAACCAGTCTTGCAATTCAAATGAGTCATGAGGTTTTGCTCATAACTGAAGAAAATACAGACTGCTTCAGGGTCTGTGAACCCTTTTTCATAGCTGTAGAAATAAGCATTTTTGTAGACCACTGCTAACAGTGTGCTGTGTTGACTGTAGTTTCTTGTTGGGAGAGGATCATGTTCCACCTCAGCTTCTCTATGTTTTAAAGGGTTTCCAGATCAAATCCTGACTTAAGGTCTCCTATCTGTGGCAGGATTCCTATAGGTGTTCCCGGTATTCCCCAGTGCTGCTTTTGCTTTTCCTTCCAAGAGTGAAAAACCTACAGATAGATGACGGGATCCCAGACTGCAGACAAGAAGGAAGACTGCTGTCATGGAATTGGGATACAGTGGTGATACCTGTGGTGTCCCAATTGCTATTCAGTAGAACATCCCAGCGCTGTATGTGCTCTCATAGCTGAAGACTCCAAGGGAACCTCCAGCAGGACCCAGTCCTTCTGCATGACTGCACAACATTCTGCACAACAGCTGAGCCCTAAACTCTTCTGTCAAGACCTCTGCTTGTGCTGAAAAAGAGCACCACTCGGGGAGAATAGGCAGCACAACCAAATGCAGCTCAAACTGATACTTCTTTCAGCTTGGAGGGTGCACCTTATATTGCTTTCCTTGATCCTCTCGAACAGATCTATTACTCTGGGAGTAATCTCTGGAGTCCTTTAAGCATAGGTCTATGGCTTTCCTGCCTCAAGGGCCCCCTGGTGGCACCAAACTTGACATGTCTGTAAATACTTCACAGAAAGATTGTGAGCAGTCGTCATCCAAGTTTCTCTGTACCTGAAATGCCTGGCACAGAGCATGCTGTGAGCTGTCTGTTAGAGTGGAAGAACCAGGAATGCCTCTGATCACACCACCAGTTTTATGAGAGGCCTAACTCAAACCTGGAGAAACAAGAAGTACCTGTGTGTTCAATCAGCATCAGATTTGTCTTGGCTGAGTGTCCACAGTGTGATTTGAAGAGACACAAGGTGCTCTCTGGTTTCCAGGAGAAACAGTCCTTTGCCTTGAGAGTTCAAGGCAGGTCTAGGGGACCTGGAAGGAGATTCCTCCTCCCTTGTATCCACTCCTTTAAGTGGGACACTGTATTATTTTCCCAATATCTGCTCAAAAAATCTCTCCTGGCCCAGTACAGCTCTTACTATGTTTTGGGTTTTTTTGTCTGGAACAAGAACAATTCTGGGACAGAAAAGGGATATTTCATCTGGTGGGTCCTTTCTGAAAAAAACCAGCCTTTCTGGGTTGTACCATACTATCAAGTGCATCAGGCGGAGTGCAACCATACCCTCCTCTCATCTGTTGTTCTTATATGCTGTCAGAAGAAGGTTACCTGGAAGGTAAGGCTGGACAGAACAGCTCCTGTGAGCCTCTTGCACAACTTCAGGAGCCTTAAAGGACTTGTGGGAAGGCTCTAGTAATCCCAGGACTCACAACTCTTCTGTGGCCGGGGTTGATTCCACCCATGCAGGTTCCAAAGCTCCTCCACTAGAAAGGCATATAGACATTCACTCCACTGACAGTCTTCTCAGCTGTAGGTGATTTTGGACCCTTTCCCAGTAGCATTCCCTCCCATATTGGATCCCCTAGATAGAGCCTTAGAGTTTGACTGTCCTCCCTTAGGAAGTTAGGGGCCTGTTTTCCTCATTGTCTACAATTCCAGATAGTTATCAAGAACCTGTATTGAATGCCCAAGAGCAGTCCCAGTAACTGAGATCACTGCAACTTCTTGGAGAACCTGTTTTAGGGTTGTGAGTTGTAGAATTTTCTTGGGGAAATAAATTGCTGGGTTTAGCTGGCAGGTCCACAAGTTCTCAAGCAACCACAGCAACTGCCCCAGGTATCTTAAAATCTGTCAGTGCTGCACTGTCAGCTGGGTTTAGAATACTGCTTGGATAGTCCACTTTTCCCAGAGCCATTTACAGACATCAGCCAGCCATCCAGAGTGTAATTCTATGTGACAGTGATGGTATTTTAAAAGTTTTCTATACTTTCCACTCCTCAGCACAGTTTCTCATCACAGTTGTGCTAGGGCAGTGCCTGTAGGAACCTGCCATGGAAGTAATTTGATGTATTCTCTAGTCTAATTACACACTCACCTTTTCTTCTCCTCCACCTTTCAAACCAAATGTTTACATTGGTCTGGCTTATGGCACCATGAAGGACCATATTATCACAAATTGTGCAGGGGGGGATGAGAATGTAGCCAGGGGCAGTCATTCCCAGTGTCACTGAGACAGGAAAGCAAACCTGGGAGAGAGTCTCTTGGATCAGTTTCCTCATGACAGCAGCTAAAAGGTGAAATCCCACCCTCAGGCACCTGGGAACCTTCCAGGTCATCTTCCAACCCTTCAGTGAGCATGCCCCTTCACTTCAAAGAATTATCTGCTTTTTATATCCACCCAAAATATTTGTTTTTCACAAACCAGGGCAGGAACTGCTGTTAGTCTTGGTTGGTTTGTTTGTTTGTTTCTTTTGAATAACTACTCTTGGGCCAGTATTTTGACTGTAGCCTCCTTTTCCATTATTAAGGCTTGTGAACTTTACCTTGGCTCACGACTGGATCATTTGTCTGTATTTCTCCTCCTGCATAAGCTGATCTGGTCTTACCGTTCAGGTGGGGGCACACAGAACCCTTGAGATGACCAGTCTTTCAGAGTGACTTTTATTTTGACTTAATAAGCAACACACAAAAGAAAAATTATAATAATAAAAAAAAAAAAAAAAAGAGAAACCCCATACCTCCTTCAAGTCTGGAACAAGTGAACCCTCTGACCACCTGTAGCTAGGGAAAAAACAGCACGTCCTTGCTAAACTCAGGGGAAAGTCCCCACACCCACATACCCCCACCACCTCATTTCATTTGAGTCCAGGAGCCTTTTCCTTCCTTTTCCCTGTGGGTTATATGCCTCAGCTCAGTGGTCATGTCCTCTGCTGTTTCACAGCCCTGCACTGGAGTTTTCTTGGAGAGCAAGACCAGCTGGCTTTATTCCTGAGTCCTGAAAAGGACCCACATGCACTCTTAGGGAAGCCCTCCAGTCAGGGCTGTAAGTAAGTGAAAAGCCTGGGGAAATATGAATAGATAGTGGTTTATTCTCATTATGGTGATCAGCTGGCTTGGCTTCCTCATTCCTGCAGAGCTCCATATCCTAGGGCAGAGCAAGACGATGTCATCTACCATTTTTCACGTCAACAGTCTGCAGGTGGTGGAGAGGCCACCACAAGAGTTCTTCCCATGAAAGAACCTCACTGTGAAAAACATGTACCTCATTTCCAGCCAGATTTTGGTTTTAATTTCAAGCCACTGGTCATCCTTATGCTACTCTGCTGGAGCAGAGAATCTGCCACTATTTCACATCTTCTCCTCATGGGGAGAAAATATCAAAGATAGATTATGAATGTAAGCGTAAAAAGGGTTGTACCAATGGTCTCTCTAGCCTAGTGCTCTGCTATGGCTGATACAAGATTCCTAAGGAAAGGCACTGAGAGACAGGACATCACATAGAAGCTTCCTGTAAACAAGAGCTGAGGACATCCTGAGCTGGCAGGCATACCCAGGCCATCATATTCAGAAGCTAGTGAGGAACTGATCCTCCACAAATTACCTAATCCCTACTTGAACTCATTTATACTCCCAGTCTCTACAACATCCTCTAACAATAATTCTATGATCTTTGTGACATGAAAAAATGTATTTTCTTTTGTTTGCAGTGAAATCACTGCCTGAGCTTACCATTGCTTCCGTTGGATTAGGTAAAATAGGTCGTGTTTGTTCTGTACATTTGAAAGCAAGATCGCCAGGTCCCAACTCAAGTTTTTTTGTACCACTTTTCTAAATCCTTTTCCATTTTTTCCACATCCTTTTTCAAATCATGGACACATTCCAGTAACTTGTGCTGTAAACAGAGGTAACACAATCTGTTCACTCTTTGAGATCCTGTTTTATAGAGCATGCTATCATGCATCTCCCTCCCAGGAGTCTTGTCTTCCCAGGATACTGTATTCTGTTCTGGAAGTGTGATGCACATACTTTGTTCCTCAACATATAACCTTATGTTTTAATTCTAAGTGTGATTTTACCAGGAGTCTTAGAAGGCAGTTTCTTCCCGTTAACCTTGCCAAATGTGAAATGTGCACCATGCCAGGAGAGACAGTCACACCTGCAGAGATGTGAAGGCCTCCTAGCCACATTTTGGCAGCATAAGACAGCCATGGACATCAGAAAGCAGCTGGATGTTGAACAAATCATGTGGAAGCCTAGCACTGGAAACTCACAGAGTCTGAATTTCTAGGATGCTTTCATCTCATCAGCAAAGGGTCTGAAGTATTTACACAGGACACAAAAGCATTAGCTGCTTTATCTTCTACCTTCATGCACACTGGAGAGGGTTATTTGGTCTTTCATGGCTTTCTGAGAAAAATCTGGCAGAGAAGCCTGTTAGAGTGGTGAAAACACTGCTCAGCATAGCCGGCTCACCTCCTGGAGGCCAGGACCTGACATCTGGAAACAGAAACTTCTTAGAACCAGGAAAAATTATAAACAGCACCAAACAAACAAACAAAAAATTCAAGCTTAAGCCCATGTTTTCTTCACATGCCCTTAACTGCACCCAAGTGACCAACTCCTGGCAGAACTTCCTAATCTTCAGTTTTCTGGAGCTCCATCTTGAGAACTCAGATCTCTCCCAGCCCTCACTGTAACATGGGAGGTCCCACCCCTTCTTGGGAATTTTAAAGCTCCTTTACACAGGAGTATAGTTCCACCTCTTTGCTCTCAGCCTCCTTCGAGGGTAAAGAAGAGCCAGCCCTTACACCAGCGAAGCCTGTTGTATGTGCCATAACGATAGCCAGCCATCTTTCAGCATGGTGAGAATGGAGGTACCTTTAGAGCCAGCAGGGTCTCTTTGCAGTGCTGAAGACTAGGCAAATGCCGGGCTTCATTAAAAAGAACACAGCAAGCAGTGATTAATCCCATCTTCATGGCGCATGAAAAGCCACATCTGCAACAATGTGGGACATTGACACACTGGAGCAAGTCCAGCAAAGGGCCCTAAGATGGCTGTGGGGTGGAGGACATGATGCATGATAAGGGGCGTTTGTTCAGCCTGAAGAAGAGGGGGAACTTAACTGCTGCCTGCTACTACCTAAAGGGGGTTAGAGATGATACAGTCAGACTTCTCTCACAGAGGCACAGAGAAAGGGCATGAGATGAGGAGCACAGTTTGCAACAAATGAACTTATGGGACACAAGGAAAAGCCTCTTCTGTGAAGGTGTTTCAGCAGTGGAACAGGTTTTTGGAGAGGCTGGAGAATGTCCGCGATTGGAGGTGTTCAGGATTTGCCTGCGCCAGGCCCTGAGCAACCCAGTCTAGTTCTAGAAGCACCCTGCCAGGAGCAAAGGGATGGAGTGGAAAGCCCAGAGATCCCTTCCCACATGAATCTTCCTGTGGTGCAGTAGCTAGCAAGTGGGTTTATTTGGGTTTGCATTTTTTCTTAATGGGGCAGTAGAAGCTATCTTACAAAACGATGCAGGCTGCTACCTGCCATGAAGTGCCAAACGGAGAAGAAATTGAAAAAACAGCTCAGCTGCCACGACACTCTGAATTTCAGTCTGTCACACAATCACGTTAATCCAGCATAAATGTGTAGTGTTGCAGAAAGGGGCAATCGCATCTTTCCTTTCATCTTTCCTGCTGTCTCTCTTTTGTCAACATTGATGAGCATCAGAGAATTGATCCAGCTGAAAACTAAACTATAAAGAAATAAACCCATTTTGATTTACAATGAGCCCTTTCAGTTTAAAAAAAATGCACCATCTCCCTCCCTAGTTTTTTTTTTGTTCAAAGCAAAGTGGCTGGGCATCACAAAATCAGAGACTTTATTCTCTTCAGGAGTATTCTGGAGCACTACTGTCCCCTTCCTTGCTGAGCCATTGTCCACATGAACCTCCCTTGGATTGTATTCTTCTGCAGATGATTTCTCATAGTGTCACATGCTCCTTTAGTTACCCTCTACTTTTTTTATATCTAGCTTTCCCACTAAGAAGGAAATAACATGTTCTTTATTATTAAGAGTATGCCTGTAGCCTCCAGAGCACTGTAGTCAGAGCACTCCTCAGCTCCTTTCAGCCCATACTTGAGTCAAGGGAATTTTTTAGGACCATTCTGCTACTGCCCCAGTCACTCAGCAACACATGGCACATTGGGTCAGTGCCTGACTCCTTCACCTCAGCGTCAGGTCACTGTAGCTGAAAGCTTTCTCCTTACAGATGCCATGCTTCTCCCATCCCTTGCATGCATTGGGCTCCTGGGTACCCTCCTTGCTCTTGAAAAAACTCACTGCAGCCCTGGAATGCTTGGGAGGCTATCACATAATTTTCCATTGGATTAAAAGCATGGCATGAATGCTGCAATGAGAAGTGAATAAAAATGTAATCTAGCTTGCTGCATGGATTTTCGTAGTTGATCCATCTGACTGTCTATGTTGCAGAACACAGAGCTGTGGCATCAAAGACATCCTGCAGCATCAAAGACATTGCTTAACTAGATATTGGCCAGGATACCGATATCCATCACCATCTCCACAGGTAGTTGTGGATGTCCAAAGAGGACCCTGCAGCCTTTCCTGGGAAGGATCTGGAGGCCTTTTAAAACAAAACAGTTACACACTTCCCTACAGCTAATGCTGGGCAGATACAAGATGCTAGCTGCCAAATATGCCCATGAATGCTGCAGATTCTCTTCAGTAATGAAATCACTGGGGTTTTTTAGCAGAAATGCAGCCCACAGCTTCAATCAACACCCTACAATGTTGTTCCTGACTTTCTAATTCAGGTTTCTCTAGGACATTCAGCTGTCTGGTGAGGATTGTCATACAAAGGTTGCTCGCCTTTTAGCACTGTAAAGAAAGAGGCTGCAAAGACTCCATAAAGCTATGTTTCCTAAAGATGTTTAGGATTCTGTGAAGCAGGCCACTGCTAGACTCCTCTCAGCTCCACATCAGAGACCTGTGATGATCCAGGCACTGCCCATTCAGCAAATCCTCTAAAAAGGACCTTTTCCAAAGTAAAGAGCCTCCCAACAAATGTCAGGAAGCCAGCCACTCTTCCTCCTCCTAGCACTTCTGCAGAGGCACTTTGGTTTTGCCTGAAACTACTGGGAGATGTTAACTTCCTCTTTTCTAATCCTCTTCTCCTGAGCCCTTTTTGGAATCTGTCACCTCAGATAAATGGGTCCCTCCTCCAAGACCACTCTCTGATGCATGGGGCACCCAGGCCCTGGGAAAATAATATGCTGTTTCCAGGCACCACAGACAGACAGAAGCCTGGAGCAACTGCTTCCTCCTGTGGGAATGAAAGCACATTTGGTACCCACCGTGGACTTAAAGAAGCTGAGCGGTTTCATATATGGAGTGGATCTCAGGTTGGTGCCTTGGTAGGAATCATCACAGTCCTTTGTGGGGAAGAGTGGTTTGCATCCCTCTACCTCAGGGGTGCCTATTTCGATGCATTTCCCCATTGTGCATCTCACACAAAGCCTGCTAAGCCGTGGGCACCAACCCTTCTGGTTCAGGATTCTGCTGCTTGGCCCCTTCGCAGACACAAGGTGTTGACTCGGGAACCACCGCATCTGTATCTGTGCTAAGCCCCCAGAGAAGGACAGCTCTGTTACTTGACCCCTGGAGCTGAGTTTCCCAGTCAATGCCAGAAGTCTTGCAGTTAATCCCAGCCTGACCCCTGGAAAGCCTTTTGCCTGTCCAGGCGCCTGTCAAGTACCAACCTGTCTGGCAGTCTTTGCTTAAGCTACCTTTGCCAGACCTTCCCTTCTGCCTCCCCAGGCATGGCTGCTTTCTTTTTACAGCCCCTCACCATAAAGTTATTTGTTATCTTTTATTAGTAAGTAACTTCTTTTTGCTTGTTATATTTGCTTTAGCTCTGGGCAAACATCAATCAGGACATTTTGTATGAGGTCCATTTGGTGAGCACTCTATCTCAGGAACACCCAGACCAGCTGATCTCAAGTTGCACATCTGATAACCCAGTCTTCAGGTCACAGCGCAATTTCTTAGGTTAGTTAAAGACTGCAAATAAAATACAGAGCACCTTAAAAAGCAGCGTGGAGTGGAAGATTATGACTAGCTTCAGACTTGAGGCTGAAAGGACCAAAATGTGAAAGTGGAATCACTCAGACAAAAACATGGTATCACAGAAATCTGGAAACGCAATGGAAAATTCCTTCAGCAAGACTAACTCAATGATAGTGCAGAATAGGGTTTTCTATTCCTATTTTTCTTGGTAAGTGTACATTGCAAGGTCACTGCTGCAGGAAAGTCTAGAACCTGGCTGAAGCTAGTTAATGCCATTAGACGAAGGAGTATTTAGTGAGATCCTGGGCGACTCCTGTCGTAGCCTGCCCCTCATTCCCCATGGCTCTGCCAGGGTGCCACACGTCCCTCTCAGCCTCTCTACTCATTGAGCCCTAGGTGACCCACACACTTAGTTCTAAGAAGATGCCTTTGTGTTGATCTTTCTCCGGTCACTGTTATTTCTGCAGCGGGGTCCTGTTCTGGGAGATGACGAAAATGCCATTCAAGGCAGTCAGCATTTAAAATGGGTCGTTAGAGAGAAACGTCACAGGTGTCTTTGCTAAAGATAGTCTGGTGCTGAGTAAAACAGTGCCTCCAAAACCTTCATTTCACAACATGCTCACTCAGCATAATAACCCCTCAGCCCCAAACACCCCCCACTGCCAGACAGCTCCTGTCACTTTCCTGTGGTCTCCATCAGTCCCTCGTGACCACCCCTCAATGAGCGGCGCAGAATGGGAATACGTCTCTCTGCTTTGCCAGTTCTTAAAAGAAGCATTTCCTAGAGCATGGATTCAGTTAAGGGTGGTTTTGGGGGACTAAAGGAGAGTAGTGCCAGGACGGCAAGGCTAAGAGTGCAGAGTGGGTTGGGATGGAGGGGGAGATCCGTGAGCTCAGTGTCCCCCAGGCGAAGGCAGGGCAGGGAGAACAGATGGTGCTGGGCTGCAGAGCCATACATGTCTCCCCACCACAGTTCCATCTCCCTTCTCTCTCTCTCACCTTCACCCACACACTCACACCATTCTCACACTGCTGATTCAGGGGAAAGAGAGGTTGATGCTTTCTGCTTGGACTGGGCACCACAAACTGTTTTTCTTGAACAGGAGGAAAAAACACCTCCCGCCAACCGTCACAAGTTCTCCCCCATCTTCTCCCCTCTCTTCCTCTCTCATGAGATCCCATGGGCTGTGTAACACAGAGGTCACAAAGGGCCACTACAACGCAGTCCCCCAGGGACATCAAGGCACACAGGTTGCACCAGGTTCCCCTACACTGATCCCATTCCTCAGGAGACTGAAAAGCCGTGCATGATCAAAGAAATGAGAGCTGTCACCACAACAGGGAGCTGCTGAAGCAAGATGTACCACTTGCTCTCTTTTATCCTCCACCTTCACTACCCAGCTGAGGAAAACTAGAGAGCAAGCAAGGATCCTTTCACAGCAAAGAAGCGGCTGCTCTGAGTCACCTCCCTTCCCTCACCCCCAGGAAAAGCCCCAGCCCAGCCTTTGGGGGATGAGCTGCCAAGGGGCTTGGGTGTCTGACACCTGTCATGAAGGGCTGATTAAGTCTGAAAGAGTCAGAGCCAGTGGGTTGCTGGAAAGTGTGAGCCACAATAGTGGGGGTTCTCTGAGGCAGAAGGGGCCCCAGGATGAGGCACACAGATGGAAATGTATTGCCCTATGCAGAGCTCAGCAGCTACACAGGAGCTAGGATGATCCCACTCAGTGCAGGAGCTTGGGTGCGTTTTCCCCAGTGCTGCAGAAGGAGGAGGGTCCCTTCCTCACATCCCTCACAGCTTGCAGACCCTATTCTCAGTGCTGGTTTCTTCTCCTGGGTGCTCCTCTCTGTCTCCTCAGACCACCTCAGCTTTGTTCCAGATTGCCCTTAGGCTCTGGATTGATGGGTCACACATGCCCTGGCCGGAGCTCATCTCAGACCCTTTCCTCATGCTGCCTGTGAACTGGCCAATGAGAAAAACATTTGAAGGATTAAAGAAGGAAAAAAAACCAACCAAACAAACAAAAAAACACACACAAAAAACCCCAAACCCAACATCAACAACAAAAAAGAACAGCAGAAAAAAGACGAACACATTCTCAAAAGCCCTGAAACAATTAGAGAGAAGCTGTAAGAGGCGGAAAGATCAAACCAAAAAAGGTAAGAGATGAAAGAAAAACATGAAGGGCACTTGCTGGGAAGTGTCTTCTACACTTTTTCCACTGTCTATGTAGAAGCGAAACTTGTAAGAAAAACAACAGCGACCCAAAGAATTTCCACTAAAAGATGCTTAGAGCAGTGTCTCTGGTCCCTCCCTCCTCCTTCTCACTGGCTTCAGCTCTGCCTTCACGTGCCTCAGACTTAGACTGGTTTCTTGGTCGTGACGCATCTTCTTAGTGATACGAGGAAATTAGCTGCCCACCTGCAATATAAGGGCATCTAGGGAAATGCTTTGATCAGAGAGAGAGACAGCACGAGAGCAAGTACGTCCAGCTGACCCACCCTTGGTTCATCCACCCACTCTAACACCTTCTTTGCCCATGCCTCATTTTTGCTGATCTCTTAAAGCTTCGGACTGATCAAGCACGGACCCAAGTGGGAAGACGCAGCCCCTTGCCTCTCCTGGATACCACTATGAGGCCAGTGCCCCTGATGCTGTTCCTCACCTTCACTCTATTGGCTTTCAATGGTAAGAGGGGCTGAACATAACAAGGAAGGCAGAGTAGCTCAGAGTCTGGGTGTTACTTAGTCCCTGACAGGTGGGGAAGGGAGAACTGGTGCCCTTCTAAGCCCACTGAAGATGGCCAGATATTGCCCTCTGCTCCATGAGTCCCACCCTTTGCTCAATTCTCCATCTTCTTACAGCTGGCCACATCTTACCAGGAGTAGCAGAGTGGGAAAGCAGGGAGCAGAAAGTGTGGGCCAGAGCGGGGAGTTCAGCTGTCCTGCCTTGCCACCTGAGCCCCAGAAAGATGTCGAAGAGCTGGAAGCAGCTGCCTGACAAGACATCTGTCCTGTGGAAGCGACATGGGGGAAGGTATGCCAGGGCCAAGACAGATCTTTCCCCTTGTGGGAGGACTGGGGAGGGTGGGAGACACTTTGAGCCCCCTTTCTCCTTCTTCACATCCCCTCCTTCCAGCCGCCCTCCCCCCAATGTCACCTTTGCCTCTGGCACAAGCCGCTCACTTGTCCCACTCTCAGCGCCCACCAGGAGCCACACATGGTGCTGGAGGTGGGCTACTCTGGCCTTCAGAAGACGGCACTGCCCATGAAGCCCAGGGTGTCAGTCCAGGACTCTGCCTTACGCAATGGCAATTTCTCCCTGCGAATCGACCCAGTCCGGAGCGAGGATGCCGGGCTGTATGAGGCATGGGTTGCGTACAACACGAAGGTCCAGAGCTGCCAGGTGGAGCTGGGAGTAATTACAGGTAGGAGAAGATGGAAACCCTGGAGAATGTTGATTTTGGGTCCGGGGAGGTTGTGATGGTAGGATGGAGTGGGGCTGCTGTATTTGCCAGGGCAGGTTATAGCTCTGGCAGCAGCCCCCCAAAAGCGCACAGCCTCCTGCTGTCTGCTCTCAGCTCTGTAGAGAGGACTGCCCAAGGGACAAAGATAGGACAGAAGGGGCACAAAGGGATGGTTTTGTAGTCCCCCTGTGACCTTACCTTCCCCTGCCTACCCCTCTTTAATTTTTCTTGCAGTAACCCTCAGTCCACCCAGCCCTGTGGTAGAAAATGAGCCACTCTCATTGAGCTGCAACTCTAGCCACCGGGCCAGCCTTGTGGAGACACGCTGGTTCCACAATGGGCACCTGGTCCCCACCTCCACAACCTTCTGTTCTTCGCATGGGGCTCTCTCCATCCTCCGGCCAGCCATGAGCGATGCGGGCTCCTGGCGCTGCCAGCTCAGATACTCCGATAATGAGATCATTTCTGCCACGTACAACCTGCAAATTCTAGGTGAGCTCAGCTCTGTGTTGCTACTGCAGCATCCTCAGGTTGCTCCCCTTGATGTGTCTGACCAGCCCCAGTGGCTCCAGCTTCTCAGCTCCCACCCTGTCCTCACTGCCCAGGCCAGTCATTGCCCTGCGGACGAGCTCTTTCCAGGCACCACCCCACATTGTCCTCTCTCTCTGGCTCAGGTTTTGATGGCCCAACAAATCCTGTGGTCTATGCTGCATCTGGCTCTGCAGCTGATCTACCATGCACCCTGAGCTACCTTCCCAGTGCCTTTGGGATCAACGTGGTGACAGCCTACTGGAGCCGCCTTGCGGGAGGACACTTGAGAGACTGGGGCATCTCTCAGAATTTGAGCAGCAGAAGTTTCCCCCTTCATCTCCCTGCGGTGGGGCCAGGTGATGCAGGGCAGTACCACTGTGCTGTCTCTGTTGGCAGCAAGACAATCAACAGGGATGTGACCTTGGCAGTGGTTACAGGTGAGAGAAGAGACAGGGTGGTGCAAAACGGCTCTGGGGTCACCCACTGCTTGCAGATAAACCTCCCTGCATGTCAGTGCAGTGAGTGTGGGTTGCTCCTGCCCATAGGTCCTCACCCCGGTGCAGGAAACAAGGTCTCTATTCAGGGCATTGCACTGCACTGGACTCTGCTGAAAGCAGGGGTTTTCCTGAGTAACTTGATTGCTCATCTTGAAGACTGAGGAAGACAAAGAAAATAAATTAGAGGGGATAATGAAGGAGGGGTGTATTAGAAGAAGGAAGGATGGGGAAGAGATGTGGACCTCCCCGTAGTCTTTACTGAGGATAGTTTTTTTCCTTTGCTGCAGTCACCCCAAGCATCCAAGGACCGGTTTCTGAGGGGTCTCGTTTGATGCTCACCTGCAGCCTCACACACCCCTGGGGACATGAACGTTTCCAGTGGAAGCACTTTGGCTCAGCCCCCGCCGCTAACAGCAAGCTGACTGTGGCCACCTCCCATAACATGGAGGGCCACAGGTCCCAGACAGGCCCTACCTTGGAAATACCCCAAGTGTCACAAAAGGATACGGGCACGTGGGAATGCAGTGTATATGGCCCAGAAGGCAGACTGGGAGCAGTAGAGTACATGCTGCAGATCACAGGTACTGTGTCCCATGCACCTGTAACTGATCCCTTCTTCTCACCCTATTCAATTCACTGGTGCCCTCTCAGCCTCACCCTTTCCTTCTCCCCTTTGACCACTTGGATCCCATCTTCTTGTCATCCTGTCTTAGCTGTCACCAGTTCCTCCTGTTTCTCCTTCCAGCTCCCTGCACCCTTTTTCCAGTTTGCCACTCTTTGTGCAGTCCCAGCCTTGCCCCAGTACAAAATCAACCTTCCCCTCCTTCCTAACTGTGGTTCTTCCTCACAGGTGCCCAGGTCTCCAACCCTCCCACCATCTTCAGTGGGCAGGTTACTTTTGGGCTCACTCTCACCCTCTTCCTCCTGCTTATGGTCTGTGTTCTGGCTCTGGCCCTACAAAAAAGGGTAAGTGTCCATCACTCCATTCGGTTATTTTCCTGTACATCATCCCTTATTTTACCTTTCCCTGGGTATCCTAGAGACAGCATTGAAATGTCTCAGGGACACAGCAGACAGAGGAAGAATGGGGCCTAGGCAGCCTGCTGAGGGTGTTATCAACATGTAGTGAAAGCTGTATACTGGGCGTCAGCAGGTCTGGCTAACTGTGGCATTTATCTGGGGGCAGGTCAGACACTTCAGAGGAGGGGTAAAACCTTCTAGGAAACAATCACAACCCAGCCTTGAAAAGTTTCTTGTTTATTCTTGCAGAAATCAAGCCATGCTGGAATAGAGAAGGGTTAATTTCCAGGCTTTTGTAGATTTCCTCTCTCTTATTCCTTATCTGGATGCTTTGATGTAACAGAGTCTCCTGTTCCGTATAAATGTCTGCTGGTCCTCAGACACCAGTCTTAATGCAGGTCTGTTGTTGCTGGTTCAGCCCTCACACCTCGGCTGTCTACTTCTGGCAATTTACTGCCCTTCATTTGCTCAGCTCAATCCAGTATCTCATTTTCTGAAAACTCTGCTTTGCCTTTACCGACCCAAAGACCAGGCCAGGACTGATTCCTCCCCAGCATGCCACTGGAAAAAACTGTGGAAACAAGTCAGACCATTTCTCTGCATTTTTCTTACTGTTTCTCTGCAAATTAATTACATGGCAAATTCTTCATTCACAGTTTCTTTTTGCTGACAAGGGACACCTTTCATAAATAGCTGTGATGTAGTTGCCTTCCACTCAGCTTCTTGGGAGGGCCCACAGTGAAAATCCCCTTCAAGTACATAAAGGGCCAGGGGCTCAGAGCGATCTCAGGTTGGGAGAACTTGCCCTGGCGAAAGAGCTGGGTGCCTTGAACCTGCCTTGAGCTGAAGATGAGGGATGTGACAGCATTAATGCAAATTCTTAGCAACTCCCAGTGGCTGGAGGCTGAAGACAGGCAACATCGGAACAGAAGCAAGATGGGCATTTTAAAGAAAAACACTGCAGGTAGTGCTAGAGAGACTCGTGACTGGTTCTTTGTCATCGTTCCTTAATCAGCACTGATGGTAATCTAAGGCAGAGATCTACAGTTTCTGGGTGACTCTCTAGGCTGTGTAAGTCCAGGGCAAGATGATCAGAACCACCCTTTCTGGCCTAAAACCTTGGACAATAACACTTTACAGTGTAACTAAACCCTCAGCTAGGAGGAGATAGGACACCTGGGTCTCCAGCTCTGCTAGCTTAAACAGCTCTAATCCAGCCAGGATACCTACCACCTCAAAGCATTCGTATATGCCCTCACAGCCTTGCTTTGCCAAGTAAGCAAAGCTCCTCTGTTGCAGCACAGGTTCTCCATCCACTGATGGCCCTCCTGCCCTTCTCTGCACAGCCTCCCCAGTGGGCTCATCCTTTGTGAGAGTGCAGATGAGGTACCCTTGTTCTCCTTCTCTCTGCTGGCATTCTCTGAGATTACTTTTGCTCTTCTTGCATTGGTTGAACACTGGCTGCTCATTGGTATCCCTTCTTGGGCTATTGCCCATGCATTAGGGATTCCTGTTCCATCCCCTGAGCTTATCAATGTGCAGTTGATACTGTTGCATTTCATTCACCCTGTCATTCAGTTTACTGCTCCATTCTCCTAAAATATCTGGGTCTCAGGTGACATTTTCATCCTCTTTCTTCCAAATGAGGCTCCTCAACTTTATCAGCTACATAACTCATTAGCACTTTCACACGCTCTGTGCCACTAATGATTGCTCCCACAACTGATCTTTGAAGACCTGTGCTTATCAGTTCTCTACAGCCTGGCAGAGACCTGCCAGCAAAATCCCAGTCCCTTCGTCTTAGCTGAGATCACACCTACCATGCCATTCTTTTACTAGTCTCATCTTTGCACTTGTATTGATTACCTGTGTGTCACCATATACGTTACCATTCTCAGGAGCCTGGAGATGTACCTCTTTTCCATTGCCTAGAAAGTCACTTGTTAAAGCAAGATGTGAAAGTTTTTCTGTCTTTAATTTGTTCTTATCTCATTTTGCATGAACCTTCATACCTTTAATTATTCTCTCCGAAAAGGTGTTGTAAAACCTGGCATACCATTGAACCTGACAATGGCCTAACCATTGTCCAGATCATTCTTTGCTCTCTCTTAAGCATGTCCTGTCTTTGTTATTCCTTGTGCCCAAGACACCATAAAGGATAGTATTGAGCCAGCCTTCCCCAGAGGAAACTACATGTCTCAGGGAGTGGGGCTGGGGCTCTTCCCTGGCCCTAGGAGGGAATGGGAGCCTCGTGGTTGCAACCAGTAGCACTATGTCTTCCATGGCAGGGAGAAGCCCAGCCTTGTGCCATTCATTCTCCCTCCCATGCCTGATATTGCCCCTTTCTTCTCTTTCAGGCACGGTCTCCTGCCTTCCCAGCGCTGGAAGGGATGATAGCAGTCACTGTGCCAAGGAAGAAGGAGATGGAGGAGAACCAGAAAGAGAAGGTCCAGCAAACTGAGTGCTGATGGGAGCTGGGACACCAGGCCCAGTCTGCATGGGAGGATGAAACTCTGTGTGCCATGCTGCAGAGAGATGGGCTCCATGCAGAGCTCTCAGGAGGGTGTCGGGATGGCATGAAGATAGCAGGAGGCATGGGAGCTCTGTACCTGCAGAGGGGCTGGAAGCTGCGTAGCCTGGCAAGATGAGACTCACCACTGCAGTAAGGTGGCAGGCAGCACAGGTGCTTTGGAGCTATTGGGAGTATTTGAGCCAGTAGCTATTGCCTGCTTCAGTGCCACTTCTCTCTCCCACTCTTTGCCCCTCCTTCACGGCCTCTCTCACAGCCTTTCACTGGTGGGACACTTAAATGTGGAAGATAGCTGGAACCCAGCCCTCCTGCAGCCCAATGGTGTTTTCTCCCCCCTCCCCACTTTCCTCTCCCTCTCCCCACACTGCCCTGCTCCTGCGCTCATTCAGTGGCAGAGGGGACCCCACAGAGAACTGTACATGTTGCACTTTTTGAGCGTTTTATTTTATTAGACTCATTTTAGAACCTAAAATAAATCTGTCTGACAAAAAAAACCTGCTGGCCCCTGAGTGTGCTTGTGGACCTATTGATGGTGCCGGGTGTAGCTCTGCCTGTGTGAAGCAGCTTCTAAGAACTTTGCTGCCTTTTCTTTCTCTTTCAGTTCTGTTTTACTGAAGTTGCCTGTTCATTTCTGACATTTTGATGGTGGGGAAGGGGAAATTAAATGCCACTAGAGAAGAAAGCATCACAGGTTCAGTCTCTCCTTTTTGCTGTGTTCCAGAGTGGGTTACTTTTATCCCCCCTGTCTGGCTCTCCCTGTTAATTCATTCATGTATTCCTTCTCTCAGTCCTCACATTTTCCTCATAGATCTCCCACTGATGTTAGGGCTTTCTGTCACTCTCCTCCGGCTAAGGGTGTACTTACTAATGTAATCGTGAATCTGCCAGGTCTCACCCCCCATGATCCTCAATGTGTTTAGGTTTCATCTAGTTAGAGAATGCTCTTCATCTACTCTCTGAACGGCCATGGAGGACTGTGATACTGCTCTTGAACAGTGATTGCATGCCACCCCAGAAGAAAGCCTCACTAGTAAAGAGAGTCACACATGTAGTGACTCTCCCATATGGGTCACTGGGCTGTGGCTGTTCAAGCAAGGAGATGGTGGTACAAAAATGAAGCTCTCAGTGTTTAGGAAGAGAGATTTTCTTGACTTGAGCAGAGGGATTCACTACCAGGCCAGCTTTTAATTATTTCAGCAGGAATGTGAAAAGGCCTTCTTGGTATGTGGTCATCACCTTCCCCCAAGAGTTTCAGGCACACAGGTAATGAATGCACTGTGGGATCCCAGACTGCAGGTAGTGGAGCAGCACCCAAAAAGCCCAACTAGCCTACTCTGGGGAGCACATCTGGACTCCACAGCTATTTAACTACTCAGATAGCCATGTATTTTACTGAAAATTATACCCATTTCTCCACTAAATCCTAGAGAAATGCAAGCAGAGGTAGACTTGTCTGCTTCAACTGTCTCATGCAATTTCAGGCAGACACTGAAACAGAACCAACGTAAGGAAGGACAGTCCAGCCTGGTACCAGGCATTTTCCTAGGCAAATGATAACACTGCAATTTTTTCAAGTTGGGAGTGATCTATCTGCCTTAGACTTCTCTCTCTGCTAGATGCTTTGGAGATAGAGAAAAGGTAGGTTAGGCCCAGTGGGGCTAAGGAGCAATCCAAAATTGAGCAGGACCACATCATACTCTCAGTGCCTGACAGCGGTTTGCTCTCTCTTCTCATGTACAGTAGGATGCCCTCCTCCTGTAATAATTTTAGCATTGCCTGTTACCAGCCTGGATGTTCTCATTCCTCAGATGTGTGCCCAGTCTGTCTTTAAACCTTGCTGTTTTCTTGTGCTCTCTGACTTCCTCTGGCAATCAGTCCTCAAGTCTGCTTATTCACTGTGTGAAAATGGTTCCTCTTTATCAGTTTTTAATTCAAAGCTTTCCACTTTCATCATCTGTTTTCTTTTCTCCTGTCACAAAGGCTGGAAGCAGAAGGACTCCCAATCTATCATCTCTTTGCTGGTTATTATTCCGCGGCCTTTTATCACATCCCTTTTTTCTTACTTCCCCATCTCTTCCTGATTCATTGCCCTTCAGGTACAAATCCCAGATCTGGGAGACTTTCTCTCTGACAGTTTGCTCAGGCCCATTCCTACACCTGGTCAACTTTCCTCAGATCCTTTGTCCTGGAAGAAGAGGCAGCAACCCTGTGGGGCAGCAGCGCTGGCTTACATGGGGGCACGGTGCCTTTCTCTGTGTTACTTCCATCCTGCCCTTCATGGCCCCTGACATCTTGTCTGCTGTTCTGACTGTCATTGCCCACTGAACAGCACTGAGCTTGTACCGAGCTGTTCACTGTGTCCTCAGTGAAATGCCTGTCGTGATGCCCGGGGCTCTCACCTGACCTGGTACAGTTACAGTAAGCCAAAGCCTCAAAGTACTTATGCAGTTTACATTTTTCCCTCCAGCTACATGACTTCGGGAACAGTGATGCTGAATTTCATTTGCCTTTCTGTTGCTGATGAGCACAGCTTACATGTCCCCAGAGCCCTTGTCATTCTCTCATCTCCTGATGAATTTAAATAGCTTCATGTCATCAACATACTTGGCCGCCTTGCTGCTTACCTCCTTGAACACTAGGAACTCATGTCTTAACTCACATACTTTTGGGCCTCACTGCTCCCTCTGATGACAACTGGCAGTTCAGTCCTCCTCCTCAGTTCCCACCCCAGGGCCAGTCTCAGGCACAGAGCAGAGCTCTCCCACTCCTGTGGAGGGTCAATCCATTGCCCTGGTTAGCCCTGCAGCTCTAAGGGGGCAAGGAGAAGGTGCAAGCTGTTAGAAGATGCAAAACGTGAGCTGTGCACTGGATTATTTACTGTAACACAAGGTACTCTTGCTTCATGACTCTTCGCCAAGAACTGATGATACCTGGAGCCAGTTTAACCAGAGGCATTCATGCAATTATGTATGCTTACGCTGCAAGACCTGTGTATACAGTAGACACCTCAATAATCATTGTAATACCTGTAGCAGGTCTTGGAACTACTTTCTTTGTAATAGAGAGGGTGATGGTGGCTGAGGTGCATAATCTGTGTAGGTTAGGGTGACACCATCTACAGAGACTATGAGGCCTCAGACATGGTTGTATATAAACACAAATTCCACCAGCTCTGGGGCGCTGAGAATGGTATCTGAAGCTTCACAGATGTTGTAATCTTGCTTTTGTAACCAGCAGAGCACTTCACACAGATGAGCATTACTGACAAAATACAGACACCAACAAAAGTGACAAGCATGGCCATTGAGCTGTTTTGTTTGACAGACCTCAAGGAAAAATGCTCAAAAGCCAGCTGCCTCCAATGCAGAAATAGCTGTCTATGGCCCCAGGAAGCTTTACTTCCCAAATGCTGCAGGATAAAGAATGGATCAATGCAACACTAGGGAGGAGGTAAATATTTCTGAACGCTGAGGGAATCAAGATGGCACAAGGCAAATCAGTACAGCTGAAATGGAAGGACCAAGAGTCTGTACAACAAAGCAAACAAACCTGGAAATCTGTCAATAAGTCAATATTGTGAATCAATAAGCAGGAGCAGCAAATAAAGCAAATGTCATATGAAGGAAAGAGACCCAATGCTTTTCCACAAGGATAGAGCTACAGGTGCAAAAATCAGATAAATATTTTCAATGTACCAGAAACAGAAAGCTTGAGAAAAACACAGGAAATCCAGTGGATTCCCTTTTCGCAGAGGGTACTGGTCAAAGAAGGCAAAGAAAGTACTGCCCATACAAATTCCTTTGCATCTGACACCTCGAAAAAGAATGGGGAGAAGATCTTTAATCCCAAATTAATCTTTTTTTATAAGACCAGCACTATCAGAAAAAAATCATTACTAGGTCCAGGTGTTCTGCATCCAAGATTTCAAATGAGAGGCTAAATAAGTGCTAGCAAATAGCGTAATCAGGCAAAGAAACAAGTAGAAACAACATGTCTGTTGGCGTCTTGGTACATTCTGCACAGCCTTTTAAAAATAATAAAAAATTAGAACCAGGTCTCGAATGACCTGGGACACTAAAGCACACTGAGTTTTATATCTACTTGGCAAATTGGTGGGAACATTATCAGCACCAGTTCTGGGGGGAACAAAAAAACCAAACCTGTGCCTCGTGACTCCGCTTGGATTTCTTCAACAGTTTGATGCAGTACTGAATAAAACCAGAATATCTGGGATCATTCGTTTAGCCTTCCAAAGATTGCCTCAAACCAAGCTCCTTACAGGAATGCTGTACATACTGCATTTTGTGCCATCCACTGAGACCCAAGGCATCTTGGACAGTCGTTCCATAGTTGTTGACTGAATCATGCTCAAGAGCTTCTACTCCTAGGTTTCCGTCTTGCTGGCCTGCCGGTTCAGTGCAACTCACTACAGCTCTCGAAAGCGTATGGCATGCCTCGGAAACGTCTTTCGCTCCCACCTGAAGGGATGGGTTTCAGAGGATCTCAAGGTAAGAAGACATAGGACACTCTCTGTGCTTAGGAAAAATGGCAGGAGGTGATGCACAAGGGCAGCTTTTGGAAGGACTTGTTATTCCTTATTCATATTGAGGTTTCTCATGTTCTTTCACAAACACTGTGTCTTCCTCTCCTGTCACCAGGCCAGCATCCCCCTTTTTTCATGGAAAACAACACAGATTTTCGGACTGAGGAGGAGGAACCAGCAGGCTCCCTAACGAGCTTAGGGAGCTGGCACGAGCTCAGCCGGGACCCTCCAGCCAGGCACTCCCCAGCCCTTCGAAATCTCACACCCAGGGGAGTGCAGGCACCGAGGGTCCCCCGAAGGGTCCCCCTGCCTGCCCCACCGCTCAGCCCCAGGCGTCCCGCAAAGCCCCGGCTACCCGGTGACGGAGCCTTGTGCCTCCACCACGCGTGTCTCACCAGCCAAGGGCCGTCCTGGGTGGGCGGCAGCCCGGGGGGAGGCACGGCAGGGTCTGGCCGGCCCTTTGCCCCTCGCCGGGGGGGCTGCTACGGCGGCCCCTCGCCTACCCCTCCCCAGGACAAGGCGCCTCCTCTCCTTGGCCCGGGTTTATGCCGCCATCTAGTGTCCACGCACGACGGGGATTTCCCGCCCACCCGCGCTTGCATGATCAGGAGCATCCATCATTTGTTCCTTTTATGCTGTGAACGCCCGTGACTCAGCTCTCCAGTGACTGGTTAATACGCCCAGGTCCTTCTCTCCCTTTGCTTTCAGCTAAGGAAGTTAAAGCAAAAATTATTCTAATTACTACTCTGAAGCAAAACCTTACAGCATGTGCTATTGAATTGCATCCCACTTTAATGCTCTGAGCCTCAAGCTGCTTTCAGTGCGATATTCCAAATCCTCTGCACTGACGAAACCCCTCTAGTTGTGCATTATAACAAATATTGACACCCACTTCTCCCCTTCCTTTTGCCAAGGTCATTCATAGTAAGCTAGTAAATAATATCCATCCCGTATAGGTCCTTCAAAACTCCCTCAGCCACCTCTCTCCTGCCTGTTGCATTTCTGATACATCCTTAACATCAGCTTGGTTTTGTTTAGGCTCACTTTAGCCCCTGTCACTTTCAGAGACACACTTCTGCAGTTGGCGATTCTTGGACCATCCTTCTCTCCAGTGCCCCTGAGCAGTCCCTGACTTCCCAGCATCCCTGGCTAGTCTTTCTCCATCAGACTCCACACCTCCTGCCAAAATACAGGGGACCCCTTGCTCATAAAGAACATTTCTGGAGTTTTACTGATTTTCCTCTGTGATCAGCAAATGAACCTTCATGATATCTGCTTAGAGAGTCCTCTCTTCCCAATTTAAGCTTCTGCAGAGAGACTCCAAGCACCTGCAGAGAGGTACCTCCCCCCAGCACAACCTAGGAGCCTTCCTCCTTTCTGAGGTACGTAGCTGTGCTGGGGCAAATCACCAGGCCTCCTTGCCAGATGGCTGGTTGTTTCTAGCTCCCTGCATCTAGCATTAGAAATTCCCCTCAACAAGCTCAACAGGTGTCAGCTATTCTGTTGCAAAAAGAAAACTCTCGGCCTTTGAAGCTGCTGACATTCAGGCGTCTGAAGATATGTTTTTCATGTTGTGTTCAACCCTTGTCCTTCCTTCTCTCCAATACCACTAAGCAATCACTAATTCTTCAATACATCTGGGTATCCTTTACCCACCAGAGTCAACAGGCACATTCCTAGCCCTCACTGATGTGTAGGGAGCTTGGTTTTAAGGAGACCATCTCTGGAAGGTTCTTTGGCTTTCCACTGGAGTCAGTGAAAAGTCCTTCTCATCATCTGATTTCTGAGACCCTTTTCTCCCTTTTTCATACTTCCTCAGAGAGACTTCGTGTCCCTGCAGGCTGTGACCTCCAGCCAGCATAGCCTGGGAGCCTCCTTTCTTCACTGAGGTCTACAAGAATCTGCTACTCGCCAACCCTTTTTTGCAAAAATATTGCTGGTGATAGGATTAGAACAAAGAGAGACGGTGTGGGGTGGGTGGGGAGTATCTCTGCAGGGGAGGAAACAGGGAAACATGACAGCCACAAACTTGGCTGGGGGGGAGTGGTGTGTAGTGCTCAGGCTCTCCTTATCACTCTGCTGCAGGGTCAGTGTGTGGTGCTGGATAAGCCCCACGGTTGCAGTACAGCAACTGTCCCAGCAAAGTGAGAACCAGACTCGCATGGAATTTTAAAACCAGTTAAATATTTATGAGAAATATTATATTCAGGAGAGCGACTGGCTGGCTAATATTATTCATCCCTCCTGGATTCTGTTTAATTAATGCTTGCAAAGTGCTTTGAGATGCTTGGATGAAAGCGATACAAACACGTCACTGCACGCTGTGACCCTTGGTCCCAGACGTACCTGTTCACCACACAGCTGTAGCAGCTCTGAGAGATGAGGGTCCCTCCTGAATCCCTCCCCTAGGGTCAGAATGGGTCTGTGTTGGGGCCAGGCCTGCAGCTTTGTCACCTCAGACCCACAGCCCTGCTTCTCCTTGCAGCTCTGCAGCAAGTTCAAGTGCATTTTGGAAGCTTTACCCCCTCAAGGAATGCTATTTCTGGTACATATTTGCAGTGACATAAACCAACTGTTTAAAAACAAGCCAGTGTTTCTGAATTACAGCATGCTGGAAAGACAAAATGCAAGCCAGAATCTGTGTGAGCTGGAGCATCAGCTCAATCTCCCAGAGCCCCAGTCCCTGAGATGCCAGGGTCTTACAATCCCAACCTGACTTTTCTCAGCTCTGTTTTTCCCAGGACAGCCCCTCTCTGGCAGCTAGGGACCAGAAGGGACATTTCTGTTTGCAGGCACATGAGAACCTGCATGAGAGATGAAGATATGAATGTGATGCAGCAGGGTCTCACAGGAGAGCCATGTCTCAGAACAGGACTTTTGCAGTCTCTGGACACTGGCAAAGCAGGGGCCCATCCTGTCCCATAGCCTGTATCCCCCACTGGGAAGTTCCTGTCTCACAGGAGTGGTTCTTTCCCTGTGATGAGACAGCTTCATCTTTCTCCAAAGACACAACCAATGGAGCAGCTGTTGTGCTCGAGGCCTGATCAGTGCTGTTCCTTTCACACTTGGTGGCACGCTATGAACCTTGGTGCTCTGTCTGTCTGTCCCTGCTCCTTCATGCGTTTGTCTGTCCCTGCTCCTCCAAAGCCTAGTTTTGTCTCACACCCCCACCCTCCAGACAAAGGGGCAAGTGACTGCCAGGAGAAGAAGAGAGGGCGGCACAGAGGGGAAATCTCAGCCATGTCTGGGGCTCAGTGGGTTTCCGCCGTCTTGGCTGAGGCCAGGATTCAGAGAGAAAGAGACACCAAATGTGGGTGGAAAACCACAAAAGCCCCCTCCTCCACCCTACAGAGAAGGGAAACAGCTGAGATTCAGTAGCAGTACAGGTTACCTAAATGTAACCTTGTATTGAGCTTGCATGGCAAGGTTTTGGTAGTGGAGGGGCTGCATGGGTGGCTTCTGTGAGATGTGAGCAGGAGCTGGCCCCATGTCAGTCAGAGCCGTGTCCAGCCAGCCCCAAAACAGACCCACCACAGGCCAAAGCTGAGGCAATCAGCAATGCTGGTGGTGCCTCTGTGATAACTTATTTTTAGGAAACGGTAAAAAACACTGCACAGTAGCTGTGGGAGAGAGGATTGAGAACATGTGAGAGAAACAGCCCTGCAGACACCTAGACCAGTGAAGTAGGAGTGGGAGGAGGTGTTCCATGCAGGCACCAGAGCAGAGATTCCCCTGCAGCCCCTGGATAAGACCATGGCGATGCATGTTGTCCCCCTGCAGACTATGGAGGATCACATTGGAGAGGATATCCACACTGCAGCCCCTGGAGAGTCCATGCTGGAGCAGGCTTCTGACAGGAGCTGTGGCTTGTGGAGAGGAGCCCAGGCTGAAGCAGGTATTCTGGCAGGAGCTGTGGCCCATGTAGGATCCACACTGGGGCAATCCATTCCTGAAGGACAGTACCCCATGCAGAGGATCCACACTGGAGCAGTTAGAATCATCAAATTATAGAACAACCTAGGTTGGACAGGACCTCAAGGGATTATCTGGTCCAGCCTTTCATGGGAAAGGGGCCCTCAATGAGATTATCTAGCACCCTGTGCAATCCCATCTTGAAAGCCTCCAGTGATGGAGACTCCACCACGTCCCTTGGAGGTTGTTCCGGTGAATGATTGTTCTCACTGTAAAAAATATCTTTCTTATGTCAAGATGAACATGAAGAACTGCAGCCCAAGGGAAGGACCCACATTGGAGCACTTCATGAAGGGCCCATGGAGGAGCAGAGGAACAGCGTGAGCGGGAAGGAGCAGCAGGGATGAAGTGCTATGAACTGACCACAACCTCCACTACCTGTCCCCTTGCGACACTCAAGGGGGAGGAAGGAGGGGCAAAAGAGTCAGGTATACAGTTGACCCTGGGAAGAAAATGGGGGGGTGAGAGAAGGTGGTTTTAGTTTTGTTTTTATTTCTCACTGTCCTAGTCTGGTTTTAATTGGCCATAAATTAAACAAATCTTTCCCCAAGTCGAGTCTGTTTTGCCCATGATGGTAACTGATGAGCGATCTCCCTGTCCTTGTCTTGACCCATGAGGTCTTTTTCATCTTATCTTCTCCCCATGCCTTGCTGAGAAAGGGGAGTGAGAGAGTGGCTGGATGGGCAGCTGGCAGCCAGCCAAGGTAAACCCACCGCTCCTATAAAGAAAATATCCTCTTGTCTCACCCCAAATCTCAGCCATACTCCACAGACTGGTGCCCCTAACATATCGTCAGGGGTCCACTCTTCCTCTGTTATTACCCCTGTGCAACTCCTGCGGTCAGGTCCATGGCACACTCCTCAGAGGTGCCTCCTCTTAGTGGCGATGCAGCAGACAGCCTGAGAAATGGTGATTGGCTTGCTTTTGTCAGAAGCACAGGCTGGGTCTGGATCTGCTCATACAGTTAATCTGCAAGCTTTCTTTATTAGTAGAGCAGAACCACTTTCCAACCGTTTGCTTTTAAGTTTCAGCCCCGTCATGGCCTCCCATCAGCTGCCATGTGCCCAATAGGCTGTCTCTGTTTTACATACTCATTCTCCCTAGGTGCTGCAATACATCACCTTCTGTTAAGGTCTCCATTTATGTTCACAACCAGAGTCAAAATCACATGCTTCTGGAAAATCACCATCTACCTAGAGAAGTCAGCGGATGTCAGCAGAACCTGGACTGGCAGGAAGACCTTGCTGATGCTCTGGCTGGAGAGGAGGAGACATCAAGGCTGACATCTGTTGAGCTGCTTTCTGAACATTGACTTCATTCTTCTTTTCTTTCAGCTGTAGCTGGGTGAGATCAATTACGGCAGGTCACAAACACAAGGAGACAGAAACACAGAGGCAGAGAGAAAAGAAAAAAGGTAAGGTAAGTTTCTTTCTTTCTCGGAGAAGAGGCTAATCTGCTTTCAGGGTTTTTTTTTTATGTTACGAACTTTACTATTCCACGCGAGTTGCTGTTTCAGCATGGATGGTTTGGTTTTGCCCCACTTAAAGGTCCGATGTGAAACCATCTTGAACCTTTGACTAGATAATACTTCTGGTGGTGCAATTCTTCAATGCTTTCTAGTTTCAACTAAGAATAGTTTGTTTCCTTGGATTTCTTCCTGAAAGGGACAAAAAAAGGGAGCTACGAAAAGCTCAATCTGCCTCGGAGCCTGGGGATCTCACAGATATTTTAAACCCACGTATAGGGAAAAATGTTCAATATGAGGGCCTGTCACTGGTGACCATATATCCCCAAGGGCTGGAAACGCACTGGGGAGCAGCCCTCCACCAGCTGCCTCTTGTTATTACCTTCTCCACATGCCCTCCAGGAAGGGGAACTTTATTCTAAAAATAAAGACTGAAAAATAAGATGCCGGTGTCTAGCTAACTAGGAACGTCTGCTTACATCTGTATGTGCTGAGACCAGAGGGTTCTCTTCTGCTAATCCAGGCTGACTGGCTCACTGCTGGACGCTGGCTGCCGATGCAGCCTGATCCACTAGCTCGGGGCTGAGCGAGCAGGATTGCTTGGAGAAAGAGCAATCCTTTCAATTTAAGGACACCAGAAAGGAGACTTGCCTGCCTCTTCAATGGGCTACTGCACTGTTGAAAATGGGAGTTTAATTTCTGGTTGAATGTTTCAACTTTCAGGTGGTGTATCCTACTCAACCTTTATCAGGCACCTCAGATATTTCTCTACATGATGCGTTAAGGTTGAGCTCTGGTTACTACTTAATGTCTCCACTATAAACTGAACGGCCCTCTTAAGTTCCTGGTGCACGTTAGCCTCAGATCAATTCACAGACTTTACCTTTATCCTCTCCAGTGTTTCACAAACATGGCTGCCAAAGCTGCCTGCAGTGCAGTAGGGCTCGCCTCATCTAAATTGAGTATCTGTCCCATTCCTGCTCATGGTTCTCGAGCACCCACGGATGGTGCCCATGCAATCTGCTGCAGCCTCACATGGGGACCCTGTATTCACCAGGGAAAAATTAAGGAGCGATGCATTTTTGCTCTGAATGGACAGATATACACCATTTTGCTGTGCTCACCTTATCAATATGTCTATAGACCCTTTTCCTGTCTGGGCTGCATGTCAAGTAAACTGCATGGCAAGATTTCACTGTTCCTGTTTTGGCAGCTGCATTAATGATACCTGAACATCATTCTAAGCATGCACATGGCAATGGAGGGACTGCCTTTGGAGGGCATCTTGATGCCTTTGCTAGTCACAGCCTGGGCTGCAGTTTTCAACTACAGGATGAAAGATGATTTGCAGAGCCAAAAAGAGGAGGGTTAGGAGGAATGAAGAGGGGCTAGGCAGAGGGGGAAAAGCTCAGAAAGCAAGTTCTGCAATGCCTGTAAGGCAAAGGCAGGTCTTGGCTTCCCCTTAGGCTGCCAGAGGGGTTAGAGGCTGTAGGGAGCAGCCCAGGCTGCAGAGACGGAGCTGCTTCTCTTGGCCTCTGCATGAGTCCTGGCACATGGCTAGGCCAGGGGGACTTTATGGGTGAGGAGAGCTCGGCTGGCACTGACACAGTGGCCTCGCCGCCCTTCCTCTTCGTGACGGTGGGACCTCTCTCTGGGGGAATCGGCAGCTTTCACCTGCCTGGCCCCTTGGACCCTGCTCTAGCGGCAGCTCCAAATGGTGGCAGCTGCTTTCAGACGAACGGCCAGAGGCGCTCAAGGGGAAATCAAGACAGGGTTGGCCAGTCTCGTGGGGACAGTGAGGCCCATGAAATGACCTTCACTGCTATTGTCTCTGCTCTATGCTGGGCTATTTTTGTTGCATTTAGTCTCTTACCCTCCCTGCTGCTCACTTACATTTGCTTTAACGTTAGTAAGTAATTTCAAAGAAACTGCTACTAGGTAAAATAGCCAGATCAGCTTTGCTTTAATGTTTAAACTGAGAAGAGACGTGATCCTCTTACAGAGGATCTTCCTAGAGCCCCAAAGCCACGACCAACTGATGTGCAGGGACAAGAGGCAGCTGTGTACCTCAACTCTCGCCTGGCAGCCACCACAAGGGGAAATGCAGTGCAGCAGCAGAGGCTGAGGTGTGGAGCCCTTGTGCGGATGCATAGCTGGGAGGCCCCCCCCACCCTGGCAGAGCAAGCTGCTGCCAGATCAAAAGCGCAGCCACAAGCAAGAGCGAGAGAAGAAAACAAGAAAACCACACTGCATGAAAGAGGCACAGGAACACACTGAGAGAGGGAGATGGCTTACCCTGCATCAGGAGCGGTTTCTGAGTTTTTGTTGCTTTTGTTGTTTTTTTTTAATTTCAGTTTCCTCCTGTGTCACACTGGTGGCAGCCTCGGGGAGAGCTCTCTGTAGCCATCGCCCACTGGGGCTCAGTGCTGGAGGGAGCGAGGGGCTGCTGGCCCCTCTCCCAAGCAGATGTTCTCCAGGCCAGACTTGGTCCTGCAGGCATCATTCCCCAAAGCAAGACCACTCACTACCTCAGCTCTCCTTTTCCTATCCCTCAGAGAGGCAGGGATTATTAAACTAAGTCAAGAAGGAAATTAAACCAGTTTAATAGAGGGGGAAGTTAAAATGAAATGGAAATCAATGTTCACTTGGGAGAGAGCCCTTCTCCATCGCTGGACGTGCTAATAAATCAAGTATGCCTGGACTGTTTCTGGCACAGAGGCCAACTGGCATGAGATGGTCTGGGCTATTGAACTCACTTAACCTCCAGAATTAACTGGCTACATGCCAGCTGCCTAATGGGAGTGGTCTCTGGCCCATGTGAACACCTAAATGCATCCCAAGAGTTGCTCGGGAGAGCAAGAGTTGTCCCGTGCCAAAAAAGTGTCAAGAAATGTTCTAGCAATTTAACAGGGCTGATGAGTGTGTTCCAGTGCCTGGGGACATTCCCTGACACCACTTAATTTATGAGTACCACCATAAGGTACAGCTGGGCTGCCTGTAAGGAGGCTGTGGGTCTGCTACAGGCATCCTCTAATGACAGTGGCTTGCTCTGTTAATATAGCAGAGCCTCGCTCACCAAGATCTGTAAAATCCAGAGTAGCATTGCCTATGATCTGGCCTGGAGGGATACAGAAAGATATAGAAAGACAGGGAGAAAATAGGAAGTGGCAGGCATGAGAAGTAGAGATAAACAGGGAGAGAAAGTGTATGAAAGAAGTACTAGCTCAAGGCAACCCATTTTCCCCACTGACTTGTAACATGTACATGGTAAACATCATATTGTAGAGATCAGCCACAAAAATACAAAGATTAGTGTGAATGAAGCAGGAATACAGAATGTGTAAAACCACGAGAAGAAACAGAAAAACAAAGGCACATCAATCTGCATCTACCAAGCTGCACAAGGTCAGCAGTTCACTGGTCCCACGGTGCTCTGGTTGTGTGGTTTTGCTCAATAACCAGGTAGCAGGAAGGCAGAAAACAAACTGAAGACGTAAGATGACAGAAAAATAGAGATTCTCAGCCAAAACAAAATGACGGTGTGTGACTCAGCAATTTTGTTAATTTTAACCTGTTCTATTACCTTCAGGTTTTACATAGATTTTAATGACTTAAAATATTTGAAACCCAGCAGTGACCCTGTTAATTTGAAGGTATCACTTTGGAGTGGGGGATGACTTTTCCTGCTGGTCCCACTGGGACAGGTGATGTGAGTGTTCACAGTGGGGACGAGGTATCTTCTGTCATCTCAGGAATGGATCTTACTCAGGGCCCTGCGCCAGTTCTCAGTTATAGATGTTTCTTCAGAGTGAGATGCATACAGATGCCTTCTTGTTGCCTCTTTCTTTATTCTGTAGCATAGCCCAGCAAACTGCTTGAACATTGCTACTGCATCTTGTTAGAAGTGATCTCCAATCACATGCACTGGCTCCTTTGTTTTACTATTCTCACGCAAAACAGCTTACGCAAATATTTGCTGGGGTTGGGATGGGTTTTTTGCTTTGCACGAGGCAAGTCACAAATCTTCTGTGACTGTGCCTTTGCCATCCGTTTCTCTTCTGATGGTACACATGGCTGCTGTCTTGCTTTTGCACCTGTATTTTTTCATATGTGCATGTGTGTACTTCTGTCTAACTTTCAGATTGTCGGTCATACTGACCTGATCTCCATGTAAATGTAGTGCTGATGTTTTCATCTACTCTTTGATAGTTTCATGTGCTCTGATCATTTAAATTAATTTCAATACTAAATTATCCTCTAATAGAATATATTATACTTAATATTATACATAATACATATAAATATTTTATAAAATTATTCTTGCATTTCTTTTGGGTTCAATCCCATTATGACTACAGCCTTCAGTTTATCACATGGTTGGCATGGGGAATGTCTGCTTTCCGAGAACTGAGGTTGCTTCTCTGCTTTTGCTCATACCCCAGACTAGTTAATCTGCTTGGCTTCCTTTTTGTGGTATATGCTTTGGTTTAGGGATGGAGGGCTCGGTAGTCTCCTTGCACCAGCAGTCATGGTCCCCTGCACCTTGTCAGCCCACCCAGCTGCAGCTGGTACCAGCACTTGGTCTCTGTTACAGTCAGATACTTCATCTAATTTGATAACTCACCTTAACATAATAGTTAAGTCCCAGTTCCCACTTAAGGTTTTGTTACCATCAATGCAAATTCTTTCGGACCTCATTCCTCCCTTCTCCCCAGATTTTCTGTTGAATAGTCCTAAGAATTCAAGCAAATCATTCCAACAACATCAGACTTGGTGGTTATTGAGATTTTTAAGGTAAGGAATAAGTAGATGAAAAACAAGGTAAAGAAAAATATTAATGACAGCCTAAAGATGGCCTTAATCATAGAATCATAAAATCACATAGAAATATTTAATGGCAAGGGACCTCTGGAGTTCTCCAGTCCAACCTCCTGCTCACAGCTGGGTTGACTCTAAAACTACAACATGTTGCTCAGGGCCTTGTCCAGGGAACTTCTAAATATCCCCAAGGGTGGAGATTGCCTGACATCTCTTGGCATCTATTCCGATGCTGACCCACCTTCAGTGGGATGAAATTTTTCCTTATATCTAGTCAACAGTTATTTGCTGCAACCTATGGCTGTTGCCTCCTGTTCCTTTCCTGTGCATATCTGGGAAGAATGTGGCTCCTTCTTCTAGGTAATATCTTGTAGATAATGGGAGACTGAAATTAGATCCCACCTATCCCTACCAAACCCAGCTTTCTGTCTCTCTGGCGTAAGTGAGAGTGTTGGGACCATTGGGAGGCTAGGCAAGCGCAGAGCTCGTCTTGGTGGGGCTGTGAAAGGGCTGCCAAGGGCTCCAAATTCCTCACTATGACAGTAGCCCTCCATTGGATTCTGTCCAGTTTGTTGGCATCCATCTTGTACTGGGAGCCCCAAACTGGATCTTGTATCCTAGATGAGACCTCAGGTGTGCCAAACAGAGGGAAATAATTACTTCCCTCAGCCTGCTGGCTGTGCTTTTGCTAACATAGCCCTGTATGTGTTTAGCCTTAATCGCTGCAAGAGCGATGATAACCCACTTTAGAGAAGTAAAAAAGCGCAGAACTCTTGGCAATATAAACACTTGCAGTCCGATGAATGCCAGAAACCTAGGTACGAGTAAAATGAAATGTTTAATACCAAACTCTAGAGGGAGCACTGCAGCTGGATTCTTTGCTGAAACATGGGACTCTTGGACTTTACCAATGAGTTTCCACTTCGGTGCACTGAAGGGTAGTGGGTGCTGACTGGGAATGTGGACCCCATCCACCGAGGTCTGAAAATCAACCATTATTATAGAGCATTTGGGTCTTCCAGGATAACATCCCTTGGCAGTGACAGTTTTTCCAGCCCTGCAGTCCACAGCAGGGAGGAGCATTCCTGCAGCAATGGAGTCACGCGGCACGGTGGTGAGCAGCACGCTTGCTGTCTTCTTGATTCTGCACCTGGGTGAGTCCTCAGCTCAGAAAACCCTCCCAGTTCTTACCACCTTTCCACAAGCCTCACAAAATTTGGGGTGTTTTTAGGCTCCTCCCTTTTTGCCATATAACATACCTCACATGGTTTAGAGCAGGCTCATTCCAGCCATGAAGCTGTGACAGCTGCCTTCTGGCCCACTCCTGCACTGCACAACAGCTCTCTGTGGGATCATGCAGTGGAGATTAGGACAGAAGGGCTACAAGCGGAGAGGCTCCCTACATCCATGTCCTGTTCAGAGGCATCACGGACAGCTTAAGCTTTGGGAATCAGGTTGTTCCCAGACTGCCTGCTGAGCCTGCCAGCCAAAACCAGGTGTCAGGAACATCACCAGGTTTGGGGAGCTGCTCTGTAGAGATGGAGGAGTGGGGTTCCTGTGAGAGCCAGGGTGCACACTGAGCACAGAATGGAAAGTACTGCCCTCCACACTGCCTCCACCCACCTGGGCAAAAGCATGTGTTTCTCATCACAGATTTGACCTTACAAATGTGATGCTACTCACTTGCTTAGTTTGACTGCTAATGTTATAGGGTTTGGTGCACTTTTTTGTGCTCATTTTCCAAGAAAGGAAGGCAACAGAATAAGGCCAAGCCTGCATTTCTCAGGTACTCAACTTTGATTTCTCTGGTTGCAGAGGAAAGACTAGAAATCTTTTATGAACCCTAGAACCAAAAGCAAAGAAAAAGATACCAACTCTTATTAATATAATTTATAATTTCATGATTTAAGACAAAATCATCATTTTTTGTGGTCCCATGCACGATTATTGAAAATATGTATTGGCAATGTTGCCGATTACCTATACTCTTGAAGAAATATGTAACTTGTGGAAAACCCTCCATTAAACTAATGTCAACTTTTTATTTTGCACTTCTGTGGCTCTCTAGTACTAGGGTCACCCTGGGGGATCTGCAGGTTAGGCAGCTCTGAGAGCTTACCAACAGTGAGGCAGGAGACCACAACCTCCTTATTCCCAATCATACCCCTGGCAACTCCATCGCCTTCTTATGGTCTCCTGCAGAAATACTCTTTACGGTGAAGGAAAGAAAGCGGTTCTTCCAAAAAACCACTCCTAATGTTTCTTCAATGTTACACACCATACTTCTTTTACTCTCATATAGCCCTCATCCCAAGAACAGGAATCTGACGTTAGGCCAGCCTTCTTTCTTTCTTTTTAATTTTATCCTTTCATTTTCTTGGGCTTTCAGTCTTGCTCCATGCAAAAATTGGAAGAAGGGGTGAGTAAATTTGTCAGTGCTGCCTCAAATCTTGACTGGGGAGTGAAGGAGGGCTGGCAGATACTGTCCTGCCTATGCTACCAGTAGACCAACTAAATCTTGACCAGTAGAAAAAGATTGTTTCAGTAAAGCTATTGGCATCTCAAAATTGTAAATTATGGTGAATCAACCACAACCACTGGTATTTTCCCTATTTCTGAATGTATGTGAAAGAGAATAGCCATTAGCCAGGTAAAGAGCCCAAACTGGAGGGGAGGGAAGCTATGGAGCTGAAAAGAAATGGGATTGATTGATCGATTTATGAGACAAAGGAGTGAAAAATTCAGAAATTGAGGATAATCTTCCTAGTATCTGGGAAAGGGAGGAGAAATACCTGTGTCTTTCTGGAGGGATGGGAAATATTCATTGAGTCACCCTTCAGAAAGTGACTATGCCTTTTTTGGTGGGATTGACTTTCAGGTCTGATCCCTGTTATGGCTCAACAAAATGAACTACAGGTAGGAATTGCAGGACAAGAGGTGCACCTGTGCTGCAGAGGCATACCTCAAGACTCGGCTGTGACCTGGAAGTACAATAGGGTTGTTATAAGGCTGATTGACCATTTGAAATCTTTGAAAGGTAAGGCTTCCAATTCATCACCCCTTCTCCCCAGTATATATATGGCTGAGAAACCTCTTCCCTCCTAACCAAGGGTTTTTTTTCAAAAGGCAGAGCTACCATGGCCGATCGATCTGAAATCAATGCCACCAGTAAACATCTGAAGGTGTTGGACTTAAGGCTCTCCGATGCCGGCACCTACACCTGTGAATATGGCTCTCACAGAGTCAGTATCTCACTGCATGTCTTTCAATGTGAGTGATTAGAAGGCTTTTATCCATGAGGGGGGGAAGAGACTGTTCTGCTTGGAGAGACACCTGTGCTGGGATTCTTTATCCAGCTGCCATTTCTTCTGGCCTGGGCTATCATAGTTCATTTCTCCTCCATCTCTAGGGCACAAAGTCTCCGTATTCTCTTTGCTGTGATACTCATCCCGCTCTCGCAGGAAGTGGGGTTGACTTACTGGCTGCACTTTTTCTTTTCACAGTGACTATCTCTTTAGATGGGCACTTCCTGCCAAATGAAGTCCCTGAGCTGACTTTAATGCAAAATTCATGCCATACTCTACCCGATCTCAACATCACACTGTTTGGAAGTAACCATAACATAGTAAGACCAGAACTCTTACGAGACAAGTCCCTGCAAAAATACACACTGAAGTTAAAGCAACTGGAGACTACAGACAGTGGGACGTGGATGTGTCATATCCTTTCAGACTCTCCATTGATTTATAAGACCATCAGATTCGATGTGAAGGTATTAGGTATGCAACAACAAAAATGCAACTCACACACAGGCTTGGGAGTCAGTGCTCCCTTCAGCTCATGAGCTCAGCTTTTACTTTCCAGCATCCCAAGCAATGGTGCTCCAGGGTTAGTTTCCCAGGGCTTCCAACACTGTAGCTTGGGGATTGCTCTGCTACCTGAGCTCTGTTCCACGCTTGCTCCCATTTTCCTCTTCAGGCTTGGGGAGGAGAGGATCCTCCTCTCCTTGGGGTCTGTTCTCAGCTCTGGTGAGCTTGGGAGCTTTGGCCCTTTAAACCTATTCTCAGACACTAACTTTATCCTTCCTGGGGTAACTCCTGGCTTTTCTCCAAGTCCTCTTTCAGCTGAGCACAGTGTGCATCTCTCCAGATCAAGGGTGGACATGCGGAAGTGTAGCCATGGCTTTCCCTGCCTCTGTATTCCTTGTCTCTTCTGAATTCAGGTTTTCAGAATCCAGATTTTGAAAGAAAGTATGCAACTGTTGATAGCAGTGTCATCTTGTCATGGCATCTGAACATCCAGAAGATAAAATGGGAAAAAGGTTTGACAGGACAACTGTATTGGAAAAAACAGGAAAATGAAACCATTCATGAGCTACTTGATTTCAATGTCACAGCACAAGGACAGCTGCATGGCACAAAAAAAAGCAGTCACTTTCAGTTTGAGATACCTGAAAGCAAACCTGGAAGTACCATAGAAGTGAAACTCCCCACAGTCCACTTTGACCATGCTGGGCAGTACCAGTGCCAGCTGGCATACAAAGGAAGAAACACACAGAGAAAGATAGAGTTGGTGGTGATGAAAGGTGAGAGAAAGAGAAGTGGGTCAAGAGATGAGGAGCTGCAGAAACCTGGAATCCACAGGAGCATGGGTGGACCCATCTTTCCATCCTCTCACTCACGTGTCCTTTTCTTACCTTTACAGTCTCAGCTAACCATGTTGGACCACTCCCCAGAGGGGCCCAGATAACCCTGACCTGCGAGGTCTCTATTCCACTCCCATCCAATGCCCGCTTGTGGTGGGAACGTGTGAATGGGACTGAGAAGGACATAAAGAAGTCAGAGCCACATGAAGTAAAGGTAGAGGTGAATGTCAGTGCTGCAGGGCTGTGGAACTGTCACCTTATGGAAGACAATGTCAGGAAGATCAGCCTTAATTACCTCGTGGGTATGGAAATTAGCACCACATCCCTGCATCCACCCAAAAACCTTAAAATTCTCTTTGCTTCTGTGTCTGAATACTTTTCTCCTTACACAGAGGAAGCTCCTGTTTGGATTAGATATGTGGTAACTGGAACAAGTATTGGAGGCAGTGTATTGGTGTTTGGCCTTGCATTCATCAGTGGTATAACGTGGCACCGTAGGAGGGTGAGTCCCCTGGTCCCTGTGAAAGGTGAAGAGATGACAGTCTCCCCAAACCATAGGAGAAGTCTGATTTTCTGTCTGGGTGTGGGGCAGAACAGATAAAGGGTCAATCCTTACACTCAAAGCAATGTTTAGAGATGGACAGTCTGCAGATGCCAGACAGTACTTTACTACCACTTCAGAGGAAAGCATTTGAAGTATAAAAATACCCAGTCATTATTTATCCCTTCTCTCCTGGCAGCAACGGGCAAAAAGGATGGCACAAGCAAGACAATACTTGCTGGAAAACAAGACATGTCAGTGTCAACAGTAAGTGGCAATGAGGGCACCCAGAATGGGCAGACTCTGGTTTCAACACAGGGGAGCTGGATGGTTAAGTGGGGAGAAATGGAGCTTGAGCCTGCTTGGTGCTACAGCACAGCTGCATTTCACCATTTTCAGCTCTTACTCACATTAAGTCATGCTTAAGGTTTATGAGCTATGTTTAATGAATTTCCTAATATGCCCCAAATCCATGGTAGCCCTATGCTGGGAAACTTTTGAGCAGAGAGGTTTCACTTGAATTACCTTGATGTTGAGAGGTGTTAGCTAAACCCAAGCAGGATCTCCAGAGACTTTTGCTAGGTTCCACAGTGGACGTGGGACCTGGATATCGAGGTTGTGGAGGTGGAAGGCACAAAATCAAGCTCAAGGATGAAACCCAAATTTTAAAAATCTGTGATGTACCTAATGTGCTGGACTGCAACCTGTGAAAATTGCCAATAACCTCCTGGAAGCAAGGAAAGATAAGAGAAAGTCACAGAACTCTGTGAACTATGCCCTCTCCCAAAGGCCTTGGGTGATATGAAATACACCATCATGTCCTGGCCCTTTTCATAGGAGCAAAGATTTCTCAGCAGAGAAGCTGCCCTTTTCCAAGTCTTTAAGCTTATATGGCATCAGGCAACAGATGCAGCTGTGGAGAAATACTGACAGCTATTCTGTTGGTGGAAAGGGAGAGCTAAGGACAGTATAAATGATTGCATGAATAAGTTCAATGAATGTATAGGTACAGAACTGGACTTCTGCTTAATTTTCACCGTTGACAGTGGCAAACTGATAGTTTCACCTGGTTTTTTTTCCCTATCACTGAGAATTCAGTGAGAAAGTTTGTTGGCAAATACTACTTCATAGCTGCAATGTATATGTGAAGAGTTGGTTAGCATAATGTGTCAAAGAATTCACCTCATTTTCACCTACTTTTTATCAAGGTTAAAAATCCTCAAAAGGGGAGGACAAAACCCATACTAACTAAATAAATCAGTGCAATACAAGCGCTGATGCAGTTGTTCTTTAACTCTCTTTGCCAAGTAAGCAGCTCAGTGTTACTGAAACCTGAACTGCAGCCATGGGGATGCACAAGTAACTGTTCGCATCCTCAGCTACAGAGGCAGGCAGTCATTTTCTACACTACAAAACAAAGTGGGGGATTGGCTGGCTTTGGGGTATCCAAGTGAAGCCTTTCATCTCTACAATACTGGTACTCACGTAATACTTTTCTCTTGCAGCCGGCTGAATAAGTAGTATTGCAGCACTGGAGTCAGAAGGACCGATGAAGTCCCTGCCTGTACCTAAACACCTGCCAGCCCATAGTGCTCTTGTGAATCCATCTCCCTTTCTCCTCTTTTGATTTAATTCTTTATTCCTTGATCATTCCCCAAGTCTAACACCATGAAGGGATGTTGTCTGCCTAGGAGTCGATGGACAAGAAAAGAAACCCTTAAGGGTTGTGGTTGATCCCCAGTTCTATAATGAGAAAAACTGAATATAAGATAGATATAGATATATGCTTATATTTTGCTCATGCACTTAATTTGACCTTCTTGTGAAACCAATTTTATGCTCTTCTTTTATCCGCCTGAGCTACAATAAATTACTTCAGGGTTGGGGTTTTTTGTTTTGCAAGCTGGACTAAATTTTTCCTGAGGCACTCTTGCCTGGTTCAAATCCACATTTCTCCCTTTCCTGCTAGCATGTGGAATCCTGATTTTCACTCTCTCTCACCTCCCTGGCTGTCACGAGCACCAACCCTCTGCTCTCCATGAAACCTATCCATCCTCATTCGTCTTTCCTGGGCAGTATGAGCCCCACAGTACCCTCCAGACCCATCCCTCAGCCTGTAGTCTTCACCCCTCCCACAACATACCAATGCACAAGTGAAGACACCAAGAGCAGTGGGATAATTCTGGACTTATATTGTTGGGAAGGTAGTTCAGGATACCAATAGCTTCTGAAAATCAGAGCCTGAAGAAGTTGTGAATGTTGATCTAGAAGGTAAGTTTGGGAAGGGGTGACAAAGTAATTTCCTACCAGAACAAACATGCCTTGGACTGAGCAAGCCCACAGTGTGTAGAGAACAGATGCTTCTGAAAAAGCCACCCAAAATTATTCTCACCATAATGACTCTTTGTTGGCTCAAAGAGATGGATTGAAAAGCCCAGGAAATTTGGGATGGAAATAAAAGCGTATTGCAGAGATGCCAGAACGTCCTGAAAGAAAAATACTGTTAAAATATGTACACAGAAGCCTTGTGTTTATAGAAGTTATTCTACTGTCTGCTAGCAGTGGGTCAAAAAGGCCTTGAGGTCCTACAGCTATTACTGGCTGTGATCCAGGTTTGTTCCTCTGCTCTGGGCTTGCTAGGGAGAGGCAGAGGGGGACACTGGGCTGTGGGAAGGGTTCCCCGTGGTGGAGACTCCCCCCACGCAGGACACCTGGTGCTGGAGGAGGGGGTTTCTCTGTAGCAGTCATGCTAGCATCATGCCATTATTGACAGAGAAAAGACAGGTGGCAACAACCGCAGAGACAACACCTGTGAGCTGGGGGAAATCTTCCCCCCCACAAACGCCTCTCTCCCCTGGAGTGGGGACACAGCCCCAGGCAGCTGTGGCAGCAGGTGTGGGCCACCACCAGTGTCATGCCTGCTCCTCTGCCATCATCCTCACACAAACAGGAATGACAAAGGGCTGCCCTAATGCCATTTCCTTCCCACGGCTTGTGTTGTGCAGACAAAACTACATTCATTTTGGAAAAGCCTTGGTCCATATCCTGGTGCATGCAGTCACTCCTCCTGCTCCTGTCCTGTCACTGAACTGCCAGCATAAATTGGAAGCCAGATGAGGCCCATCAGTCTGTTAAACAAGGCATCATCAGGGCTTAAGAAGAGGTCAGTTTTGGGAGCTGTATGAGGGAAAATGAGTGCAGGGTCAGTGATGGTCCACATAACGATAATGACAAAGTGCTTGGCATAGTCCCCTCAACCAAAACCAACCCCTGCTCCTGCAGTCCAGACCCTTTTCCTTAAATAACTGCTTGAGTACCCAAGTCTGGTCTTCTTTCCACTAGACAGTTGTCCAGAGCAGAGAGATTATCCTGTATCACCAGATCCCCGAGTGGGGCAAAGCAGCACACTGGGTGAGCGTCCATCATGACCTCCTCTGGCACTGCAGCCATCTCCAGCAGTTCAGATGCTCACCTGAGATTCTGGCAGCTGAACCAACCACCTCTGTACTAAAACACACAAGCCTTGACTTTTTCAGTGAGACAATCAGCCTGACAAAAAATGATTAAGTTAACAAGGCCTGCCTGGCCTCCAGCATGGGTTCCATCAAACCTGGTCTGTCTGGGATGAAATGCATGGGTAGCAGAGAATGCCCACACTGGTAGCTCGGAGAGCACGGAGGTGCCTGTGCAGCCTGACAGCACTGCCTACAGCTGTCAAAGCCAGGAGGCAGCACACCTGCCCCAGCACAGCCCTGATCTCATGCTAGCAGGCAGTGCAGTCTCCAAGCCAGGCTGGTCCTCTCATGGGGCAAGGAGTGGCACTGTGTGGACACATGACCCTTAGCTCAGCAACCACAGTACCATGTTCTGCTTTCTTCCAAGGGCTAGAAGAGGCATGCTGAGTCCCTGCAAGCAACCAAAGGCTGTATCCCCACTCACAGCTGGGACTGACCTTCAAAGCACACTCAGGCTCACACACCCACCATTGGTGAAGGAAGTCCCTCCACTCATTTCCAGGTGGCCTGGCTGGTGTTACAACAGACATGCTGATGCCACAGGAATGCCTGTGAGTACACAGCCATGTCCACAGATGCACAGCTTCCAGTTCTCCCATCTGAATGGGCGTAACAAGAATGGTAAGCCTTCCTCAGCACTGCACATTTCCTCAGCAGGTCTCCTGATCACAGCAGTCATGACCCTGCCCTACTCTACTTGAAACTCACCTGCAAGCACAAACCACTCCAGGCTCCAGACTCATAAATCTCTTTTTTTGGCAGCTCTCCTGTCTGTATCTTCTCACATGACAAGCTTCTTTGTTCCCTGGGTGCACAGACTGCCCTGATTAAGAGAAAAGTCATCCACAGAGCAAGTCCTAGATGGGCTTTGCTTTCCATCTGAATGCAATACTGAAAGCTTCAGTGTGGGCTTCAAGGCAGTACAGAGGTGGAGGCTCAGACCAGATAAGAACAAGCTTGCACAAAACATAAGTGTCAATGGAGATGTACCTGATGAGCCCCCAGCTGGAGTGGATTGCAGTAATATCTTGCCCAGGCCTGGGCTGCAGTAATACAACAGCACGCTCCCTTTCTGACACACACTCTGTCTTCACAGCCTGTGCAGCAGGTAACGCTGTGGCAACAGCGCTCATATGCAGCATTGAAGACCGATGAGAAGCCAGGTGTCCCTATCAGATCACTTTTGTGTGGTCCCTTCCTTGTGGCATCTCAGGGCTTTACAGGCTGTGTTGCATGTATCCTGGTTCTCCTTCTCAGGAGGCATTGAGGACTTCTCCCTTTGCTAGGTGTGATGAGGGTGTATCTACACTATGCAATGGAATAAGGCCTCTGCATGACACAAACCACAGTGATGTACAACTCCACAAAGCAGCAAACACAATAACAGACATATTTTATCATGTGGTGACAGCTTACCAAAAGTAGCCCTGAGATGATGGCAGGACTCAGAAAGGCATATATGGCAATACTTACAAAATTACAATGGCAACCAGAGCTCTGCGCAGTGATATAGAAACATCACGAAAAAGCAAGAATTTAGAAAATATGAGAAGTGCTGTTTTTCCCCAACATGTTGGTCTTTCTAGTACTACTGTTCCCCATGTTTCTGGGCTGCAGAAGGGATAAAGCACATGCTTCAGTCCTTTGGACCCTCCTCCAATGCATGGTCCCCTGCCAGGACCCACAGACCTGATTGCCATAGCCCTACCTCCCCAAGCACCTCCTGCTTCCTAGTTTATTTCTGCCCTTTGAGTGTAATGTGAGGCGGTGACTCGGTAGATGCTGTCAGCCCGGATCTGCTGAGGCAGTCCATGTGACTCACACTCCCTGCAGGCTCTGCAGCAAAGCATTCACATCCCTCAGCCTTCAGAGCCAAATGACCCTGTATGTTTCTTTGCATGCTCCCAAGGTCTAGAAGGGAGGAAGCTGTGCACTTCAGCCTCTTCTAATTTCTTCTTATCTCAGAGGGACAAAAAAGAACAGTTTTCAGCATCTGTCTGAGTGGCTCATCAGTCTAATTCAGCTGCAGAGAGAGAGTAGCTTCCATTGCCCTTCTCGGAGGTGAAGATAGAGTAGGAGCACCAGACCCTTGCAAATGCTCAGCTCTGGACTGGGTTCTTTCTGAGCATATTCCCACGTGCGTGTTTACTAGGAGGGACCCCAGGTTTGCTAGTACGCTCATATCTGCAACACCTTCAAACACCTCCAAATCACATTGGACTGCCTTTGCTTCAGGTGTGTCAACATCCTTCCCCAGCATCCCCCCTGAAGAATTCTCTGGCTCTCTTCCTGTTCATTTTCTATCCAGCTTGACCAAGCCTTAGAGGTGCTTCCAGAATTTGGAGAATTAGAGAATTGCAGAATAAGAGGCGGTGGCAGAGGCAGCCTCACTGGCAAGGAATCAAAAGGGAAGAGAGGAGAAACCCCAGCTCCTCAATGCTTTGGCACCATCTGGCCTGTTTCAGGCTCCAGTGCTGGGAAGTCCCTCCTCTGAGTTTGCCTGTGTGCTCTGTGGAGGTGAGGTCCTGGAGATGAACAGTAGTAACAGTGACCCTGGCTCTGTGAGGGCTATGGCTCTGGAGGGGCCACCACACCAGCTGGAACAACAACAGGAGCCAGAGAGCTTCCCTGGCATGGGCCTACTGCATCCGGTGTGTCAGCAGCACTCCTGAAATCTCAGTCTGGTTTTGAATTAAGAAAAGATTGTTCTCATCTTGTGAAACCTCAGATGTACCTAGACAAGCTAGGGGAACAGGTAGTAAAATGAAAACTGCAATTCTGCATTACAAATCCAAAGAAAAGAAACAATTTCAGCTCCTTCCAGATATCATAGTTTCCCAGATTAATGATTCAAGAGCTCCTAATTATACTTTCTGTATATAAGAACAAACAAGTAAGCATTCAGCGATTTTGGAAAGTGGGTAATGAAATTCTGAAATGGCATTTTTATATCCTTTACAGACTGGAACTCACTGCACTGGGATATCAGTAAGGCCACAAGGGGAGGAGGGATGAAAAAGGGGTCAGTAACATAGAGAAGAGAAGAACACACAAAGCATTACATTGGGCAGGTAAGGGGATGGGGGAAGCAGGAAGATATATACACCTCTGTCAAATGGCACTCAGCGTCACAACCACCATATCTTTGACAAGCATACCCTGCTACTTCCTTTTCTCAAGGAAAATATCATATACGAATATTTGTGTCAGGAAAAAACATCTTTTAGAAGGTACCCAGCTGTGTAAGGAAAAACTTTCAGCTGTGAACAAGCGCCTACGAGTTCAAATCCTAGTTTTTACATTGCAAGCCCTTAATATTTCTATGTAGCTCATGACCAGCATTAGTCTTCTGTCTCCTGATGTGATGCTATTATCACTTGCCCATTTTGTAGATTAATTATCTGAGAAATCTCACTAAATCTTTCCATACAATGCTAGAAATAGAATCTAAGGTTTGGATATGACAAAGCTACATTGCAGTCACTGTCTTTTCTGAAGGAATACGCTAATGTATATGCTTGGCTGGGTTCTTGTTAGCCACTAACCACGCCCTGCTCAAAGAGCCAGGAAGGATGCCAGGAAACCTGCTTGCAAGCACACCAGCTTAGCCTCACAAGAGGCTATGTAAGCCATGTTGGGGCTCTGAGGATGGATTTAATTGCATCCATGATCCGAGAGAAATGTGTGAAACCTCCCATGGTCACTATCAAAGTCCTGAGTAAGAGCTGCAAACCCTCAAAGCCCCGTGAAGTCAATTTGGCTATTCTGTTGACGCTTTTGCTTTTTTGATTCTGGTGTTTGTTCCTTGGTTAATGAGCTCTGTTCCTTTAAGAATCCAGGGCACCTCTGGGAAGAGCATTTCCCTGGACCTGCAGAGCTGCTGTCCAGAAATAACTGATCTTTATGCAATGAACTTTTCCAGAAAACATTCCTTACCCTGAGATTGTAACAGTGCTGTTTCTCTGGGCCTGGATGCCTTAGGATATTCTAGTGAGCTACTGAGCAGATCACCAGTCAGAGTCCAGTCTGGCTCTATAGGAATTAAAAATCGCTTCCAGCTCTGTGAGTCCTAGGAGATGAGTTTGCGGAGGGTCTCACCTCTAGCCCGAACTTCCTAGATACACAGGGAACCCTGCACCTGCAGGGGACCCTGCACTATGGGCTTCAGGATTTCCAGATCTGAGTGAGCATTGGTGCTCGTTTGCATGCACACTGTCAATATACAGCACATATGCAGTTGCGACTCACCACTTATCAAAACCAGTGAAACCAGGTGTCTGGAAATCCTGGGCAAATAAAGAGGGCCTTTGAAATCCATTTAGATGAGGTAGATAGATGGATGGATGAGCATCTGCTTGGGAGTATGACAGCCCTAGGGTAAATGCTCCTCCCTTTCCACAGAGTGCATTCCACTTCATAGTAAATCTTCAGTTTTGAGCTTTCATTCAAACTAAGAACCTAGCCACGTTTGCAAACACAAGAAGCCTCCTCAGGATAGGAGGACTTGTCCCCATCCAGCTCTGCTCACCAATCTCTGGCAGGTGTAGCTCAAGCCATGAAGAGATGCTGGGCTGCAGGATGTCCCTACCCAAGCGGAGCTGAGGCAGGCAAGCAGCACAGAAAGCGCCAGAAGCTTGGTTTGCTGTTTCTCTGAGATAACAAGAGGATTTATTCACCCACGCAGGGAGGCTAACAACTCACACTAAGGAGACTCAACTTCTGAATCAGAAGAGGATGGTAATGTGGAAGTTATCACATTAAGTAATTCATACAAATGACACGATTGGAGCTCCACAAATGTTTACATTTGTGGATATAGGCCTTCTTACTTCAAGGCACAAACCTCCCACATACAATAGAAGTTGAAAAGGAATGATTGAGGAGGGCCATACCATCCCTTCTCATGTCTCTGGCTTCTGACATTGCTGTACTGACCACTGAGATGAACCACCTTGGGGCTGTTCCACTGTGGCACCTCCTGCATGCCAAAGAATAGCCAGAGCACAGCAGTATCGGCACAACCCACCTTCCTCAAAAATCTCTTATCACCCACCTGACACAAAGCCAGATCTATTCTGGTGGTTCCTGATTCTACTCACTGTCTCTAAGACAGGCCCCACTCACAACAGCCAGTGCAATGCAAACAGGTCTTGTCTCAGAGACGATCTCTTTGATACCTTTAGATCTGCCTTTGCTGGTGCCCTGGACCTAAGAACCAGCAGTACCTCCAGCTTTCTTACTGAGGAGTCTCTCCTGCTGACCATACAAACCTCAGATGAAATTCCTTGGTATCCAAGGCACTTGGGATCACCTCAGATGATATTTAGAATGATGTATGAAATCTGCCCTGCCAGAAGGGGTGATAAAGCTGAGCAGAGCCTGGATCTGTAGGGTCGGGTAAACTAGCAAAGAGGGTGACGCAGCAGGAGCAGATCTGTAGAAGAAAACAGCTGGAGCATCTCCCTTATAAGGAAAGGCTGAGAGACCTGGGTTTGTTCAGCCTGGAGAAGAGAAGACTGAGGGGGGATCTTATCAATACTTATATATATCTGAAGGGCAGGTGTCAAGAGGATGGGACCGGGCTCTTTTCAGTGGTGCCCAATTACAGGACAAGGGGAAATAGGCACAAGTTGGAACACAGGAAGTTCCACCTCAATATGAGAACAAATTTCTTTACCATGAGGGTGGCAGAACACTGGAACAGGCTGCCCAGAGAAGTCGAGGACTCTTCTTCCCTGGAGACATTCAAAACCCGCCTGGACGCAGTCCTGTCCATCGTCGTGTTGTGTCCCACCCCCCTCTAGGTGTGCCTGCTCAAGCAGGGGGGTTGGACAAGATGATCTCCAGAGGTCCCTTCCAACCCCTACCATTCTGTGATTCTGTGATGCTGAGGACTTAGTAGCCACACTGTAAATGCCTGGGGGCTTACTTCAGACTAACCCTAGCCCACAGCAAAGCTGAATTCTCATAGTTCTCAGAGCATATTTGCTGCAGATCTTGCAAGTACTTTCACCTAAATTGTTCACGTTCTCCAGCTCCAAATTGAGGTGCTAATGCAACTGCACCCTAACTGTCAAGAAACATGAACTCCCATCCCACCCCAGTTTTGAGGGAGGAAAGGGGTGTGAAGATTTTGGCAGACATCCGTTCCTAAAAGGAATAAAGACAAGGAAGGTGTTTGTGACTTAACTTCAGTATCAAGACAATAACAGGAAAATTAGATGCCTGTTGTCTTGTGAAGACTTTCTAGGCAGGTTTGCCCTCACTGAGGTGATACAGCCGGAGGAGGAGCTTTACCCCTCTGACATGTCCAACCCATTCCTCTGAGCACTACTCCTGCTCTGTCGCCTTCCCTCTCTTCCCCTTTCCCTGTTCACGGGACCATGTTGCTGGCTGGTGATGGAAGAGACCATCAACAGCAGCTGAGCAAACTGAGTCGGCTCTGCTACCACGGCTCACCCTGGGCAGCAAATGTCCTGGTCACCCTGCTCTCCAAGGAACCCTTGCAGGCCCTTCTGTTAGCACTAGCTTTGTCTTTCCCCTCATGTCAACATCCATCCTCCCGACATCTCTGACGGCCTGGGTACCTCCTCATAAGCCTCTTGCTTTGGGAATGGGAACCCGGCACCTTCTCGTCCCGCAACTCGTACTCCTGGGGGCGGCCAGGCTTGCCCCGTGGGGGGGGAGGGATGCATACAAGAGTGAGCCGGCCGGGACCCGGCAGCAGCAGCCCCTGGAGCTGGGCTCTGGCCAAGACCAGCTTCGGCAACCGCTTGTACCCCGGCACAGCCTGTCCCCTCAGCCCGCGCCCGCCGGGACCGCCGCCGGGAGGAGCCGGGGCTGGGGCCGGGGCCGGGGCCGGGGCCGTGGCTCCCGCGCCCGGTCGGCCGGCCCGCCCCCTGGCTGCTCGGCCCGGCGGTGCTCCCGCCGCCGTCTCCCGCCGACGCTCCCCGCCCCTCGCCCCTCGCCGTCGCCCCGCCTGGCGGATGGCCGGAGCGTGGGGCCGGGGCGGCTGCCTGCGGCGTCCGCTGCGGCGGCGGGGGCCGGGGGCCGGCACAGCCGGGCGGAGGCGCGCACAGCCGCGCGGGGCGCCCGTCGCCATGGCAGCGCTTGCTCCAGCGAGAGGTAAGATGGGTCCCTCCGGCCCCCGCCGCTGCCGCGGTCGGCCCCCGCCGCCGCCGCCGCCGGCCCCCGCTCCGCCGCGCGCAGGGCGGCGCCGCCGCCGGTCACAGCCGCGCCCCGGGGCGCCCCGTGGGCTCCGCGGCCCCAGCCACCGCCCAGCCCAGCCCAGCCCTGCCCTGCCCTGCCCTAGCCGCACGGCTTCGCGTCGCTCCGCCGCCACCGGGCGAGGCTCGGGGCGGCCCTGCCCGGCCCCCCTCCGCCCCTCTGGCCGTTGCGGCCGTATCCGGGCTGCCGGGCGGCGGGCAAAGGGAGGGGGCGGCGGGGGCAGCGCCGCACCTCGGCCCCGGGCCGGCCGGCTGCATCCCCCGGCAGCCTGGGTTCCTCCGCTCTTCTTTGTAATTATTCTGGGTCAGAGCCCCCGCCTTTGCCTGCCCCTGAGTCACCAGCCCCGGGAGTCTCTCCTCTCCCCGCTAGCGGGATGGGTGGTGGGATGAAGCGGGGGGCTGTGGCCGGGGAGCTGGGCCAGGTGAGGATGGGTTTCCCTAACCTGGGTATCCTGCATCAGCTCCGGGGCTCTCCCATCTCTGGGAGTGGGAGGACCGCAGCTCAGAGCAGAATTGGGCCCCAAAGCCAGCAGAGGTGGCAGGGTTCCTGCCTCATTGAGGGAACACAGCGTGGGCTAGCAGAACAAGCAGGGTTGGAAGGACAGCAGAAGGAGGTGTTGCAAGGAAATTCGTTCCCCTGGGATTATCAGGGCCGGCTAGCTTCGTAACTGTCTCCAGAGGCCGCAGGCCTAACTGCAGGAGTGATGGCAACAGGGGAAGAAAGATGAACCAGGGCAGAACAGGGCATCACCAGTCCAGTCATGGCAAACTGCTACAAGCAGGGAGGAACAGAGGAAAAGCCTCAGGTGGTTACAGAGAGGGTGAGAAAACACAGAGAAGCAGTAGCAAGGGGAGGGGTGGGAACTGAGCCACTAGCTCAGACTGGGGGGCCACTGGTCCTCCACAGAAAGATTAAGTTTACATCTGCTCCAGTCAAGGCACAGAGCAGGCCTATACCTTCCTGCAATATACTGCTTGGGCATCCCCTATAGATTAAGACAGGAGAGGGGGTCTGAGCTGGTAGGACCAGGGGGCACTGGCAAAGGTGAGTAGTCTCAGGACTAGGTTAGCAGTCTTCGTTCACTAGGTTTGGAGCCATGGGGTGTCTGGAGACCAGAGTTGCTCTAGCAGAAATGTGCTAGGAGGGTGAGGCATGTGGCCGAAAGACTCGAGCTTCAACACTGCAGAATGGCAGGGTATTGCTGGAGTGGTTGCGTGTACCTGTGGATGAGACGGGACGAGAGCGGCAGAGAAAAGCTGAGGTCCAAAGACTGGCAGAGCTGTGGGAGCTGTACGTCAGGAGTGAGGGGTGTCGGAGCGGGTGTGTACAGAGGGCAGGACCTGCATGGCAGGGAGCGATGTGAATCAGGTCTTCCATTACAGAAATGGTATTCATAATGCTTTGCGTTGAGAACCTCAGACTGGAAGAGCAGGAGCACAGGGTGTCTCAGCAGCACTAGAAGGAGTTGCTGGGGGCCAGAGTCCAGCCTGAGGTATGTAGGGACTGGTGCAGATCTGGCTCTTCTGTTCACTGAAAGACACAAGGAGTGTTCTCCATAGCCTAAATCATGACCAGGTGTTTGTGTGGGCAAGGAAAGAGAGAGATCTAGGGAGATAGAATGATGTTAAATTACTTTTTCTCTTTTTTCTCTTTTACAGCAAACCTCGTGCCCTGAATCTCCAAGGGAACCTTTGGAAAGGATCTTCCCCTCCCTGCCATCTCCTTATTGTTTGCCGGCTCTGCCCTGTGCTGTGCAGGAATCTTGAAAGAGCAGGCTGAGCCCTGGAGAACAGCAAAAAGGACAATGTAGTGAGGGTGCCGTGAGGTCTTGGACAGGGAACCCTCTGAATTTTGTTCCTCACCCTTCACTCTCCACTGATGGCTCTCTGACAGCCTTTGGCAGAAACCTCTACCTGGCGACGAGTGTGGCATTTGGTGAGAGGGGGATTACACACGGTATATGCACCAGCCTCACCATTTCCGCAGGACCTTTGTCCTGCCTCCCATCTTCTCTGAAGCTCTTGGCTAGCTCCTCATTCACTAGGACGCTGGGCAGCAGGCGCCTGCTACTACCAAACTGATTGGACTCCCCAGCAATCCCTGTTTGCGTGTGGCCTTCACCAGTCCCAGCAGAAGGTGGTCCCTGAGACAGAAGGTGCCTGTTGGGCACATGAAGTAAGGAGAGATTTTTCTTTGGGGGAAGAGTGGAGGAGGGGGATGAAATAGATGGGGAGGAAAAAAAAAAGTGAGCCCAAGCGAGTGAGGGAAGAAGCACTGGCAAGCGTTCATGAGAAAGAGAGAGAAAGAAGGTGGAAGAAAGAAAAAGAGAGAGAACAAGGGAAAAAGGTGGAAAAGTTAGAACAAGGGAAAGAAATATAAACAAGCAGAAGGGGAAGGGAGGACTGAAAGTGAGACAGAGTTGACAGCTGTTCCGCCTAGCACCTGGTGGCAATGCCTTGAGGAACCCCTCCAGCGTGCGTACACCTCGCATTGCAGCAGCAGCAGATGAGGAGGGACGTGGCTCCTCCAGCGTGGAGTCCCACTCACCCTCTTACAAAATCCCAGCAGCAGGGACAGGGTGCAACTTAGCAGGGGTGGCAGCATGGGGGACTCTGAATCAGAGTCCACCTTACACAACAACTCACTGTGGTGGCTGGCATGTGGGATGTTAGCACTGTTGGCCAACTCTTGGATTATCCTCAGCATCACGGCCAAACAGCAGAAACACAAGCCCCTGGAGCTGCTGCTATGCTTCCTTGCTGGGACCCACATCCTCATGGCAGCAGTACCCCTCACCACCTATGCTGTGGTGCAGCTGCGGCGTGAGTCCTCTGACTACGACTGGAACGAAAGCATCTGCAAGGTCTTTGTCTCCACATACTATACCCTGGCGCTGGCCACTTGCTTCACAGTGGCCTCCCTTTCCTACCACCGGATGTGGATGGTGAGATGGCCAGTCAACTACCGGCTGAGCAATGCCAAGAAGCAGGCTCTGCACGCGGTCATGGGTATCTGGATGGTATCATTCATCCTCTCCACCCTGCCCTCCATTGGCTGGCACAACAACGGCGAGCGGTACTATGCCCGTGGCTGCCAGTTCATTGTCAGCAAGATAGGGCTGGGCTTTGGTGTCTGCTTTAGCCTCCTGCTGCTCGGAGGAATCGTCATGGGCTTGGTGTGTGTGGGTATCACTTTCTACCAGACCCTGTGGGCACACAGAAGACGCCGGCGGTGCCGCCATCAGAGGGCAGAGGAAGCGTCATCCTGCTCTTCATCAGCACACACCACTTTCAATGTGCCAGCCATTGTAGTGGAGGATGTACGAGGCAAAAGGAGGTCTTCACTGGATGGCTCTGAGTCAGCCAAGACCTCCCTGCAGATGACCAACCTCATCAGCGCTATTGTCTTCCTGTATGACACGCTCACTGGGGTGCCTATCCTGGTAAGCAACGAGTTCTCCCTTTCCCTTCAGAGTCTGCAGTTAGACTAGATTTCTGTTTCTCTCAAGTTTTAGAGAAGACACTCTGTCTTCTTTCCACCAGCCACAGAGTTTCCACATCTGAATCTGTGTTATTCTGAGGGCTGGTTTTAAAAAGATTGCAGTAATTGTGTCATCGTTCCGCAGCAGCATTTTCTTAAGACAACTCTAAGCCTGGGGAATACACGCCACACAGCTAAAACCACTGTGAAAGTTTTAAGTGGCTAAGAGGAGAGGAAATTATTCTGCAAACTTACAGGGGGATCTACCTCTGCAGAAACAATGATGTTTGTATTTCTCCTGTCTCCTTCTGGAGAACTGATACACCAACTTTAAAAGCTGTTGCAGATAGTTTTCATCTTCCTTCTGCTTGTATGATCGTGGACAGCATTCAGGTTTTGGCTGGCTGGTTGATTCGCTGCAAAACTGGAGAGCTGGGAAAGTTCTCAAAGGGAACCATTAGGAGAACAGAGGCTAGTCACAGCTCTTTATTTTTTCAAGCGGCCGTGTCCTTTGTTAGCACCTATTTAACTCCAGCTCATAATAAGCACAGGGAAGAAGTGGTGCTAACACCAGGTCTCGTGCTAGTGATATGACAACTTAGAATATGGCCTAGCAAACTTGGGGCAACAGCCCAGGAAGAGTTTTTCAAAGTGGCATGGGGTAATTACTTGATGAATCCTTTATAGACAGATTATGTTCTACTACAGAATTGACTCCCATTATCTTTCTCCATTGATCTCCACTTCTGTCTTCTTTCTCAGCATTGTTTCTCTGTCTTACCTCGAAGGTCGTGAGCTTTTTTAGCCTGCGCTATGATACGGCCCCCACCTGGATGGTCCTGGCTGTGCTCTGGTGCTCCATGGTGCAGACCCTGCTGCTCCCCTCCTTCATATGGTCCTGTGAGCGCTACCGAGCAGATCTCCGCACCGTGTGGGAGCAGTGTGTGGCTATCATGTCTGAGGAAGATGGAGATGATGGTAAGCTCCTCACCACCCCACAGTCACCGTTATTCACTAACCCCCTCCCCAAAATATTACAGAGGAAAGAGAGGTCCGCCTTGAGAGGAGGACCTGATGGCACTAGGCGTAGTTGTGTGGGTGGCTAAGTGGGATTCGTGTTATAGCTTGGAGTCAGCAACCATGAGAAAATTTATTCTGGAGAAGGCTCTGCCACTCACTGGCTGTCTTAGGGCTCACTGGCATCCAGGAAAAATTAGTGCAACATCCTTCACAGTAGATGCAAAAGTAGAGACGATATGTACAGCTGCCAAACCACAGTGAAAGTGACATGCTGGGCTTCAGCCCAGCTCACTGCTCCAAAGGTCCAAGTTCTGGCAGTGAGTGATTCAAAAGCAAGACAGAAGAAACAAGGCAGTCTCTGGGTGCTCTAGTGCTGCTGCAAGCAGAAAGATGAGGTCCTTGTTCAGAGGTGAGCCCTGAGGGCTGCAAGCAGGATGGCAGAAGTCAGACAAGCATTAGGATGGCGTCCAGGTGCCCTAATAACACTCCTCTTCTGGCTGCAAAATGTTGACTGCCGTTCTCTTTGCCAACAGATGGTGTATGTGATGATTATGGTGATGGCAGGATCTGCAAAGTGAGATTTGATGCAAATGGTGCTGCAGCTGTGAAGCGGGACTCCCGGGACATCAAGCTGCTACCCATGCACCACATGTTGTTGCCCCAGGACAAGGTGCACTACCTGCAGGTGAGCTGAGAGCTAGCAGGGGCAGCCCCACAACCCACTTCCTTTCCTAACAGTCTCCCACGCTTTCGTGTCCTCTTGACTCTCTTTGAGAAAACCTCAGCTGCTCCCCTCCTGTCTCTTCAAGTCTTCCATCACCTGCCTCGTTCTCTGTTTTCCAGGTCCCTATCTCCCGGAGAATGTCACATGATGAGACTAACATCTTCTCCGCCCACCGCTCTGCTCCATCCTTCCTACACAAGTGGTCTTCATCTGACGACATCCGCATTTCCACACCCCGCAAGCCTGGAGGCCCTGGCTTCTTGCCTCCTCAGCTGCATGACTACCAGCACTGCCGGCAGCCCCCAGAAGATGAGCTGACGACCCTACGGCAGTTTTTGGAGGGGGGGCTGATGCCCCGGGCCTCCAGCTCCAGCGCCTGCTTCTTCCGAGATGAGATCACCATGTTCATTGACGAGACACCACAACCCACCCCAGCCTGCAGCCCACGGCACTCCCGTCTCCCGCTCGCATCACGCCGAGATCGCCGCCTCTCCCTTGGCAGCAGAGAGGAGGAGAACGCCAACCGGCCCCGGCGCTGTTCCTTGGCTGGCAACGGAGCCTGGCATCTGCAGGATGGAGAGCAGGCACCATGTGAAAGGACCCTTGAGGCCTGCGAGGCAGAGACCTTCCAGGACCCCAAACTATGAGAGACAGCATCAAGAACATTCAGTGCCATCACGATTTTTAAATAAAACTTAAAGTGTTCCCTTTGTCCCGGGACCCGATCACTAACTTGCATTCTCATCTTTCTCGCCAGCAGGCAGGAAACACGGCACCCCACGCTGATGGGGGAAAAAGAAGTGGGACAGACCTGCAGAAGGGAGCAGAAGGGAGCTCGAAGGACAGATGGACAGCCTGGGCCTGCTCTCAGGTTACAAACGCACCCACTGCTGCCACTGCCACTTGGCACCCTCGCCAGTCCCGTCCCTTTGTGAACTCCACCCTCGCATCCGCCCTGCCCTAAGAGACAAGGCAGGCACAGAATGGTATTAAAATTCTATATTTGGAGTGTCAATCGTGTGTCTGTTTTTAAAATAATATATTAGTAATAATTTTGTTTCCATAGAAACAAAATGACTGGTGCAATGTTTAATGAAGCTTCACAGGCTTCTGGAAGGGAAATGGGGAACATGGGAGGCTCCTTTCCTCCCTCTGCATCCCTTTCTTGTCAGTGCAACTGGAAGGCAGCAGATGCTTAGCAGCCCAGGGAAAGGAATGAAGACCATAGAGGAGTTGTCATGGGAAACTGAAGTCCGTGGAAGTTTTCCTGTCCATTTCAGGGGAGACTTAGACTGTCTACAGCTACGCAGGAGGGGCCTCTGTGCTTTCTAGTACCGCTTAGCAGAAGGTATTGCTTTGAGGCAGCCCCAGGCTTGAAAATCATTAAAACGCTCTCCAAAAAGACCCTGACCGTAACGTTTTATTTCACTGGTGCAAACTGTTGTTTCCAGTGCAAATGTTGCACGAAACACAATGTCCCAAACTTCTCACCCAACCGGGAAAGCTGATAGAGCCTTCCAGAGGGAAGCCCCCTGACTGCCCACGCTGTCAAAGCTGGGGGTGGTGAGGTCTGGAGCAGGCTCTTGTCTCGCACAAAGCTCTTGGAAGGGAGGTGTGGAGGTAGCATGTGGGAGATGGACTGTCTCCTGCCCAGTGCTGGCTGTTGTTCCAGCCATGGGCTGCATTGGAGGGGCTGGGGAGATAGGGGATGAAGTGCTTCTCAATGTGATGGGACTTGGTCTATGAACTACCAAAGCATGCCTTGCTCCCGGCATGGATGCTGATAGATTAACCATAAGGTCTCTCACGAGACAGCTCGTTGGAGGGATCTGGGTGACCCGCACCCAAGGGATCGTTAGCACTGGGGGATGCTCGGCGGACGCCGGGACGACGGACCACTTCAGACAAGGTGGTGCCGGGGCTCTGCAGGCCCGCGCAGGGACAGCACCGGGCTGGTCCCGGCGCCCACGAAGCGGCGGCGGGCCTCAGCAGGGGCAGCAGGACCCACTCCCCTGGGGGGACGGACGTGGGGACGGGAAGGGCCTCGCCCCCGGTAGCCGCCCCCTCCCCGCACCCCCACCGGACCGCCGCGCTGCCCGCCCACCGCGGCCCCGGCCCGGCCCCCTGGGTGGGCCTATCCCGGGGCCTGCCAGGACGCCTGCCCGCCCCGGACCCCCTCTCCTCCTCCCCATCCCCGGCGGCTCGGCCATGGCTTCCCTGCTCTGCCTCCTCCTCCTCGCCACCGCCACCGCCACGTCGCCAGGCCGCCTGGTCCCCTACGACCTGCTGTACGCGGACGGGGTGCGAGCGTACTTTGCCCGGGACTGGGGGCGGGCGGCCGAGCTGCTGCAGCGAGCCCTCCACAGCTACGCGGGGCTGCGGGCGGCCCGCCGCGCCTGCCGCACCGCCTGCTGCCGGGAGGCGGCCTTCCTCGGCGGGCCGCTGGGGACCGGGCCCTGGGAGGCCGCCCTCTTCGGCCGGGTGCTGCAGCGCGCCGACTGCCTGCAGCACTGCCTGGGGCGCCGGCTGGGCGCCGCGCCCTCCGCCTACCGCGCCAGCCAGGCCATCCGCCGGGACTTCGACCAGAGGGAGCCCTACAACTACCTCCAGGTGGCCTTCTTCCAGGTGGGGACCGGCCCCGGAGGCGCCCAGGGGCCCCGGTGTGGGCTTTCCCCAGTCGCCGCCCCCGGGCAACCCCGAGGGTCCCGGTCGCACGGGTAGGGTGCTGCCTCTGCGCGGCTCTCCCGGAGGGCGCCGGCCGGCTGAGGGGGCGCTGGGCTAGGGCTTGCCAGCCCGGGACACGGGCTGCTGGGCGCAGGCGCCTGGTGGGTGAGTCCAGGGGGCAGCTGGGGTGTGAGGAGAAGCAGGGTGTGAAAAGAAGTGGGGCCCGCAGGAGTGTGACAAGCACGACTGCCTTTTCTCCACAGCTGAAGAAGCTGGATCAGGCCGTGTCTGCTGCTCACACCTTCTTCGTCGCTAATCCCCAGCACCTCCAAATGCGGGAGGACATAGAGAAGTACCGTCGTATGTCAGGGGTGAAGTCGGACAACTTTCGTGACCTGGAGGCCATGCCACACTGGGTGAGGGTTTGATGCAGAGCCAGGCATCAGCAGCTCTTATCCCATCCTAGGGACCAGTCAGGGACCCTGGTCTGTTCCCACGCAAGGGCCGTGGCTTGGGGCAGGGCCACCGAATATGGAATCACAGAATGGTTTCACAGAACGGTTTGGGCTGGAAGGGACTTTTAAAGATCATTTAGTCCAATCCCCTGCCATGGGCAGGGACATCTTTCAAGAGATGAGGTTGCTCAAAGTCCCGTCCAACCAGGCCTTGAACGCTTCCAGGAATGGGGCATCCACAACTTCTCTGGGCAGCCTGCTCCAGTATCTCACCACCCCCATCATAAGAAACGTCCTTCTTATCTCCAATCTAAATCTACCCTCTTTCAGTTTAAAACCGTTGCCCCTTGTCCTGTCACAACAGGCCTTGGTCAAAAGCCTCCCTCAGTCTTTCTTATAAGCCCCTTTTATATTTGAAAGGCTGCAAGAAGGTCTCCCTGAAACCTTCTCTTCAGGGAGACAAACCATTGCAAGTGCGACAGAGAGACTTTCTGATGACAGTTGTGGCAGGCTGCAGAGCCTTGGAGAAGTCTATTTGGCTTAAATCCAGAAGATTTGCTGTCACTGCATGGTGGGCTATGCATGATCAGGCAGGCCCCTAGGTGTCAGCACTACCCTGTGAGTGACCCAGAGTCTCAGGGTGACCTTTGGTGTCACCCACACTGCATAGGGACCTGGATCTGTCCTTTGCAGGAAGCATATGAAGCTGGGGTGCGGCATTACAATGCAGATGAGTACCTACAGGCTGCGGCCAGGCTGGAGGAGTCACTCACAGAGGCACTGTCAGCACTGGAAGAATGTCGTGCCCTGTGTGAAGGGCCTTTGGAGGATGAGGACGAGGAGGAGGAGGAGATGCAACCTGGCCTGTACGAAGCCATTGCAGGTAGCGTTAGAGGCACAGAGGGTTGAGTAGGAAGGCCATGCTCCCCACATTGGACATGCCTCATTTCCCAGCACTCCTGTCTGGAAGAAGTGTGAGCTACTGCCCTTTCTTGCTCCTCTTTCTTGCAGCCCATTATATTCAGGTTTTGAAGTGCAGACAGCAGTGCGTCCTTGAAATTGCCACAAAGCCTGGGCGTATTTCTGCCACGGAAGATTTCATACCATCTCATCTTGATTTACTGCAATTTGCCTATGATCAAGGTGAGCAGAGCCACAACCCAGTGGGTTATGCTGTGGCACCCCTAAGTTTACCTTTTACCTTTGGAGCTGTGGGCAGCATGTAATGGGGAGAAGTGGCACACTAACCTGAGCTTTACTTCTCTGCCCCCACGTCTGCTCCCCAACTCTTCCAAGAACCTCTTTTCTTTTGCTCAAGCCTGTGGCCACCTTGGGAGAGGTCCCTTGTGGTCCACTTCAGTCTTCTTGCATGTCTTCTATAATGTGTGGCTGTTCCCACTTCTTTCCTCCAGCACTCTTCATTTCAAGTCCTTGCTCCAACTATCTGCTATCTATTTTATACCCTCCTTTTCAGTTTGTGGCTCCAGATCAGGCCCCCGCTTCCAATCTAGAGCATGTGCATGCATCTCATCTCAACAGTGGTGTTACCTCTGAGTCAGCCCTGCCTACCCTCGCTGAACTGATGGCCTGTCATGACACTGGTCATCCTGTCACCTTCTCAGTTTCACACATCCCTCAGCTCTTCTCTTGGATACCTCTTCTCCTTCCCACACTGATGCAACTCTCATCTCCTCTGTTAGACCATTGGTAAAACTTGTAACTCAGAGAAGCCTCCAGAGCACAGACACGCATTATGTCTTTTGGGTGAGGGAGGTGGGATTGTCTTTCTTCTGAATATATACTATTTTTGTCTCCTCTGAACAAGCTCCCAATAAGTATTGAAATTGGACCCATTCTTCACCAGGCTCATTCCTTGTATACTCTGCCCATCATTGGGTAGAGGCCCAACTAGGCAGGGATTGATGTGTACTCAGTGTAAGGCCTCCTGACTGGGGCATTGCGTGCTGCTGGCCTATACACATTTGCTGCTAACATCAAGTATTTCGGTGACATATCTGTTTTTCCTGTTCTGTCCCTGCCCAAGCTGGGAACCAGGCACTGGCTGCTGAATGTGCTGCTTCCTACTTGCTCTTCTATCCCACGGATGAGCCAATGTTGGAGAAAATGAAACAGTATCGCACAGAACTGGGAGAGGACACAGCTGTCACAGCTAGAGAGGTAGTTACAACCCCAGGTCTGCACTTTTTTCCTGTCCCCTGTCTCATATGACAGGATCATAGTCCAGGAGTCAAAAAGGGAAATGTGTTTCACTGCAGATGTGTGCCAAGCCTAGGACTGAAGAAACTGGAGCCTGAGTTTACCTATAGTCTGTATGAGGCAGGGTCCCTTCAGGACAGACTGGGCTTTCATAGTGCACAGCAGTGTGTTGGGGCAGTTTTCTGCCCTGGACAGGGATGGAATTATCTTTTGTGGGGTCATTGTTTGACAGCCTCTTTGCTTCCTTAGAGTATTCAACATTATGTGCAGAGATCCTTGATGGAGAAGAAGTTGATTTATTATGCAGTGGAGCATCTAGGAGGAACTTTTGACGACCCTGTGAGTAATGACATCTTAATCTTTCTGCACTGATTTCACCAAGACAGTTACCAGAATTCAATTCGGTAGCACATGATGCAGAAAGGATCAGGTGCTGATGAGAAGGACCCCCAGGTCCTTACAAGGTGGATCTTTAAGGCCTTTCTGCTGCTCCAGGACTGAAGTTAGTTTGAAATTTCTGCTGTAACCATATGCATTAGCCCAATCTGGCTGTTGTCAGAAGCAGGCCAGAAACATTGGTCTGATATTCACTGGAGAAGCAGGACAAGGACCTGGCTGTTTGACATGATCCAATGTGGGATAGGTTTGTTGTGTACTGAACAGTCTGCATTTGTTCCTACAGGATCTTTGGACTCCAGATGAGCTGATTCCTGAAAACCTAAAGGAGAAACACAGGTAAGGTTGACCAAGTCAACTAGGACTGAAATATAAGTGTTGGAAGTAGGAGATGGGGTTGGACTGTTGGGGTGGTACAAGGAATAGTACTACTGAGGAATGGGCAAAACAGGAACAGGAAGGGTGTGAAATGCTGCAGCAGAGGAGGGTTAGGCATAGCTCTGTACTGACAGCCCTGGTCTCTGTTTTTTGCCTTGCTCCCGAGAGAGGATCAGGAGAAGGAAAAGCAGGAAAGTCTGGATGTGGAAGAGAGGGAGAAGAGGGGTGAGTAAAAGAGCTTGAAGAAGGACTTGGATGCAGTCAGCCAGGCTTAGTCAGGCTAAGTGCTGTCTTTTCTTCTGTCCTCAGACATTTGAATGCTAGCATAGTTGCAGACTGACTCGAATGGCTCAGCAAGTCTTCTCACTGTTTCTTTTCTCCCTCTTTGATGCATGTGTAATCTTGCAAAATCTCACTGTGTACATCTCTGGGATGGGAACTCAAAGAGCACTGTGGCTGGAGAAGCTGAGAGCAGTGGTGCCTGAATACGTGACAAGCCTGTGGACATGCAGATCCCTGTTCAGTGTGGCAGGAGTGTCTACACGAAACCTGGTTGAACTCCACCAGCCCAACTTCAAACAACATTTTTCTGAAGGGGACAAGGAGAGAGGGGTGGGGAATGGAAGCTGGAAACAGATTATTCAGCTTGGGCAAGTCTCTCCCTGAAAAACATAAGTCCAAATGGTTTGTGGCTGAATACTGTAGACTGCAGTGCAGAGTCCCATGTTCTTGCCGGTCCTCTGTTCTTATGTGTGGACACACAGCCTCTTGCAGGGCCCTGTCCTGGAGTCTTTGCTTGAAGTGACCCCAAGTGGTTCTCTGTTATGACACATGGGAGACCAGATCATCCTGAGGGTCTGAGTGCCTTGGCATTCATGACTATCCAGAGGTCAGAGGGGGGCGGGGAAAAAAGGCTAAAGATCAAACGATCAAATCACCAACTAATACCCATTGCTTCTCTTTGGGGCTGAAGAAAGAAAGATTCACTGGAGATAAATCTGGGGAAAGATGTGTGATCGAAAGGATTGATGGAGGTGTTGGTGAAAGGGTTGATGGAGGTGTTTACCTGCTTCTTTTCTCCAGAGCCTCATCCCAGTAGGCTGGACCTGTTCTGCTGCTGCGATCCACAGTGTACTCAACTTTCCCCAGCTCCCTGCTGCTCTCCTAGCAAGCCCCAAGTTTCTGCTGGCTCCTGAAGCACTCGCTGTAGGCCAGCTTCCCCAGCTGATGCTCTGGTTCCCCTGAAGCATGTGAGGGGTGCAAGTGGCCCAGGTCTGCGAGGAATGGGCACTTCTGGGGAACTGTCCTGTCTTCTCAGAGAATGTATAGTGTCTCTCCACTTCCTTATCCAGGCTGGGGGTTGGTGTCTGAGGGCTTCTTGTCCAAACCTTGCTCATGCCTATCTGTACTTCCTTCTCAAAAGGTCCTTTGCCTTTTGAGGGTATTGCTGTCACAATGGATTCCCGCCAGATGAATGGAACCCAGAGGGTTGTGTTCGACAGAGTGCTGACTGAGAGTGAATGTAAGGACCTTCTCCGGCTGACAAAGGTGAGGCCTGGGTCTTGTAGGAGCTCCTGTATGTGTACTTTCCTCTTCAGCAGGCAGGGTTATAACATTTCCAAGGTGGAGAAATGGCAGCAGTGTGTCATCTGTGACCTTCTATTCCAGGCAGCAGGAGAAGCAGGAGATGGCTACCGGGCAAGACGGTCACCTCACACCCCACATGAGAGATTTGAAGGGTTAACCATTTTGAAGGCCATGCAGGTAAGTGGCTCTGTGAGCCTGCCACCTTCTTGATTGTCCAGAAGGAGTGTTTGCCAACTGAGCATTTTTCTCTGTGAAGTGCACTCTGGATGGCGTCATGGGTGTGTTATCTTCCTCACAGCACATGTACAATCTCTCCCCTGACTCTCTTCCTCCACGATCTTGTTGAGGCACATTGTACATGGAGGACTTGACAAGGGCTCTTTCTCCTGTGAGACAGGGTTTCAGGATTGCCACTTGTCCCTGTGCAATAGTCTTACGGACATACTTAGCTTAGAATTGGAGAATAAATTAAGGTGGAAAGAGCCCCTGGAGATCTCTAGTCCAACTGCCTGCTAACTGCATGGCTAATTCCAAAGCAGATGAGATCCTTCAAGGCTTTGCGCAGGCAAGTCCTGAATGTCTCCAAGGGTGGAGATTCCCCAGCCTCTCTGTGCACCTGTTTCAGTGCTGTGCCACTCTCAGGAGGATGAAATTTTTCTTTATATCCAGCCAAAATTTGCGTTGCTGCAGTTTTTGCCTGTTGCCTCTTGGCTCTTCAGTGTGCTGCTCTGAGAACAGAGTGTCTTATGTATAACCCCCTTTTAGCTGACAGGAGACTGTAGTTAGATCCTCCTTTGGCCTTCTCTAGGCTGAAGAAACCCAGCTCTTGCAGCCTCTTTTTCTAAGTCTTGTGCTCCAACAACCCTGCCATCTTAAGAGCCTTCACTGAAGACTCACTCCAGTTTCCTAGTGTCCCTTGTGTACTGCATGACCCAAAATGATGCTGCATTCCAGATGTGGCTTCATGTTCTGAGTAGAAGGAAATGCTGTGCTGTACAGGTATACTCCTGACTTATATTTACATGAGAAAACATGTTATTTTCTTACATGTGTGACCACAGGACTTTACATGGGTCCTTTAGCTGTACTGTCTACATGTATCAGTTATTAGTGTCTTTGTATGTAAGTATTCTAACAGTCCTGGTTTTCACTTGTAGCTGGCCCAGAATGGGGATGTGGACTGGAGAGACGCCAAATTGCTTCTGCAGGCCAGTGAGAAATCACGGAAAATCATAGAGTCCTATTTTACTCCTGGAAAGAAACTCCATTTCTCATTCACACACCTTGTATGCCGCACGGCTGTAGATGGTAAAGGATCTTCCACCCTGTTAGTCCCTGTCTCCTGGAGAGTCTCCTCAGTCCCAGCCACATGCTCTCAGGAGACTCTCTTCCCTTTATTCTCCCTGTGCCCCTTTCTCTCTGCCCTGGTCTTTCTTGAAACTGAAAATGCCCATATTCTTTTTTTGTAACTTCCCTTTTCAGAGGAACAGGAAGGTCGCATGGATCTTAGTCATCCTGTCCATGCTGACAATTGTCTCTTGGATCCTGAGGGGCAAGAGTGCTGGAGAGAACCACCTGCCTACGTGTACAGGGACTACAGGTAAGAGAAGAAGGGGACCTGCATTAGATCATATGGAGATCAGAACATCTCCCTGGCCCTGTCAGAGGGTGAGTTCAGCTTATAGAAACCAGGTGATGGGTTGTTGGCTCAAAGCCAGCCTGGACTGTAGCATTAGGCAGAAGGCTGCATTCAGTGGCTTCAGAACAAGGTGTAAAACACCTTCCCTAGGCTGGGAAGAAGATCTGCACTTTCTTCCTCCTCACAGCCAGCATTAATGGAGAGCAGAACAAGGCTGGGAGGCTGCATGGACTAGAACCATGATATCAAATTATTGTCTTGTGGGTCTACCACAGTACTACAATCCACTGCCAGTCCTTATCACAGTCTGTTTCTTCTAATCAAGTTCTGTCTTTCACAGTCTTCTGGTGCATTACAGCAGAGGGAGAAAAGCTCCCTGTATTTCCTTTGTTTGGGCAGTCAGTGTACTTTGGTGACTATTCTCTCCCTTCAACTCTCTCAAGATTCACTGCCAATACTTTGTGTTGGGTTTTTCCACTCCATGTGAGAGTTTTTTTCCAGCCTGTAGTAGGTTTTGTTACTCTTGTGTGAAAGGACCTGAAATATGTTTTAAAGGTGGTGACAGTAGTTGTGTACTGCAGCCAAATGAGGTCAGTTTACTACAATTGATTCCTACTATTTACCATCCCATGCCTGGGCATCCAGAAATCTTGCTTGCCTTCTCTTTGAGTGGTAGCTGTAGCCAGAGCAGAAATCTTCTCCGAGCAGCTTATGGTAAGGATGTTGGACTTAAAGGGAGTTCCAGTATCATTGAGTCCATTTCCCTTCTGATGTAGATGTTGATTTGGTATAGTCAGATTGTAAAGTTACCAGGCTCTGTCGTGTAAGTGGTTAGATCTCTGTCCCCCCGTGGGGAAGCTGTCCTGTCACCTCATTCCTCCCTGAGCAGTGGGCTTCTCTGTCTTCTACTTGAATGTATGTGGGATCTATGTCACTTAGCTATTTCTAGGAGTATTCCTGTGCTCTTGCAGAGTGAACTGTGACTGACCAACCAACTCACAAGGGCTGAGCTCTTCCAGTGTCCTTTTGAAAGAGGTCCCCATACTCCAAACTTCCTGGATCTCTTCTCTGTATTTGTGCTATGGTTATTAATGAAACTATTGAACAGGATTGGGCCCAGGGGCCCGAGGGTCCCAGTGATCCTCCTCCAGGCAAACAGTACTCCTTTCTGTGCCAGTGGTGCACTAGTCAGTGTGTGCTGTTCACATGCTCTTCTTCACCTTCTCTGTGTTCATTAGTAATTTCTCTAGTGGCACCATTCTGAGTACTGTTTACCAGAGTCCAAACTGCTGAGATCAAGCATGTTGTCTTTCCCTGGGAAATCAACTGTTTTGTCAAAGATCATGTGGCTAGCCCCATCTGCTTTTAGTACCCCCATGTCACATTGTAAGACCTTTTTCCATTTACCTCTTGTCCTTCAATTTATCCTTCTCCTCAGAACTGGAGTCTAAAGCCCTGCAGGCTAATGAGGTCAGGCTCACAGGCCTGTTTATGCTTCAACCATTACCACAACACTTCATGCGTCTGAGAGTTACCCTTGCTTTTCTCCAGTCATGTTACCACCCTGACTTCACAGTCTTGTTAAAACCCTATGGCAGAAGAGCTGTAACCTTGTAGGTTTCAGGGTAGGTAATCCTCTCACTGTCCTTAGGTCCTTAACATTTTGCTTCAGCAGCCATAGTGTTGATTTCTGTTTCTTTCTCCCCGTCCCATTAATGAGCCTCTCTTGTTCCTCTGACAATTTCTATCAGCTTAATTGAATGCCAAGAGGAACTCAAATAGTTTGTGACCCATTCTTTTGCGTAGTTGACTGTGGTCTCACCTGCACTGCACAGTGGCCTCACTACTTCTCTTTTTCTCTAATGTTAGTAAAGAAATTTCTTGTTTTAATTTTCTTTTCTGCATGTATTAAACCTCTTTTTGGCCATTCATATGTTATCCTGAAATTCCTTGACCTTAAGACATGGCTTTCTTTGCTCATCAGTCTCCCAGGCTTTGGATTATTTCCAGTCTTAAAACATAACATCATGCCAGGTCAGAACCAAGGTCCGTCTAGCCCAGGGCATTGTCACAACAGTGCTGCAGATGCATGCTGCAGGGGATTGGGGAAAAAAAAAAAAAAAAAAAAAACCCAAACCAGGACAAGCACATAGAGCTAACTCCCTGGCATAATCTCCTAGCCTTCCACGGCCTGCAGCTCGGGGACTCCCCTGAGTTAGGCACTGCTGTGTTTAAGAACACCAAATGGATCCACCTGTTAACTGGTCTGGTCACTTTTTGAACCTGTGGTATCATTCAGGTGCCAGTGTCCTCTGACAAGGAGTGTGGGGAAGTACCTGGGAGGAAAGAGCTTCACCGTCCATCTTTCTTTTTGTCCACAGTGGCATTCTCTACCTCAATGATGACTTCCAAGGTGGGGGCCTGTTCTTCACTGAAATGGACACCGTGACTGTCACAGTAAGTCTGGGACTGGCCAAAAGAAGGAGGGAGGACTGAGGGTGAGACTTAGTCTGGGCAGGAGGAAACTAGTTGTTTATTGAATCCCACCACTCCAAAACCAATCCAGTGCTGGTGCTGTGGCAGATTCAAATAGAGACAGCTAAAGGCAAATTGAGGCAAATAGCAGATAGAGGAGAGGTTAACTCCTTCCTAGCTGAAATGTTGCAGGTTCTTGCAGTCTGTGGGTGTCTGTGATGTAGGTTGTCCCATTGATTCTCTCTGTCTCTCCTTGAGATCTATCTTGCTCATAGACTGGCAGTGGATGCCTAGTAGATCACTGTTTCATGGTCCCAGAGGCAATGTTAACATATGTACAATGACCATATACCCCAGAGCAGGGGGCTGCTGCCTTCATTGTCTCTTCTCTGTCTCCTGGCAGGCTGAGGTGCATCCTAAGTGTGGGAGGCTGGTGGCCTTCAGCTCTGGCAAAGAGAACCCCCATGGCGTGTGGGCAGTTAGCCGTGGGAGGCGCTGCGGCATTGCTCTCTGGTACACACACTCCAAGGAGCATGCTGAGCAGGTAAAGGACTATGCTGGAGATGTGGATACGAGTACGTCCAAGCTAGATCAAATCCCTCTGAGGAACTGCTTGTGGGCTGTCCTATGGGGCAGGACCTAGTGCAGCAGCTGGGGGTTGTCCTCTGGCAAGGTAGCTGGTGGAGGGGCCAGCCTGCAATGGGTCCTGCAAGAGAGATTGGGCTCAGGGGGGGTTGGATGGACATAACAAAGACAAGATGTGTCTTGTCAGCCCCTGCAAGCAGAACAAAGGCCCTAGCAGGGAGGGGTTCACATCATCTCTGTCTCCATGGCTGCAGGAGCGGGTAAAGGCAGAGGAGCTGTTGGAGCAGAGGGCTATGGAGCAGGACCAGCCTGATGGAGAACGTCAGGGGGATGATCACAGTGGCAGATCATCCTCAGAGCTTCCTGATCACAGTGGCGGAGCCAGGCTCACAAGCCGGAGACACAAGCCTGGCTCAAACAGGACGCAGCACCCCAAGGAATTGCGGGCCAGAGATGAGTTCTGAGTATGCAGGATCCTGGGGGCAGGCCTGGCACACACTATGGCCTGGCAGGTCTTGGTAGCACCAAGACTTCAGAGGCCTGGAACAGTGTATTAGCATGCTAGAGCCATAGTGATGGGGAGGGATGCAGCTTTCTTCTCTGTGACATCCCAGCAGCTGAAAAATGGGAACAGGGACAGAGTATTAAAGTCAGTGACACCAGGAACTTTCTTCACTGCCTCACCAACGTGTTTGTGTCACTCGGAAGTAAGAAGGCAGGGTCTCCTCACCCCAGTCCTCTCAGTGCCAGCTTCTTGGTCACCCAGGGCCACATCCGAGATGGGGAGAAGGAGCCTGGGGTCTTTCAGCAGGGGCTGTCTCACATTCAGGAATTCAAAACAGAAGCCTCTGAATTTCCTAGGCATCTGCAAACTCCAGAAACTCACAGCTGGTGTGAGAGAGGGAAGGTGAGGGACTGTGAATATGTGGAATAAAAGCAAAATGCTGGACACAGGTCCCGGTGGGAACTTGAGTCTGTACACCAGGAGGGAGACGTGCACACTCATTGCTGATGGAAATTTGATTAACAAATGGTGGAAGGTGATTGAGGCCTCACTGAAAGAAAACAAAGTATTTGCCCAGATGCCAGCTACTTCTGATAAGGGAGAGCAAGAAAGTCAGCTCTGCCATGGTTAACCCCTGGAAAGGGTGGGGAGAACCTTTAAGAAAAAGCACTGTACGCTCACATTTCCCTGCAGCAAGGCCTCTCTTCTTTTTTTTTTTTCTGCTCCATGCACCAAATTGCCCCTGGAAGCAGAAGAGAGATTTTGTTTTTCATTTTCCACCCTGATACAAAGGCAGTCTGCTGCCACTGCCCAGGGGATTAGTGTCACGAGATGGGATTATATTGTAGTTAAACAGGAATTGAATGGGGTGGATGTGGAGTATCAAAAAGAGCAGTGACTTCCTAGGAAGCAGTAGAGCCAGAGCTCAATCTAATCTGTGGTCATGGCGTACTCAGGCCTTGATGAGAGTTGTGCATGGAGACACCAACTACAGTTCAGACAGAAGAAATCTGTAGCGCCAGGGCCAGTGGCGTAAGAGGTGGGTGATCCCCCTCATCACTGTTGGCACTGGGCCTCTGCTCCATGAAAAGGGAACTCTTTCCTCAGTCTGAATCCTGGCACTTCCTTAACACACAAGCTTGGATAGCCTGCATCGGCCACCTTTTTTACCTCCTGTCTTACCCAGGGTCACAGGAAAAAGAAATTTTGATGCATGCATTTCAAATTTCCTCCCCCTGGCAGGACGTCTATCTCAACCTACCACACACAAGTCAATATGGATGATTTATGATGGGGTGCTGGATGGTTCCTGCTTGATGAGGGTGTGTTGGGGGGTGAGGGGACAGTGTCCACATTTCTGGCTTGCTTTGCCCAAAGGTGGCTTGGGTGATTAGACTGATGGCCTCCTGACGTCAGATGAGATCCGTTAAAAGGTATTTATCTGGGGCTTGGGCCAAAGCTGCAGGAGAGATTAAAAGAGATTGAGGCCAAGATAATCCCCTCGCAGCATCTCACTAAAGTGGCTGCCAAAAGGCACACCACCAAATCTTTTGCCACCCCGGCCACTGTGCCCAGTTCTCTTTTCTGCATGCAGAGCCCAGTTTGCTGCCCAGAGAGGGTGTGACCCCAGCCCTGCCATGGGTTTCTCCCTTGGCAGGGCCACTGTGGATGGCACCATCCCTCTTCCTGCCCTGCCCAGGACACAAGTGGCACACTATCCCTGGGAAAACGTGAATTCCTGTGGACTGTGAGACACAGCAAGCCCTGCCCCAGTGGCTGATAATCCTAGCCTGTTCTGGCTAATCTTCACTTTATTAGTTTGCTGCTGATACAAACAGAGGGAGTTCAAATCTGCCTGTGATGGTTTCTTTCCCTTCAGGAGCAGCATGCTACTCTCTCTTTTCACCCCTCCCCATCCACCTGCTTTGCATTACATCCCAATCCGATTTCCCCAAGTCTCTGGTGTCTGATTTAATTTGCCTGACGCTGCTCCTGGAAACAGCCCTCCCCCAACCCCTCCCGTCCACAGCTCCCCATGCGGAGATCAGTCCTGGGAGAGGCTGAGGAGCAGAGACGGACCAAGGGACTTACTGGGTGAATGGGCAGGGCTGACTGGAGACCGACCACACAGGGACAAGGGGCTTCTGGACAGCAGGAAGCCATTCCTCCCCAGTAGGGGAGGCAGGCTGTGAGGGTCCCATCCAGGGAGGACTGCAACTGACCTTGCTCTACAGATCCTGGTAAGGATGCTGCCTTGTGATGCCGGAGGTCACCTTGGTGAACCTGGCTCTTGGGACCCTGGGTTTCTTGGCATGACACTGTGGGGAGTTTTTGTACATGGGCTGATCCCATCTGAGGTTGTGGGAGGAAGGATCGTGGTTGGGAAGGGATTTGGGGTTAGCACTGAGATGTCTTTATGATGATGATGAGGGGCTTTGTACTGGGTTGGGGTTGCTTGTTCTCCCCTTGGCAGGTAAATTTCACCAGTTTCCAGACTGGAAAAGGAGGGTAACACCTCCCCTGAGCAGCCTCACACTCATTACTGGTACATAGTGCTGCACTCCCGGTGTGCCCCTGTGCATACCTCTTTGCAGGTGGCTGCTTTTCTGGATGGAAAAGGAGTGCTCAGAAAACAAGGAGCAGAGCAGGGTAATTCTACCTTGGCCTTTGATCTCCATCACAGGAGAGGGGGATCATCTCTGTATCCGGCTCTGCAAGGAGCCCAGGATCACCAGGGCGAGCGTACGGACCCAGGAGTGCTGCCTGTTAATACTCAAAACACCCCTCCTGCACCTTTCCCTTTTCTACTCACAGCCCTCTCCCAGCATCCCACACAGGGACCACTCCCTCTCTAGTGTGGGGAAAGCTACCCAGAGGATAGGAAACAAGGAAGTTCACCTCCCCTTTCTTCCCACCCATCACTTGCGCCCCGATCCCCACAAGGGAGCAATGCAGGTAGCTCAGTAGGACAGCCCCTGGGGTGTTGGCTGGGCCCCCGCCGTGGCATGGTGCAAGAGACATAGCCACTGCCCTGAAAAGTCATGGTGTGGCAACAAAAGGCAGAAGATAGATGATTCTAGATGCCCCTCAGCTTTTTGCCACAGTAGAGGCATTTGGTCTGCTATGAGCAGACACCCAAGGGCTCAGGGTGGGTCTGCTTCCCCACTGACAGGAGTGCTACAGCAGGTGCCTCCAACAAGTTCATCAGAAAAGGCAGGAGGGGAAAGAACTGTCATGCTGGAGAGCAGAAGAAACTAAACATGGTTTCAAAAGCCAGGAACTGTGAACTGGATGAGCACAGCCAAGGCAGAGCTCAGAAGAGGGCAGGCGTGAACCAGCGGAGCACAGGCTTTGTTTGGCTGTGCCGTTCTCCTCAGTGATGTTTGTAGGAGACACAAGTCTGGACCAGTGCTGGTGCCAAGGTCCTCCTGTCAGTAGCTCTTTGCAATGCTGAGGGGGTGGTGGTGAATTGCTGCTTCAAAGGTACCTGAGGACTTTACCTCTACTGCTTAGCATCCACCTGAAAGAGCATGTACTTCCAGAAAGCACTGAGTGTGCACCATTTAGAAGCCTTTTCCATTAAAACTAGGCTGGGCAGCTACCATGAGCAGCTGTGAGCTGATCCATGGATCTACAGGAAATGTGCATCCCTGAGCTCCCACTGGTCACAGCAGGAACATGCCTTGGCCAAACTCCGACCCCCTTTCCCCTGTTCTTCCCCCATTTCCTGTCCTAAATTTACATGGCCATGATGAGCTGCTCTTTTGCACACCTGCCATGGGCCTCCTGGGAGGCAGCTGCACTCCACTGGGGACCAGGTAACTCACTCTCCACAAACTGCACTGGGACATGATGGGTGGAGGTGACAGGCTAAGCTGCAGCTATTATTATCGCTCATCTGTGGCTCCTTGTCCTTCTGAGGCTGAAAACAATTCCCAGATTCATTCAGAGTGTTCTCTGAAAGGGATTTAAAGGTTTCGACGGAGTCCTGAACCTGAGCTGCACCTTCTCTATATTTAGCCCTTTTGATCCATCCTCGACATCGCGCCCCTGCTCTTTGATCTGCCTGCCAGCTCCAAAAGCCCCTCATCTGGTTGTGCAACTTCACAGAGCAGGTGCCTGTGAAGTGGCTCTCCTGTGCTAGTGCCAGCATTGAGAAAGAGACACCCAGGGAAGGGAAGGGGATGATAATAAAGCAGGACACATGCAAGGAAGACTGGGGACACGACAGGTGGTGGGGAGGTCATGTGCAGCCAGCTTCACCTGGAGCAGAAATTGGAAGGAGGAGAGACCAAGGCTCCCACCTCTATGCAGGTCTGGGTGGGCAAAACCAGAAGTCCACAAAGACAGATTAGGACAGGTGGCTGGATGATGATCTCAGATGGCCAATTGTCTGTGAAACAACAGCCTGGAGAGCAGAAAGCCAGGACTGTTCCAGCTAGGAGAAGCTCTAGGAAGGAATTACCATGGGGAGACCAGACCTTGGGGACCAAGCAGAGGATACTGGAAGGAGAGAGTAGAGAGGGAAGATGCAGCCCAGCAGGAGAAGGCAATCCAACACTTATAGTGCATGGAGGGGACGTAGGATCTGTCCTGGAGAAAGCTGAGAAAGTGGAGGGCGTGGACCATCCTACCACTGTAGGGCTGGAAGGGTGGCTGGAAGTTCAGGTTTGCCACTTGGTGTACTGGGAGGCAGCAACCAGAGCTGGACACAGTCTCTGTAGCTTGACTGTGCACCAAAGCTGAGGGGCAAATAAGGAGAATGTGCAGCCTCTTACTGAAAGCTGCAAGGCTTTCCCCAGCATCTCCCCAGTCTGACAGCTAGCTGAGAGATGGAGTGGGGAGCCCAGCCCCTTCACAAAGGTGGAGAAGTGCATTCAGGTGGGTTTTCATGGCCAGCGTCACTCAACCAGGTGCAGCTATGTATCCTTGCTGGGAAGAACCCCCGCATCACTGCTCTGTCAAAACAAGAAAAAAAACAGGGGAGAGAGCTCAGCTCACATGCTGGTTTGTCCCCATTCTTCAGTGTAGCTGAGGCTGGCAGCCCCAGGCCACTTCTGTGGCACCTGCCTCCAGGCCCTGGCACTGTAGCCGTGGGTCCCTCTCCTGCTCCCTCACCATGTGCTGGGGCCAGCAGCCACATCCAGTGCATGGGCAGGGAGCAGGGAAGAGGCAGCGGTGCTGTAGCTCTGTTCAGGCTGGCAGGCAGCAGGTACAAGTCTTTCTTTGCAAAGTATAGCCTGAAATAGCCTCCCTCTGGAATAAGCTCATGCCTCCTGGGAGTTGGGGGAAACCTGTATCTCCCTGTTTTTGCTACACTCACGCCATGCCTTGGGAGTCATTGACCAAAGAGAAACTCACCCTGACTGGAAGATCAAAAGAAAGCCACAGAGATATTCGGGGGAAAGAATTCTGGAGGGAAACTCAAAGAGTTCTACAAAGCAGCGAGCAAAGGTGGGACTCAGGTGCTATCTGAGAGCAAGAGAGCAGCCTGACATGGAAGGACCTAAAGCCCCATTGGCTGGAAGAAACAAGGCCTTCAGGCAACAGGCCAGAGGGGTGTGGAGGTGATATGACTCACAGGGACTAGAAGGAGAAATTCTGCGGATGCTGCTGAAGCATTTCTTGGCCTTGGGGCAAAGCACTGGTTCTAATGATGAAGAACATCCAGAGCACACCTGGACGTTCACACCTACCCAGGAGAAAGGTTGAAGCAATAAAAACCAGATTGTCTACATGACTGGGAAAAGCTAGAATCACTGGTGAAGTTCTAAGTGCATGTGACAAGAAAGAAAGAACAAAACAGAGATGCTGTATCATATGGTGCACCTGTCTCTTGAATATGGATTATAGTTCTGGTTCATTGTCCTGTCTGCAAAAACTTATCATTTATACTCTGTAAACAGCTGAAAAGGGCTTAGAGAACAACAGAGGTAACGGGATGTAATGGCTTACATGGGAGGAATGACTAAGTGTGCTCTGCAGCCTGGAAAAGAGATGGATGAAGATAGATATGACAAAGATCTATTTAAAAAACCAAGTAATGCAGAGGTGAATAGAGACCAATTATTTGCTGATTCTGCCAACTCAAAAGCTAGGTACTAGCAAGTGGAACTAGCACCATTTGGGAATAACAGAACCAGGAACTTCTTTGCCGAACATGCCACTAAGCTGTGGAAGTTCTCACCAGGGAGGACGCTAAATTTCATCATGGGTGCCAGAAGTGTTTGGACGAACATATAGAAGAAAAATCCACCAAGAACATGCATACAGGACTGCTGCCTCTAGCTGGGTCTAGGAAAGTAGGAGAAATACCATTCTCTGTTTATGTTATTTTTAGGTCATTCCCTAGGTATCCACCTTTTCTTTTTTTTTTTTTTTTTTTGGGGGGGGGGGGGAAGGGAATGGGAAACTAGTAGGGAACCCTGACAGAGCACCTCAACTGCACCCAGACTACTTTGGTGGTCAAAGAGCTGGTGGGCACTGACTGGTGATGCTTGGCCTAGGATAAATGATAGAAAGTAGCCACTGGGCTCTTCCCATCTAGTTTTCTCCTCCTGGAGCTGAGATCAACAGCTTGGCCATGGACAGGAAGAAGCTGATGAAGAGAACCCAGGACTTGGTAGGTTGGAGTAAGGAGGTGAGGGGAAAAGTGCAGCCAGAACCTCAGCAAGAGCTTCTGGGGATCTTCAGCTTCCCAGTGTACCTATAAGCAGGATATAAGACTAAATGGACCTTTGATAAGGTCCAGTACTAACTTTCCAAACAGGAAATTTCTAAGGGGTTTGACAAGATACAGCATGGCATTACCAACCATTCAGCCAAGAAATGGCTGCTAAGCCCTTATCAAGGATGCCTGCATTTGCATAACTGAACAGTCATATTAGTGCCCTTTCTACCTCACACCTCTCTCCTTTGATTTGTCTCCCCAGAATCAAGGCTGAGCCACGTGGAAGAGCCACCCCTAGGTCAGAAAGATGGGGGAAATAGAACAGATGAAGCAGGAGGCTGAGCAGCTGAAGAAGCAGATTGCGGTAATGCTGGCAACAGTCATGAAACTGCTGAGAGAGTGTCTACCCCCGTGTCCAAGTTCTCTTCATCACAGCTTGGAGTTGAGCTTTCTCCATCTACATCCTTGGGGCCCTCTGCAGTTCTGCACAGCCCTTTAAGTGCTAATGGAGATTTTCATAATATGGTGGGGGGAAGAGGGGGAGAGAAAGGGTGAGAAAAGGGGACTCTACAATGGTAAGAAGAAAGTGGACACAGGCATTGTGTCTGCAGGGGAGCAAAGAGTGTAGTGTGTCCCCAGGACCTCCTCCATCTGGGAGGCAGCTGGTGTTCTGCCAGGCAGGAGGATCCATGGAAAGGGTGTAGCATGGGGAACTAGCTGCTGAGTAGCTTTTAACTCAGCTTCCTGATGCTTGACTGGTGTCAAGGTACCCTGGTCACAGACCAGGTTCCCCCTGTGCTGGCCACAATCCAAACACAGCAAATCCACGGTTCCTACCTCTAGCAGGTTGCAGGCTAAGTCCCTGAATTTCACATGTCATTGCCTTGTCACATGGCTTTTTTTCTGTCTCATCTGATCTTGTCTCTTCTCCAGGATGCCCGGAAAGCCTGTGCAGACACAACACTTGCTCAGGTAAGGGACAGGGCTGGCTGGGCAGGTGAGTGTGTATGGGTCAGCTAGCACCACTCCAAGGGGGATTCTCTCCAGCTGGGAAGCAGAGTTAGGATGAGTTAGAGATGTGGGGAGCAGTAAAGCTCCTGCCAATCCAAGATTAACTCTTTGTCTCCCCTCACTCTTTCCTCAGATTGTGTCTGGAGTGGAGGTTGTTGGCCGCATTCAGATGCGGACCCGAAGGACCCTGCGTGGACATCTGGCCAAGATCTATGCTATGCACTGGTCCACGGACTCCAAGTGAGAGAGATGCTGCTGATCTGCTGGGTGCAGGGCAGCACAGGGGTGTGAAGGGCAAGAAGGCTCTGATGGGAAGAGCGCTACTAACATGATCTTGTTCCTCTCTCACAGACTTCTGGTCAGTGCCTCACAAGATGGGAAACTCATTGTGTGGGACACATACACAACTAACAAGGTAGGAGCCAGGTGGCTGCAGCAAACCAGGATGCTGGAGTGGGTCCCCTCGGAGCTACTGCTCTTGCCCTGCTCTCTCTGCTGCCAGAGTCCAAACATGCTTTCTTGTCCTCCCAGGTTCATGCCATCCCTTTGCGGTCTTCCTGGGTCATGACCTGTGCCTATGCCCCCTCAGGCAATTTTGTGGCCTGTGGGGGCCTTGACAACATGTGCTCCATCTACAACCTCAAGACTCGTGAAGGCAATGTCAAAGTGAGCAGGGAGCTCTCAGCCCATACAGGTGTGTGTGCTGCCTGCCTGCAACCTCAGTACCTTCTGCTTCCAAACCTCACTCTTCTAGACCTGCCCCGTTTCTCATATTTCCTTGTTCCCCCTTCCCAGGTTACCTCTCCTGCTGCAGATTTCTTGATGACAACAATATTGTGACTAGCTCTGGAGATACCACATGGTAAGTGTTACCTTCTGCATCCTAGTGACAGGATCTCTGGCTCTTAGAAGCTCACCTCACATCAGCAAGTGCAGTCCTTTTGCTCTGCAGCAGTCCACTATCTAAGGATGAATTGCTCCTGCACAGAGAAGCCCTGCGGAGTGCCTTAGGAAGCCAGATCCATTCTTTCTTCCCTTGGCAGAACAGGTGCTTCTTTTCCTAGCTGAGGTCAGGTCAAGATGCAGATCTATTGGTGAGGCAGTGGGGACCATGTCATCAGCTTTCACAAAGCACAGTGTCATTTATCCCAGGACACAAAACATTAGAAATTTATGTGAAGCCCACATACACACTCCACTTCTCAAGTCTTACCCTGGATCCTTTGGTTCCTGGCTCTCAGGCCTTGCTGTGCTGTGACTCTGAGCAGTGATGAGTCTTTATTCACCCTCAGCCCATCCCAACACCTGCTTTGGAAGAACGTTTTGACCGAGGACAAATCAGGATGTGGCATTTCCATCAGAGATCGAGGTTACATGGGCCTTGTTCGCCTGGCTGTGGGATCCCAGTGAACACAGCCCATGCATCCTACAAGCATAGATACAGCAGACCTTTTCCAGCTGTTTGCCTGTGGGTTCCTCTTACCTCCTCTCAGTATTCCCTTCAATTGTTGCAGTTATGGAAATAGGATCAAACCTCTCACACCCCCAGCCTTAGTCTAACTCCATTTTGGCAAAGGTGCAACCAGCAACAACGGTGAAGATATCGCCTGTTGTGTATATGCCTGATTCCAGAAACACTATCACCTGTTTTCCAATGCTGTAGCCAGGCCCATGGCTTCCCTCCTTTTGTTTGCAAGTAGGACTGCTCTTCAGCCCAGCTGTAGATCTGCTCTGCCTGGGCTGCCTCTGAGAAGTTCTCTCCTCTCCCACAGCGCACTCTGGGACATTGAGACAGGGCAGCAGAAGACTGTGTTCCTGGGTCACACTGGAGACTGTATGAGCTTGGCTGTCTCCCCGGACTTCAAACTCTTCATCTCTGGGGCCTGTGATGCTACTGCCAAACTGTGGGACGTGCGGGAGGGCACCTGCCGTCAGACCTTCTCAGGACATGAGTCCGATATCAACGCCATCTGTGTACGTATGCTGTCTGCACAGTGGTGGGGAGGCAAGGAAAATGGAGGGTGGACCAGCTCTGAAACAAGGAACTTGTCTTGGAACAAGGTTGAAAGAAACAGTCATGTGGGCCACAAGGGTCTCAGGAGACCTTGGGTCAATGATCCAGCCTAAAGAAGGGAGGGCCTGAGTTCACTTAAGTTTGGAGTCTGGTTCCTCCCAGGCACCTGGGCACCAAAGCATCTAGGTCTGACTGCCATTTTCAAAACAATGCTTGGACTCAACCAGCACACCATGGTCTGTGGAGCTCAGCACCCTAACTTGGGTGCTGGCACAGCTTTGCTCACAGCAGCTGTTGGAAATCACCATTCAGGCATGCTCCAGGAACCGTGGTGCAAGACACAAATGAGGCAGCAGGAATACCTAACTCAGCTGAGGGTCTTGGTCAGCTCCAGACAGCAGAGGTGGTAACTTGGGATCATAACGAGATCTTGTGAAGATAAAACCTTCAGAGCAGGCAGGTCAGTCATTCGGGGGCAAGTATCCCCCTCAGAAGCAAGGATTCAAACCAGAGCCCTAGAGGTGGCAGGTCAGAAACTTGTCAGTTTAATCCCTTTCTGCTAACCAAATGAGTCTGCCAGCTTCCTGCAGTGTCGGCTGCTTGAACAATCCTGACTGACTTCAATTAGTACAGCCTTTCTCACCTGTCCCATGGCTACCCTGCCAGCCATATGGTTTTCTGCTACACCTGCTCCTGAGGAGCTCTTTGTTGCTCCTCAGAGCAAGGACACAAAAAAGGAGCGTGTATGAGAAGGTTGGGGTATGAGGATCAGACAGAGGGAGGCTCTTGTAGCTCTGAACCATGCCAGACCCCATCTGGGGCATAGCAGGTGGACACTTGTCAAGCCCTGAACTAACAGCTAAAGAGACAATAATCCTTCCTCAAGCACTGGGACATCTTGCAATAGCTCTAGCCTCTAGATCATTGGCTTTCTTGAAGTGGAAGGGGACTACTCAGTCTTAGGAGAAGCATCAGTCCCACCCTCCAGCAGGCTCAGCTTTTACAATCCAGTGTCTTGTCCCACTGGGTTTTGCTACCTCCATGGCTTCCTGGTGGTTAGCAGGGAGGTGAAGATGTCAAGGAAATCTGTAAGGCACAGCCTGATTAATACCTGATGTGTGCCTTCCTCAGTTCTTCCCTAATGGTGAAGCCATCTGCACTGGCTCAGATGATGCCACCTGCCGTCTCTTTGATCTCCGGGCAGACCAGGAGCTCATAGTGTACTCTCATGAAAGCATCATCTGTGGAATCACATCAGTCGCCTTCTCCCGCAGTGGGCGCCTCATGCTTGCTGGATATGATGACTTCAACTGCAACATCTGGGACTCCCTGAAAGCAGAGCGTGTGGGTGAGTGGCTCCTGGAGGTCCCTCTCTCATTGCCTACAAGGTCTTCTGTCCCTACCAAGGCAAGGAAAAGGCCCTTATTTTTTCCTAAATGTGACACATCCTATACTGATTGAAATCCAAAGCAGCTTCCTCACACTTAAGCAGCACACCATGAGAAGTACAACTATGTTTTGTGTAGAAGAACTATTGTTTTTAATGTTAAGGAAGTCAAGACTTTAAACCACATCATTGTTTCAAGGGGGAAAAGAGCATTAAGGTTCCTATTCGTTAAAACTGCTCACAAGCACCAGTAGTATTTCCTACTTTCTTCTAGCTTCTGCGATTTGCCAGATCCAGCTACTTGCAGTGCCTCTTGGTGGCTAGGCACTGAGCTGAGCATGGACCTGGCCTTCCATTCAACATCTTTGGATACTCTGAGATGCTCATGCACAGAATACACCCAAGTGCCATTTTTCTCTCAGATGTGGCCCCTAGCCTCTGGAAATTTATAACACAGCCCACCAATAGCATTGCAATTTCTCAGTCTTATCAAGGACACCACCCTTTCTTAGCCCTACCATTGCTCCAGGGTGAAAGCAGTTGTATGAGGATTCAGCCAAACAGACCTTCCCAAGAACATTGTTCTTTGGCCAGTCCCACGGGTAGTAGTTCTTCTGAACGTTTGTTCTTATTCACCACGTACTGATTGTAACAGGTTGTGCAGGAACAGACAGCATGATACACAGAAGCACAGGTGCACAGCCTATGATGGATATCCTTAGCATCGTCAACCCCTTCATCTTTCCTAGGCCTCACTTCTTTTCCTGACCTCTTCTTTCCCCCCTTAGGAATTCTCTCTGGCCACGACAACAGAGTGAGCTGCCTGGGGGTGACAGCAGATGGCATGGCTGTTGCCACCGGCTCCTGGGACAGCTTCCTCAAGATTTGGAACTGAGGATGGCTGCAGAGAGGGGAAAAAGCAGTGGAAGCATGGCTCACAGCCCAACAGCACAACAGAAACGGCTACCTACCACTCCCACTTGTTTCTAGACACAGGTCACTTGTAGAGGTCTCCCAGAGTGAAAGGGAGAGGTCAGGAAAGGGGAGCAGGAGCACACACACTGGCCCTTCTCTCCACCTCTAGAGGCCCAGCAGTTTCCAGCCTCATGCAGGCTTGAAGACCTGCAAAACACTATTCATTTTGTCACAGGACATTACAGTACAGTTCAAACACCTCTACCCACGTTGATACCCATCCTTCAGAGGATGTCTCCTGCAACACCTCTGCCACAGGTTAGTTAAGCTCTGTCCCTGATTTAACTCTACCTAGCTTGGCTGTGCAGCTGTCCTATATCCCTGCAGACTGCCTCAGAGATGTACTGGGTTTGAGATTTCTATCATGCAACTTCAAACAAAAAGGTAATGTAAATTGGGCTCATTTTCCATTGGGGAAGAGGTAGCTCAAGTCTTATCTATGCATAAATATGGGAAAGGCAGCCCTCAGACCTGCCAGAATACCAAGGAATATTATATTTATTCCTATTTATTGTCTGCTTCTTGCTCTTCCTTCTCTTTTTGACTCACTCCTGCATTGTGTGGTGACCCTGTCTAACCAGTAGCCACCAGCCTCTGTTTTCAAGTCTGTTCTAGATCATCATAGTCCAGGCTAATAAAGAAAGCTCACATAAGCACGACAGGCTGTGTTCTTTCCAGCATTGCTATGAGTTACTGCAAACCTACCTCTCCTCCTGTGAATACTGCCTACTGACCCCATTCAGAGAACATCTCGTCCACAGGCCTTACTCTACTTCAAAGTCCCAGAGGAGGATATTCTTCACCTATGTTTTAGCTGAGAGGCTGTTAGTCCCAAGGCTTGATGCCCTAGAGTTGGGCTAGAGCTGAAAAATGCATCCTTGCAAAACTTGGATATTTGAACTCAGCTACAGGACACAGCCCCTATTCCACTTGTTGGCTCATAGCCACATCCTGCAGTCCCAAGGTTCTGCTGAAGACTGAAGGCCAACAAGGTAAAGCGACTTATCAACAGCAGGGCAAGATATTAATGGATAACACTATCTCATCCTATTTTGGTTCTCATCCTCATGCAACTGGCTCACAGCTGGATAGTCCTTTGTGTGTGTTAGTTTCAGGTCAGAGTAGGTACAACAGAACTCCAGACTTACACAAGATACATCAGTCTCCTGCACAGAGCTGCCAATCCCCAGACCAGTCTGCAACACATGGGTTCAGGGTCAGACCCTTCTCAGACCAGTGCCACATTACAGGCAGGGGACAGAGCTGAGTTTTAGGGCTAATGGAAGGCTAAACTATTTGTTCCTAAACACCTGTCTGCAAAGGAAACATTGCACTGAGCAAACAAGGGACTTCCACTGTCCTATCAGGACATAGATACAGTCAAAGGTTTAATACAAATTTATTTGCTACAGCTAAAAACTCTAGAGGATATACAACAGAAGAGTCAAAGTCTGTACTATAAGACATGCAAAGCCAGAAGAGAGAATGTGCTCTTTGCCCTTTCCCCAACATGGATAGGTGAGAAGAACGACCACAAGTCTGGAGTTTCGGTCTATTGCAGGATTTCTCACTCTAGAAGACTCTGAAAACATAGAAGTAAATTACAGCAAGATCCTGGAAAAGGAAATCTCTAGTTCTCCACAAAAGGACATTGTTGGTTCTCTTTGTTCAAATCACTCCAAGCACAGTTCCCAGATTTGAGGCTCCTGCTCAGATCTGTTACTTCCTTCTTCTCCCCAAGGCTCTCTCCCAACACATGCCTCTTACCCTAGAAAAAAAAAGAAACAATACCCAAACATACAGTGTAAAACACAATTTAATTGAGGGTTCGTAAATTTTCAGTGGAACATATAGCCCATTTTCAGGCCATTAAGCTTTGGCTCTTTTGATAAAGTCTAAGAGTGATGGACTTCTTTCTACAGCATAAAGAGAAAGGATGTACTAAAATGGGCAATATCACAGTAAGGCCAAAGATTCAGACATTGAACAAGACTTGGAGGCACCTAGGGACAAGACTGACGCACAGAAAAGTACTTATGAAATCACCAGGCTCTACAAGCATAGGAGGCCACAGTTTCAAACTGGGGCCCTACAAAATAGAGATCAAAGGGTTTGGGTTTTTGTATTTTTTCAGCCCATTCTCCCTCCTACAGTATGATGCACCAAGCTTTACCTGGCGAGGGGCAGGAGCACTGGGGGAATTATCATCTTGTAGGATGCTGAGGGGAGAGCGGCCAGTTCCACCAGATGTTGCCATGATTTTGTTGTTGGTCTTGCGTCTTACAGGCTTGCTCCCTAGTGACAGAAGCAAGCACATCAGTGTATCACAACAAGGCTAGAGGGTCCTGGATTTTAAATACCTCCTGGCCTTTATGATCTAGCTTGCTTGCCTGTACAGCAAAGACTGTTACCCAAGGACTTCCAGGTAAAGGGATCACAGAAATGTTGATGTTGGAAGACACCTCTGGGGGACATCTGGTCCAACCCCCCTGCTCCAGCAGGGCCACCTGGACCACATTGCCCAGGACCATGTCCAGACAGCTTTTGAATAGCTCCAAGAATGGAGACTCCATAACTTCTATAGGCAGCCTGCTCCAGTGCCTGGAAATGCTCACAGTGAAAAAAGTGTTTCCTGATGTTCAGATGGAGCCTCCCGTGCTCCGGTTTGTGCCCATTGCCTCTGGTGTCATCACTGGGCACCACTGAAAAGAGCCTGGCTCTCTCCTCCTTACACCTTCCCTTCAGGTATTAATATATTAATAAGATCCCCCCAAGACTTCTCTTCTCCAGGCTCTGCTCTCAGCCCAGCTCTCAAACTCTCCTCATAGGAGAGATGCTCAGCAGTTTTCTGAAGCATGGTCTGTATTAAAGACTCCCAGCACCACTCAGTCGTAGTACTTTGATGTGCCTCCTACCCTCACTCCCCAGCTCTTCCCAAGCAGAAACTGCAAGGTCCTTCTGAACAGGACAATTACAAGAGCATCTCAGAGAGGAGAAGATGATATTTACCTCTTCAAGAGCTACATTTACATCTTGATTTTGGCTACAGATTGAAAACAGCTTTTCAATTCCTGACAGAAGCCAGTTCGATAAACAAACATTTCCCAAAGGAGGCAGCTGCAGAGCCCCAAGGCCAGGCTGCTAGGGTGGTGGGAGACAGCTGAGCTGGGGGATATGGACAAGGTCTCCCTAAGCAAGCCCGGAGAAGTCCCAGGGCGCTGGGAGCCCTGACCCACCTGTGCCAAGGGCAGCACAGCTCCCCCGGCACCCGGGCCCTCAGCTGCGTTACGCCCAACACCGAGCACTTACCCGCGGGGAAGCCGAGCCCGGCAGCGCGGGTCGGCCAAGCCGGGCCGGCGCTGGGAGAGGGCGGCCGCTCCGCCTCTTCCCCCGAGGGGGCGGCCGCCTCCGGGGAGCTCCACCGGGCCGGCTCCTCTGCCGCCGGCGGCAGCTCCTGTGGCGCGGCCTCAGCCCTGAAGGTCTCGCTGAGCTGCTTCACCAGGCGGTCCACGCTGTCTGCCGGAGAGGAAGGAAAGGAGGGAGGACGGGCTGAGACGTTGGGCCGCGCCACACCGGGCTGCCCGCCCACCCACCCGGAGCGGCCCCACTCACCACTCGACACGGCTCTCATGGGCGTGCGGGAGATGCCGGGTGTGGGCGAGCGTGGGTCCCGGTCCTGGCTGGAGCTCGCCACCGGCTCGGCGGGGCCGGGTTGAGGGCTGCCCGCCGGGGAGCTCACCACCTGCGGAGAGGGCAGGCGTGGGGGCGGCGGGCCGGAGCCGCCGCGGGGAGGAGGCGGCAGCAGGGGCCGGCCTGTGAGGGGCGCCTACCTCGATAGGCGTGCGCAGGATACCGGCGCTGGGGGAGCGGGGGTCGCTGACGTGCGCCAGGTGCTTGTTGTGGGGGGTGACTGGGGCGCTGCCAGAAACCCCCATGGCGGCGGACACCCAGCCGAACCCCGCAGCTCCGCTCCGCTCCCCTACCCCGCACCACCCGCCGACGCCGCGATTCAAATCTCCCGCGCGTCAGGAGGCGCCGCCTCATTGGCCCCCGCACGGGGGCGGGGCCCGGACCGCCCCGCTCCTGGGCCCGCCTTAGGACGCCCATCTCTCGCGGGGCCGCCGCAGCACCCACCCAGCACGTCCCGCCTCGCCCGCCGCCGGCGGCCCTCTGTCAATCTTCGGGGAGCTCACCGCCCTCGCCCCGCTCTACGCCGCCAATGGCCAAGGGGCCCGGCACCGCCTCCCGTGACGGCAAGAGGCTGGCTACGATTGGGCGAACTGTCAGGGCGGTGCTGCGGGCTCGGCCCTTAGCCTCGCTGCCGGCGCGGATTGGCCGGAGTCCGTCAGACCACGCCGGTCTCTGATTGGTCGGGGTGGGGCCGCGGGCGGTGCCGCAGTGAGCCGCTGTCATGGCGGAGCTTAGCGAGGCGCTGCTGTCGGTGTTGCCGTCCATCCGGGTGCCCAAGGCCGGCGACCGGGTCCACAAGGACGAGTGCGCCTTTTCCTTTGACACGCCGGTAAGCGCGCCCCGCGGCCGGCCCGCCCGCCCAGCCGGGCCGCCCCCCGCCCCGGCCTGCTCCCGGCCCGCCCGCCCGCCGGGGCGCCGCCCGCGCGGGGCGCCATGGGACTTGTGGTTCCGCAGCGGCGGGAGCGGCCCCGCGGCCTGCTGGAGAACCGGGCCCTCGGGGACTACAGCACCCGGCGTGCCCCGCGCCCCGCCGCGCCCCTCACGCCGCCGGCGTACTGGGGGCTGTAGTTCTGGGGCCGGAGCGGGCGTGGGCCAGTCCGTCGCCCCGTTCGGCGGCGGCGCGGCCCAGGGGGGCGGCTGGGGAGCTGGTGCCCCCCCCCAACCTCACCCATCCCCGCTGCAGGGGCACAACGGGGCTTGCAGTCCTGCGTGGGCATGCTGGGCGCGCCCCGTGGTGGCGGGGGGCGGACCGGGGGTCCCGCCCTGCCCGGGCCCGAGCTGCCCCTCCGGCCTCGTCGCCCGGCCCGGCGGGCGAGGGGCGAGTCGGTGCTGTGTCATTAAGATGGCAGTGGTCCCTTCTCCGGCCGTCTCCACCCTGCCGGCATCCCTGCTCCTCCCTCCCTCCCTCCCTCCCTGCCCCCGCCCGACCGAGGCGGGCCTGGGGAGGTCGAGGCGGCGGGAGGGCGAGGTGCCCCCCTCGGCTTCTTTTACGGGCGACCGGCCGGGCCGCGCCCCCGCCCACCAGGAGTCACGGGCTGCGGCTGGAAGATATGAGCCCTTCGAGGAGGCAGCACACAGCAGCCTTCCTCCTCTGTCCCTTCCTGAGCCCTGCCGTGGTGCCTGTCGATGCGCTCCCTGCTCTGACTCGGTGCTAGCTGCTTAATGTTGGGAAGCAGGCTGAGGCTTCTTATTGGTTTTCCTATCTTCCAGCATCTTATATTTGGGTCCCTCACTTCTCCGATTTAGAAAGGGTATCTCTGCTGAATGAGTGTGCTGCTTCCCAGGTGCTTGTGGGATGGGGAGGACTTACTCTGTATCCGTTCCAGAGCTACTCACAAGGTTTTGAAAGCAGCAGCAAATATAAACAGTGGTCTGCTAACCTTCCTCATGCTGTAGTTTGGCAGAGTTCCCTATGGTGCTGGGAATTATGCTTTCGGATAGGGTGCCACAGTTTCGTTGGTAATGATTGTGATGTGTTCCGAACATGTGAACTGTGGCCTTTTCTGAGAGAAGCTTCTGGGGAAGCTCAGGGTTTCCTGATTTGGTAGCATCCTGCCATAAATGAACAGGCAAATACATCTTGACGGGAGTACCTGTTCTTCTGGGGCAGCCAGGGTGGGGCTTGCCATCTTATTTCTGACTAGCTACTAAGTGGCTACATACGTAGGAATGAGCTGTAGCCATGATTTAATTAATAGTGTTCCTAGAGGTAAGCCTCTGCATATCCTAGCAGTTAGAACAGCATTCTTTACCACCTCCCTTTAGTTTTTATCTCTTTCCTTCCAGGAGTCAGATGGTGGCTTGTATATCTGCATGAACACGTTCCTGGGCTTTGGGAAGCAGTATGTGGAAAAGCACTATCAGAAAACAGGACAGCGGGTCTACCTGCACCTCAAAAGAACACGTAAACCGGTAAAAAATAAAAATACATACAATCACACTTGTTCTGAAATTGAGAGCTGGGCTATGCCTCTGTATTCAGTCAGATACAGAGTTTTCTCTCCTCAAATACAACTGATGTTTTTCTGGGTGAATCAAGGTACACCGTTTCTTCAGCTCTGCTTATGTGGAATTGTTGTATGGATTGCCCACACTATTTCTGCTTGGCCTTTTTCTGTTTCCAGAGTAACTTCATTTCAATCCTTAAGGCTTACCACAGCTTGCCTGTCCCTCTAACTCTATTTCCCTATTTCTTCTCAATGCAACAGAAGGAAGAAGACACCAACTCCAGTGCTGGGGATCCCCCAAGAAAGAAACCAACTCGCTTGGCTATTGGTAAGAAAGCACTTGTGTACTGTATCGTCCTTGTTGTTTTGGACTAGTCCTCTGGAGCGCCTGCGTTCGTGGCACATCTCTTTTGCCTTTCTTCTTCTGGGTTAGTTGAAGGTAGTATCCCCAATGGAATTTGAGCTTCATGTTTTCTAGTGTCTCTTAGGTGGGCGTTTACTGTAAAACAGCTGTTGAGGTGGTAGTTTTGCTCTGTGTTCAGAGTTGCACCATCTTTTCTGTAGATAAATATGCTTTGCATCCTCTCTTAACTCTGTATGCCTGATCAGCGTGGTGTGCGTATAACCAGTGTGGGGCTGTTGCTTTATATGAATGCATCCAGTGTGGGGTTCACATAAGTCTGATAAAATGTGTAGGTCTGAAAAGTAAGTTTGAAGTTCCTGATAGAAAAACATTTTTAAACTTCTCAGAAATTGAACTAGATATATATATGGGGAAGAAATTACTGGTAAATTACTGGTAAATGCTGTTTTTACACTTTTGGCTCAATACTACTTTGAAATACAAGGCTGATACTGGAGGAAATACATGTGAATGTTAAAATATTAAAAACAAGCCCCTTTTTTTGGAAGAACAGGGTTGGTGTTCTGTTACTCTCTTGCACCGACTGTAAAGGCTGTCATGGCAATCGGTGAAGGTGCTGCTTATTTGGAGCAGTCTCAGCTAGTAATTTCTGAACCATTCTGGAGATCCATAAAGCAGAGGATAGGAACATTTTTTTAGCAGTAACAGGTTCTTGGCTTGCTGGAAGCTGGCCACTAGAGGGAAATCCAGAAGCTGGACCATGCACATCTTCCTTTTTGCTCACTTTTTCCCTGGCTGTGCCATGGTGTAGCAGACGCCTGGTGACTCCACTGCTGCCACAACAAACACCAACATTAGGACTTTCAGCTGCTCCCTGTTTTTATGGTGAGATGAATGGAGCCCCAGAGGTCACTTCTAGCAAAACTGAGACTAGAACCTACATTTCTTCAGATAGCCAGTGCTTTTGTGTATATGACTATTCTGCCCAGTTTGCAGTATGAGTTATTTTTACATCCTCGGTTCCACACAGGTCTTGAGACAAGTGTTGTCGCTGGGTCAGCAAATAGCTGCCTGTGATAACAGCTTAGTGGTGTGAATGAAGCAGGAGAGAATAAAAAAAAAGTATTAGCCCTGTGAGGCAGTGATCTTAAAGCCAGGAAAGATTTTTTTCCCCTCTTTTTTAGCTAAACTATGGTGGTTTAGCTAATCCTGACATGGGAGTTTGTTTTTTTTAAGTACTAGAAAGATTTAGGAGCAAAATGTCATTGGCTGCAAAATGTAGCCCTTGATCTGTCTGTACCTCAGCTTCCCTCTCCTTGGGAAGAAAAATCTATATTGTTTGCCTCCTATGCCTGCATGTTGGTTGAACAACTTTTGGAGTTTATGGTGCTTAGATACAAAAGTGAAGAGGGAGGCAGTGTAACTCATGTCAAGTAGTTGGCTCTGTGTCAGGGGGAAGGGGCTAGGAGGCAGTCTGCTGGCTAAAGACCCTCTTCCTCATCTGGAGCCTCAAAAGGTTCACATAACCGCCCTCAGGGACCTCAGCAATCTGTTTTAGTGTGTTTAGAGTTCAGGAGTTTTGTGATACCCTGAGGGATTTTGTATTGCTTTACTCTGTGAAGTGATGACAAGAGATCTCTCTGGGATGTGCTGAAGAGGCACAGAAGAGGATTATCTGGGTATGTTGTTGCATGGTGCTGGTGACAGTTTTAACGTATTTCTAAAATCACTCAGGCTTGTGGCATCTGTATTCATACATGGCAGTTTGTGCATAGTCAAAAATGTGGTATTTGAGGGGAGAGTTGCAAGAGATATTGTGGGAACCGTGTTGTTTTTGTCAGTGTTTTAACTAAATGCAGTAATGGTTATCAGAACTGTGTCATACACAGGATTCTTAAGGCTGAGGCATTAAACAGCAAAAAGTCGTATTCCTTTCAGAGATTTGTTGTAGCAACAGATCTTCAGAGACCTGTTGCAGTCATAGCATGCCATTTTTAAAGAAATAAAGGAGATTCAGTTAAAAAAAACATAGGGGGTTAAGGCTGCTAGTAAGCAGTGTGTCTTCTGCCTGTTTCCTTCTGGGATGTAAGGTGTCAATCAACACTTGGAGAACAGGAAAGGCCAAGGTTTTTTCCTGAGTACCTGTATAAATCGGAAACTGTTCCCTCCACTGCAAATGTTACTTTTTAGTGACCATCCATCATGACTCTTGACAACTGGCAAATAACCTGTTATGTATGGAACTCCCATTTCTCTTGCAACCTCTGGAAAACATGGCTAGGTAGGCATGAGAAACTACTAGCACTATACCTTTCCTAAGACTTTTTATGTAATTCTGGATGTTCTGGTTCCAGAGGAGCTGGTCCTCCTTGCTTAAGCTCAGGACTCTGAACTCTCCTTCCTGGAAGAGGCAAGAAGCAGAGCCAGGCTTCTTAAAGATGCTGGTAGGCTAGACCTTTGAACAGGGTTAGAACATGAACTCTTCATGCACATCTCCATTCATCATCTTGGAGGTACTGTGAAGGATGAACAGCAGTGCTTTGTCACGGCTCTGTTCTGACAACTGTCTCTCTAGAGCGGGTCTTTTTTTCTGGTTGTAGTCAGGGTCTGGAGATTCCTTCTAAGCATCCGTCAAAAGAGCTGGTAAAAGCAAACCTATTGTTCCTAGGCTTGTATTTGCTCCTGTGAAGTCCACACCTCCAGCAGAAACTTTGGGATCCAGAAATAGAAGAAAGATTGTGGATCGTTGATCTAGAGCTTTGCCTTAGTCATGGTGCCTTATTCCATGTAAGCTATGGGCAAAGAGACCTCGGAAGACATTTAGTTTTACCTATTACTGCAATATTTTTTCTTCCTATAGGTGTAGAAGGTGGATTTGACATCACAGAGGAAAAATTTGAATATGACGAAGATGTAAAAATAGTAATTTTCCCAGAGCATTTGGATATTCCTCGTGATGGACTGGAGGGACTACCAGACATGGTCAGAGACAGGGTATGTTTGGGTGGAGGCTCTGTGTTCTCTTGGTAAGGAGGAAACACACCATTACAGAGAAGGAACTGCTGTCCTGTAAAAGGGATCCTGCAGAGCTGCTGTGAAGTCTCAGCTTGGAGTAAGCAGGGTTCTTCTACACTTGCACAGTGCTTTATATTACGAAGCCCTGGCTTGTGACTGAGGCTCCTGAATGCTGCCCTGGCACAACTAACTTGCCAATCTGAGCCTAAATGTGGAGTGTTGTCATACTGGAAGCTTCCCTCCTTGTGCCCTTCATTTTTTTTTCCTGATGTCCTAATTCCAGATTGCCAGTGCAGTTGAGGCCATCCTGACAGCAGATTCAGCCTCACGGAAGCAGGAGGTGCAGGCTTGGGATGGGGAGGTTCGGCGTGTATCCAAACACGCTTTTTCCCTGCACCAACTTCAGAATGATGTCCGCATCCCACCATGGTGAGCATAATACTGAAACTAGCTGTGTTGCTCTGTATCCCAGACCCACCCCCATCAATTTCTTCTCCTGACCTGGACTGCAGCAGCAGATGAGACTCTTTTTGTGAGTCTCTGAGTGTGCCTTGTCATAGTAAATTCAGGGGAAGTAGCAAACCAAGGTATTTCAGGATGCCCAGTGCTCTGAAGTAAAAGAGGAATGAGATTGCTTATACTATGGTCAGCAGGCAGTAATGGAGAGGGCTTGGGAGGTAGAACCCAAAGGTTTTCACCCTAATCTCTTTTTCTCTGTTCCTTGTCCATAGTGGCTGGAAGTGCAGCAAGTGTGACATGAGGGAGAACCTGTGGCTGAACATGACCGATGGAGCCATCCTCTGTGGTCGGCGCTATTTTGATGGCAGTGGTGGCAACAATCATGCGGTTGAGCATTATCGGGAAACTGGCTACCCACTGGCTGTGAAACTGGGAACAATTACTCCTGATGGGGCTGGTGAGAAGGGGGATCCTGTGAGGCTTATAGATGCCAGGCACCACTCTGACTGCGGTTTCTGACAAGGGAAGTCCGGGGGGATTTCCAGGAATTAGGCTGGTGTTGACCATCTTATGACCTGGAACATTCAGTGTCATCCTATCACGAACTTTCCCACTCTGACCTGCTTCTCGTGGCAGGCAAAGAACCAGCTGATAAAACCTTGCCTTCCTCCTCCCCTCCCTTGGAATTTGGAGAGTTTTAGAGTAGTTATCCAGGCTGCTGACTTATATGCTGTGGTGGGATATTTGTCAAAGAATTTTGTGTGCCATGCCTGGGTAGAGAGTATATGGCACAGTAACCCACTTTCCTCACTCCAGAATTACGTGTACCTCTGTACCTTGATCAATGACAAAGTTGTTTGTCTTGTCACGTCTTTGGAGGAACTTCAATATTCTGTCTTGTCATGCTACTCTCCTGAGAAAGGAGAGAAACCCCAACTACTCAGTTTGTCAAAACTCCCAGTTCAGAGCAACTCTGTTCTCTTCATCCAGCAGTGAATGTTAGATCACAGGAGTGAGAATTATAATAATTCTCTCCTCTGTGTTCCTGCATAGATGTCTACTCCTACGATGAGGATGACATGGTGTTGGATCCCAACCTGGCAGAGCACCTTGCTCACTTTGGGATTGACATGCTCAAGATGCAGAAGGTGAGGGGGGAGGGAGGGTTGGGGCCTTATCCGCCATAGGCCCAGAGCAGGAGAGAAGCAACTCTGAGGTGTCTTAGCTGGACCCCAGCTTTCTGTGGCTATGCAGAACCCATGCCTTGTCAAGAAACCCTGACTTTTGTCAGGCAGAGAGTTGTGTCATCTGCCTCTCTTCTTTCATTGCTTTTTTTTTTTTTTTTTGGCTTTCTTTCCTGTCCCTCAGTTTTATTTCCTTGGGGTTCTGTATCAGTACTGTGGACAGGGAGGTTCCCAGGCACTGAGCTTTGTTCCCTAGATTCAGTGCTGGTGTGTGATTTCCATGCCCCTGTACAGGGGATGGTTCAGATTTCTCCCGTGTTTCTTAGCATTCCTCTTTCTGTCCCAGGTATTTAGATACAATTTAGAAACAATTCTTGTATCTTCCTCCTCTTCTAATTTAATAAAACAGAATGGATTTGACTCTGTTTCTATACACTTTTCACACCTCTGATGTTCCCTTGAGTCTTCTTTGAGGGTTTTTCCTGTTCTTTCCCTCCACAGACAGACAAGACAATGACAGAACTGGAAATAGACATGAACCAGCGCATTGGGGAGTGGGAGCTCATCCAGGAGTCTGGTGTGCAGCTCAAGCCCCTCTATGGGCCTGGGTACACTGGTATCCGTAACCTGGGCAACAGTTGCTACCTCAATTCAGTGATGCAGGTGCTGTTCAGTATCCCAGACTTCCAGAGAAAGTAAGTGAGCTTAATCACTCCTTTCCATTAGCCTGGGATCCCCTGGGATCAGTACAAAGGACTCCTAGAGCTGGGAGCTTCTGTTACAGTAATCAGGCTCAGAACTGTGTCTTTGCTAGATGAACCCCTATGTCCCTTAGATTGCTCCATTTTGCTTTGCAGGTATGTGGACAAGCTGGAGAAGATATTCCAAAGTGCACCTTCGGACCCCACACAGGACTTCAGCACACAAGTGTACGTAGAGTTTTGGTGAGAGAAGGAAAGCTGAGGCTGCCTGGGTGCGTCCCCTCTGCGCTGCTACAGTGTGCTTTGCTGCAGGTTTCTCCCTCAAGCCTTGCCTCTCTGTTTCTGTGTCCATCACCAGAGACACTGATCCTCAGTGATCAATAAGGATCTAAGCCAAGAAAGTTCAGCTGAATGCCCTAGATTGAGAGGACAGAGTGCACCTCAGTGTTCATGAGAGGCTCTTAAATGTATTATGTGGGAACGCAGTACCATCTGTTACCACGGGGGGATTTCTGGTAGGCATATTCTATCTACATAACAGCAAAAGGTCCTTGCACTCTGCAGTGGAGGGAGATGGCTAAGAGCAAAGAAATACAAAGATTTCGGCAACTTTATTCCCAGTGGATAATTTATATATGCTTAAGGATACTTGCTGCAAGAGGTATTATGCAAGCAATAGCAGAAGAAGGAACACAAGGTTGGGGAGGGTGTTGCATTTTAAATACATGAATTCTGAGCTACATCTGCTCCAAAACAGCAAAGCAGTATATGGAGGTTTGGGGTGGAGGAATGGAAGGGTGGCATTTATGGAAGGGAGTTCAGCGGTAAGGGAGGATTCTAAATTTGGACAGCCTGGGGTGAGGCATTCACTGAGGAGGGGATTAAGCTGAGACAGCCAGAAGGACTTTTGCCTGGGCAAAGGGAGGGACTGGAGTGAAGTGGAATAGTAGGAGAGTCTGAGCACAGGAGGAAATCCATGAACGTTACTGTTGTCCATTAAGTGTCTCATGCAGTTATTCTTGATCTTTCCCCTGGTAAAATGTGATCTGTCTGCTCACAGCAATGCTATTTCTGGCTCAGACAATTTCACTTTGTCCTGTTGTCTTCTGAACAGTCAATTAGATACACTGCTACTTTACCCACGTCAGGCTGCAGCCTAGTTTGGCTGTTGCGCAGCTGCTGGATGGCTCAGCACCAGCTGCCCTTCTGTGGAGAAAAGGAAGCTGTTCCTGTATGTTCTCCCCACTGTATAAGCAATGGTTGAGATCAGTGCCCAGAAAGCCTAGTAACTTTCAAGTCAATGATGTCTCATGGGACCAGAGAGCAGACCAAGCTAAGATGATCTTGGCTGGTGCAGCAGAGAAGGCTGATGTCTGTGAGATTGACAGACCATGGCAGTGTTAAAGTTGGATGGGTTGATGTGGCTCCTGGAGTATGAGGGATTGCAGAAACTTTTGATGCTAACAGTGACTTCATCATTCCAGAGCTAAACTGGGCCATGGACTGCTTTCTGGGGAGTACTCAAAGCCAGCTTCTGGAGATGGGGAACAGCAGCCTGATCAGAAGGTGAGGCTTGGATACCACATTGTCCTGATGTGTGTGTTAAATGGGGATGGGGAGAGAACCCTTTCTGAAGACATTGTTCCAGGGCCCTGTCACCTGAAGAAAAGCATGGCTAAGCGTAGAGTGCTACGTGCCAGGACACATGCTTAGCAAATTATGACCACCTTCCTATTTCACCTTGTTATTTGCAGGGTATGCAAAACGGCATTGCTCCGCGCATGTTTAAGTCCCTCATTGGAAAGGGCCACCCAGAATTTTCCACTAACCGACAGCAGGATGCCCAGGAATTCTTTCTGCACTTCATTAACATGGTGGAGGTAATGGTTGAGTATACCTGTCAAATCATGGAAAAGCCCAGCTTTGTTTTCTCCCCACAGCAGGGCGTGAGGAGTGGGAGTGAGAAGCTGACAGTCGGAGCAGAGAGAGGGAGAGAACACAAGGAAGTGGGCCAGCTAGCACCTGCAGGAGCAGAGAAGGAGAGATGCTTGGCCATGTTTTCAGGGCTGATTCCTTAGAGGAATCTCTTTTGGGAATGGCACAGCTGGAGATGCAAATTGTCTTTAGGAGCAGGAATGGCATGGGTTCCTGGGGTACACAAGTTGGCTCTAGTTTACTCTTTGCTGTCTTTTCCAGTGGTCTGGGTACAGAAATGAATACTTTTTAGCCATGTCCTGTGCGGAACTGCTGCTACGGCAGATATTTATTTCTGCCATTCTGATGTTCCATCTATCCTTCTAATCTCCTTCTTCAGAGGAACTGCCGCAGCTCGGAGAACCCTAATGAGGTCTTCCGTTTTCTGGTGGAGGAGAAGCTGAAGTGCCTCGCCACAGAAAAGGTGAAATATACCCAGCGTGTGGACTATATCATGCAGCTGCCCGTGCCCATGGATGCTGCACTCAACAAAGGTCAGTAATGTGCCAAGGCCAGAACAGCAGCAAACATTATGTTTAGATATTGTACTTTTATTACAGAACAGCTTAAATGTGAAAGAGACTTCTTCAAGGACTGGCTTTGCCACTTCTGAAGCCAGATCGATCCTTTACCTACTTTTGTTGGACTGGGCTGTGTGACACAGTGATGTCCCTCTAGAACCTTTCCCTCCAACACCACAAGGTGGGCTGTGATTCAACAGCGAAACAGGACTGCAGTATCAGAACAGCACTCTGGCAGACATTGTCTACTTTGTGCTCCATTCTTGATGGCGTGTGTCTATAGGCCTGTTCTGCCTCTGGGTGTAGCTTGCACCAGTTGCTTTGTAGGTATCTAGAGGTGGTCCTTGACTCCTCTGCTTTATTTTCTAGATGAACTACTGGAATATGAGGAGAAGAAGCGGCAGGCAGAGGAGGAGAAGCAGCCACTGCCTGAGTTGGTGCGAGCCAAGGTGCCTTTCAGCTCCTGCCTAGAGGCCTACGGAGCTCCAGAGCAAGTGGATGATTTCTGGAGCACAGCCTTGCAGGCCAAGTCTGTGGCTCTCAAGTGAGTGTGTGTGTTACCAGCCAGGCTGTAACAAACTGGCGATAGCTGCATCTCTGGGGACTTCTTTTAGTTGCTTGGGAAAGAAGCGTTACCAAAGCTTTGTAGTTCTCCACACCCCAGGCCTGAGGAACATTGAAGCAGTGGGGGAACCAGTCTGCCAGTGATTGCCCCCAAGGGATTAAAGTGGGCAGAACAACAGTGCTAGTGAAATCCTTACTATCAGATTTCAATTGCTGAGGGGCTATGAAAATTCAGTGATATTCCAGGAAGCTAGCAGCTTTTACTGTAAATTCAAAATCTAGCTTTAAAACCAGTACTGACAGTATGGCAACACTGGTCTTGCATGGTCTCTAGAATTTCTTTGAAGGAAATTTTTAGCTAGCAAAGTTTGAGCAATACACCAAGTCTAACAGATGCATGAGTTATTTTGAAGAATGCTAACTTTAATGCTAATAGCAAGTTTTTAAAAACAGCTTTAATTTATCTCACTTCCTGTAGCACATGTGACAGTGCAAAGGTGTGGTGAGAAGATTACAAGCTTAAGCAGCTTCCTGCTGTGATGCTACTGACTGTTCTTCTGCAATGAAGGAGTAGTCCTCAAAGAACTGGAAGTGCGTTTCTAACAAATATTCTGTTATTAAGGAATAGCTACTATAAACGAACAGTCAGTAGCGTGATCACATTGAAAAGTAACATTTTGTTTTGCTTTTAAGTCATGAATTGTGTTCAAACACTTTGTAAGAATTAGCATAGAATATATACCATTGCTTAAATTAATTTTACGGCATGTTACAATTATCTCTTGATAATAAGAATCTGTCTCTCTTATTACTGCTTCTCTCTTCACAAACATTCCCCTCTGTTTCATAAATTCCAGACACCCTCTCTCTCAAAATATCTAACTAAATAATGCTCAGTCAAATTCAGTTAGCTTAAAATTCACTGCTTCTGCTTTGTATCTGAAGAAGTGCTCTTGTCCTTGAAAGCTTCTCAGTTCCTGCAGCTGTATCTGTTGGTCTAATAAAAGATGTTATTTCCTCTACGTTCCTTAAGGGTTAGAATTCTAATTAAAATACTAAAATAGGGGAGGCTTGTAAAATACATGATTGCAAGGTAGAGAACATGTACTATTTTTCCTCATCCCCCAAGAATTTGTCTACGTTGCATTCTGTCTCATCTTGTCAGAGCATTTGCTTTAGAAATGGTTCTGTGTTTGAGGAGCTTTAAGCTCAACATAGGAGAGCTGCATAGATATGTGTATCCCCCCTTAAGACATGCCTCCGCCCTACTCACTGTTTTCTTGAATCAACTAGGTGCCCTCAATCATTGCTGCCAAAGTATTTAAAAGTGTTATGTATCTCTTTCAGAACAACACGGTTCGCCTCTTTCCCGGATTATCTGGTGATCCAGATCAAGAAATTCACTTTTGGTCTGGACTGGGTGCCCAAAAAGCTTGGTAAGAAGGATGAGAAATACCGAGCATATAGGTATTGGGAGTCATGTATGGGTATAGTGGTCATTACTACAAAGAGGAAAGTAACTACCCTGAAAGGAGCTGCAGACTGTAGTGTATTGCATCCCCAGGGACTTACCCTTCTAGATCTCCCAACCGAGTCCTTTGTTTCTGCCCCTGTGGGGAGGCTGAGCAAGACTGTATCTTGCAGATGTCTCCATTGAAATGCCAGAGGAGCTGGATATCTCTGCACTGCAGGGAACAGGGCTGCAAGATGGAGAAGAAGAAATGCCAGACATCGCACCCCCACTGGTGACACCAGATGAGCCCAAAGGTAGCCTGGGGTTCTATGGCAACGAGGACGACGACTCCTTCTGCTCCCCTCACTTCTCCTCTCCGACATGTTAGTGATTCTTCTCTCTTCCTGATGCCTCATTTCCTTGCTCTCCTTGTCTCGTCTCCCGTGCTAGCGGTTTCCACCTGCTCAGACTTTCCCTGTTCCTCTGTCAGTGAATGCTGGCTGCCTCCCTTGCACGCCTGTTATGCAAGGGTGTTATGCAAGGGCATTTGTTGATTCCTGTTCTGTGGAAGGGGGGGAGATGACATGTCTGGTGCATTTAGAGGGGGCAGAGGTATTTTATTTTCACAAAGTGCAGTGGGAGGTAGGGTTTGGAGTGTAGGGAAGAGCCAGTGTTCCTGAGTTCATAAGTTGAATCCTTTTGTTCCCTGGGGTGCCTGGGTGTGAGACTGTGCTTCTGAAGAAGAAAGGTAGCAAAGGATGAGAAGAGCAGAGAGTCAGAACTTGAGCGAAACGAAGCCAGGAAATGGTGGCATGGGGGGCTGTGTGACACTAGAAAACAGAGCAGGCGGGGCTGGGTGGGAGTGGGTGGCTCTAATATCTGTCTTCCCACAGCACCCATGTTGGATGAGTCAGTGATTATCCAGCTAGTGGAGATGGGCTTTCCCATGGATGCCTGCCGCAAAGCCGTGTATTACACAGGGAACAGTGGGGTTGAGGCTGCCATGAACTGGGTCATGTCACATATGGATGATCCAGGTATGAGACCACATGGCCATGGTGAAGCTTATTGCATCTGGGCCATCATACTTCCTGTCCCACTGCTGCAGTGGAAAACTGAAGTAGTTGGGACCTCAGGCTGTATCTCTTCCAGAGAGATCTGGCTGCTCAGAGCTGCATTCTGTTTTCTGCTGCAGACTTTGCTAACCCGTTAGTTCTCCCTGGATCCAGTGGGCCAGGGTCAACTATTGCCTGCCCAGACCCTCCTTCAGAAGACAGTGTGGCCACCATTGTCTCCATGGGCTTCTCCCGGGAGCAGGCTATGAAAGCACTTAGAGCGACGGTGAGAGGCATGGGTGATGTCCAAGTGAAAGGATATTCTCAGGAACAGGCATTACCAAGTTCAGTGTCTTCTCTTCTTCCTTCCAGAGCAACAGTCTGGAGCGTGCCGTAGATTGGATCTTTAGTCACATTGATGACCTTGATGCAGAAGCTGCTATGGATATCTCAGAGGGGCGCTCGGCAGCTGAGTCCATCTCTGAATCTGTCCCTGTGGGTCCTAAAGTGCGCGACGGGCCTGGAAGTGAGTTCCAAGCAGTAGGAATGTGGATTTTAGGGTGCAAACTCAACATGGCTTTATCCTCCCTCATCCATGCAGTACCACAGTTTTAGCAGCAGCAGCAGCTGCCACAGAGCTGGTCTGGCTGTTGAGGTAGAATCAGGGAGGACCAGGAGAGTGATGGCAGAGTAGGGTCTAGACCCTTCAGGCCCAGGATTACCTGGAAGCCAGTAAGAGAGAGGCAGAGGAAGCATCATCAAGTGAAAGACAGGAATGGCTCTGCTGCTTTTTCCCAGTTGTCCTGGGAGGCTTTTCTGTTCCTTAGGCTCCCATTGAAAAAACAGGTTCCTGTCTCTGTGCAGAATCGGTGCCAGTGCTGCAAGGCTGCTGGGTGCTGTTGGGAGGGGGGATCTCTGCCGTTACACACCCAGCACCCATGGGCCAAATAAACTGTTGGAAGAGGGAAGACTAAATAGCAGTTGCCATCTCCTGTTTTACCTGCACATTTGGCCTTTAGACCAAATCCTTGCAGTCATGCTTGATGAGGACCCATTTCTAAATTATGCAGCAGAGCTTCCTTCAGGGATTCTTTTCTAGAGAGGGTCTTGCACAGGGTGTTTCGGGGTAAGATGCCTTCCTTTCTCTGATCAGTCCTCTCTTCCCTTCTCTCAAGAATACCAGCTGTTTGCCTTCATCAGCCACATGGGCACTTCAACTATGTGTGGACACTATGTTTGTCACATCAAGAAAGAGGGCAGGTAAGAGGGATTTTCACAGTGTAAGGGGAGTCTGATGTACAGCTTTAAATCACTGTACTGCAAGAGGTGTTGGGGGGTTGGGGATGAGAGCAGGCAAGGGGAATCAAGTTGTATCTTAGCTGCAGAAAGGTGTCCCTGAGCTCCCCTTCTCCATGTTGCAGGTGGGTGATCTACAACGACCAGAAAGTCTGTGCTTCTGAGAAGCCCCCCAAGGACCTGGGCTACATCTACTTCTATCAGCGGATTCCCAGCTAGAACATCGTCTTGCCATGTGCGGTGGGGGGAGAGTGGGCTGAAGGCGGGGGAGGGGGGGGCAGTGAGGATGAGAGTGGGGTCCTTCTCTCCCTTGCTTCTCTTTCCCTACTCGTCCCTTTGTGGCCTCTCTGTGGAGACACGTGGGGAGACAAGAGTTCTCTGAATAAATAGACTGGGGGCTGGAGCCCCCTGTGGACATGAGCGAAGGGGGTCCGGGGAGGGGTGGGAATATCTTTCTATAGGAAATGTCCTCACTGTCCCCACCCCGGTGTGACACACAGCCCTAGTGCTTTGCTGCTTGGTGGGATGATGCCACCTCCTTGCTGACCGGAAGGGGAGGAGGGGGATTGTGTGTATGTGTGGCTTGTGTATGGGGGGTCCCTCCCTCCCCCCCCTCCCGCCTGCCCTGTTGGGGCGGGTGCGGGGCGGGCGGTGAGCAGCACACCCCCCTTGTGTGCCCTTTACATGCCAAAATACACGAGGGACAAAATAAAAGTCGAAATACTCCCCCGCTGGTTTCTGCCTGCCCTCTGCATTGCTGGGGCCCTGGAACACGAGTGGTCGTGGTGGGTGGGCGCTGACGGTGCGGCAGGCTCCCCTCCGCGCCCCGGGCCCCCTCCGCGCCCGGCCGCACGGGGGCGCAGGGCGGGGCCAGAGGGGGGAGAGGCCAGCGCGGGGCGGAGCTCTGAGGCGCTGCCGGGCGATAAAAGCGGGCGCCGGTATCCGCCCGCGCCGCTGCCGCTGACCTTCGCTTCTCCTCCGGTACCGGCCCCGGCCCGCTCTCGTCATGGCGCCCAGGAAGTTCTTCGTGGGGGGTAACTGGAAGATGAACGGCGACAAGAAGAGCCTGGGCGAGCTCATCCAGACGCTGAACGGGGCCAAGCTCTCCGCCGACACCGGTGAGGGCGCGGCCGCACGTAGCGCACGTCCCGCGCGGCGCCTCGCGGCCCGGCGGGGCCCGAGGCCCGGTCCCGGGTGGGGAAGCAGCAAATGTCAGAGGGCGGCGGGGGCCTAAATATAACCCGGCGGCGGCGGAGCTAAATATACCCGCGAAACCGGATCCGGGGCTGCGGGCCCGGCGGACACGTGCGGGCCGCCACCCGGGTCGCCTCTGGCTGCACCCCCGGGCGGCGGGACCCGGGAGGAGGCCTCTACCACCGGCAGCGGGCGGCCCAGTGCCCCCGCCGCCGAGGCATCCGGTCGCCCGACTTCCCGGGCCCCGCGCCTCGGCCTCGCCCTTGCCGGTACCCTGCCCCGGCCGCTCCCATTTCCGTCTCCCGGCCGGGACCGGGAGTGTGGAGCTCCGTGTTGCAGCCGAGGACACCTGAAGCGGCGCTGCCGGTGCAGGCTGCGAGGCCTGCCCCGCCACCCTACCCGGTTGCAGCCCCAGGCATAACCTGGTGCTGCCCACTCCCCCGGCCCGGGTAGCAGGGCAGGACTCCCACCCGGTGCCTCAGCTGCGCCCTGTCCAAGGGACCCGTGTGAACCAGGTGAGGGGCCTGGCCATCCCCTGGTATCACCTGTCTGTCCCCTGGAAAGAGCTTCCTCCCTGCTGTTGAGTCATCAGATAGCGGGGACTTTACTGCTGCACAGAGGGTCCCCCAAATGTCAGCGAGGGCAGGCAGGCTGAGCCCTCCCAGGAGTGCGGGAGGGGAGAGGGATGATCTCTTGGGCCTTTGGGTTTGTGGCTGGGCACAGTTTCTGCCTGTTGCCTGTCTCAAGGGTAACCACCTTCTTTGCCTTCCAGAGGTGGTTTGTGGAGCCCCCTCCATCTACCTTGACTTTGCTCGTCAGAAGCTTGATGCAAAGATCGGAGTTGCAGCACAGAACTGTTACAAGGTACCAAAAGGTGCTTTCACAGGAGAGATCAGGTGAGCCCACAGAGAAGAGTAAAGCCTCTGGGACATGAATTTCCTCCAGAGGTGTGAGTAATCTCCTTTCTTCCCAGCCCAGCAATGATCAAAGATATTGGAGCTGCGTGGGTGATCCTGGGCCACTCTGAGCGAAGACATGTTTTTGGAGAGTCTGATGAGGTGAGTGTCCCTGGGATGGAGAGATGGTCCAGCTCAGGTGTGCTTGCAAAGGCTGGAGGGATGAACAGTTAAAATACGACTACAGGAGTAGGTCTGACTATCAGTTAACTTGTTTCTTTTCCATTCCCAGTTGATTGGGCAGAAGGTGGCTCATGCTCTTGCTGAGGGCCTTGGAGTCATTGCCTGCATTGGAGAGAAGCTGGATGAGAGAGAAGCTGGCATAACAGAGAAGGTGGTTTTTGAGCAGACAAAGGCCATTGCTGGTAAGAGAAGAAAATGGATGCTTTTCTTCTGCTTTGAACACTTGAGAAATGGCCATTTTGGCCTTCCTTTTAAGGCTCACAGATACGTTGCTGCAAATGTCCACATGCAGTAATGATCATGTTAATAAAAGGCCTGCGTGTTCCAGAAACCTTTCCAGCTCTACCCTTCCCAGCACGGGGTACCGTGCTTAGTTTTACCTTCTCTCTCCTCCCCAGATAATGTGAAGGACTGGAGTAAAGTGGTTCTTGCCTATGAGCCAGTTTGGGCTATTGGAACTGGTAAAACTGCAACTCCTCAGCAGGTATGAGCAGGGGAAAGGTGGCTGACTAAATGGTCAGCTGACCCTTCCCACTTGATATCATCTTGAAGTCTTTCTCTAAAGATCCTTCCAATTATGCTCTGTTGCAGGCTCAGGAAGTTCATGAGAAGCTGAGGGGGTGGCTGAAAAGCCACGTGTCTGATGCTGTTGCTCAGTCAACTAGGATCATCTATGGAGGTAAATGAAATTGAAGCCACTTATGGTGTAGGAAGCAGTTAGTTTATCTGCTTGTTGCTGCAGCTATAAAACATTCTCTGCTGATGAGGAAACCTGAGGTTGTCAGAGCATGACGAACCACCTATTATCTTGTTTCAGTAAATGGGAGGCTGTTTTACTTTCTGCAGAGTAAGATGTGGCTCATCTTAGCTTTCTGCCCTGGCCCCTTTTCCTAGAGCTGGCCACATCTGACCTTAAAATACTGCTCCCTCCTTAGGTTCGGTCACTGGCAGCAACTGTAAGGAGCTGGCCTCTCAGCATGATGTGGATGGCTTCCTTGTTGGTGGAGCTTCTCTCAAGCCAGAGTTTGTGGATATTATCAATGCCAAACACTGAAGCAGCCTGTGAGGAGCAGTCCCTTGTGGGTAAGAGCAAGAAATGGAAGCAAGAAGGGACCTTCCATTGCACATGTCTCAGTACAGAGGCCTCCTCTGAGGCTTCTCCCCTCCACAGTCATTGTTCTAGCTGTGCTGCTAACCCCCACCACCATGTTGGAGTCCTGTAGCAGGAGCCTGTCTCAGCAGAGTCTTGACAGCCTCCTCTCTGAATTGGCAAAATCCTTGGTGGCCTGTTGACCTGTAAGAGCCCACAGTCAACCTGGCTGGTGCCTCCCCCTTTCTCTGCAGCACTGCAGGGAGAGAGGGCCACTGGTGCTGGGGGAAGGAAAAAGGAACTAGTCTTTTGCATCCTTCAGCTTCATCAGCAAGGAGCCCATCAGCTTAGACCCTTGTGAGATGTCTTACCTCACCTGTGTCCTGTACTGAACAATAAATGGAAAAAAGAAAAAGCAAAGGTGTGTCCTGGATCTCATTCAGAAAGCAGCTGGGGACAAGCAGTGTACAGATTTTACTACTTCTGGAGGTAGTTGGTTGCAGAGAGGGTAGTGTAGGTTTTCTGGGCTTTTCTTTGAGGGCCTGCTGTTGCCCCAGTAGGCACTGCAGGTTCAACTTATGTCTTGCTATCATAGGTTTCACCCCCAGCATGCCCTGAGCATCTTGCTTCTGTCATGTTACAGCTTTTCTTTGGGCCCATGGTGATTTGTATGCATCTTTTCCATGTGTGTCTCTATTCCAGTAGCTGCTGGAGCACCTGGCTGGCCCATTAGTGAGCTGATCTTTCCAGGCAGGCTTGGTAATGCACTCATCCCTACTCTGGCTGTGAGGACTGGTGGACTGTGGACTTTACTGCTCATTAAATGTAGAGCAGAGCAGCTCCCTACTTTGCAAGGAAGGCTTTTAGGCCATGTGCTGAGGCTGTGCTTGCTGCCTGCTTGCAGCCCTGTGTTGATGGGTGAGAAAGCAAGACTAGCTGTTACATCCCAGCTGCTGCACCAGGTAGAGGATTTTTAGGTAGTACTAAGGGTAAGAAGAAAAGAAATGCCTTACAAGTAGCTTAGCTCTGGGACAGTATGTCCTTGGTAGCCTACGGGCAGTGCTCTGGTATGGAGCAGACATGCAAAGGGTCACTCAGTCTGTTCATGCACATCTGAGAGGTCCTCTTCTATTTCATGTTTCTGGTCTGCAGTTGTGGCCTGAGAAGGCAGAGCCTGGCTGCAGCACAGAGCTGACAGCTGCTGGCTTTCAGTGTGTGCAGAGTGATGTGGAGAGGAGGATGCTTCAAAGGCAAAAAAAAAAAAAAAAAAAAAACCTGAAAACTATGTGGTTTCTACAACCAGAATAAGAGTTTCTGAGGGGCTTCTGGGGCATGACCCTAGTTTGGTGCCTCAGGGCATTGGGGTCAGTATGACCAGAGCAGTGGTGACTGTGGTGAAGGCTGCTGGGAGCAGGTAGCCAGGATCACTCACCGGGATCAGTCATGGGCTGCCCATGTCACTGGTGGTTCCTGGTGCTGCCCAGCCCTGTGCACAGAGCTAGGCAAGAGCCCAGGAGAGTGACCTACATAGAAGAAAACCAGATGGGAACTGAGCATTGATCTTGCTGCTTTGAGGAGAATACAGAGGCATGAAAGCATTTGTTTACTGAGATATAAACTAATGGAAAATAATTTTTGCATTGGCAGGAATGCCAGACCTTGTTTTTCTTCTTTTTGTCTGCTTTCTGGCAGGACCACAGCTCTGTGGAGTGGAAATAGTGCCAGATACTTGCTGCAGATTGCAGCGGTTGGATATTAAACAGGTTGTTGTTGGGGAAAAATGCATTGTGACAGATGTGACAGCCTGAGGGAAGCTGCTGCAGCTCCATGTCTTCAGCTCCAACCACTAGCCAGGCTGAGCTTGTATTCCTGCGGTACGCACACATAGATATGCACCACGCAAATACACAGCTAACCATGAAGATAAGGCCAGCCATACAGAGCACTCACACGAACACAGCACCAGCAGCCTCATCCCACTCCCTCCTCTGGCTGAACAGGATGGAGGCATGCTAGTGAGCATGCATATATATGTGTGTGTATTTTTATATATATATACATATATAGACATATGTACAGTGTGGCTTCCTCCAGCAGCTGGGCTCAGGCAGCCTGCCCAGTAGCTGCCACTCAATCCCAGTCTCACCAGTCCCCCTGATCCTCCAGTAGCCAGCTTCCCCTGTGGTGCTCTGGCCCCCCAAGGACCTCCAGCCTCTTTGGCAGCTGCCAGGACTCCCCATGTCCCCCAGGCAGCTGGCTCCTCTCTCACAACCCCCTCCTGGCCCATCGTTGGCTGCATCCTCACTGCTCCCACACCCTTGCTCAGGCACAAGGGCCTTAAGTCCCAGCCCAGCTGCTGACAGCCAGACCGCACACACACCCCCTGCATGTGGCAATGAGAGTCCCTCACCCAGGGCAAAGTGTGAACGGAGTTTAATGAGAAGATGGGATGGGCTGCACTGATCAGGCACAGGGCACAGCCAGACAAACCATAACAAACCACTTACATGCAACTGGCCCTTTTATTGTCATATTCCTCTGTTTTACCACACTTGCTCTTCTACAAATCACCTAGATCCCTCCTTTTCCTGCCTTTGGTTCCTGCCCTAAACATGGCCTAAATGAGTCTTGTGCAATCCCCACTCTTCCCTGTCATGTGTCCCACACCCCTGAACACAGCGACCCCCCAAGCCCTAAAGGTGCTCTGAGGCTCCCCTGGACAGCCCTGGAAGGGGTCCCAACCAGGTGTCCCTTCCTCTGAGTCCTTAATTTGGGTTCCCACCCACCATCGTGCCCCTGTGCTCCTCAGGGTGTGTGGAGATGGGCCTTTGGTGGGCTGGTGGCTCCTGGTGTGGGCCTGGGAGCAGCCTGGTGGAGTGCTGTTTGGGCTCCCCCTCCTGCTGTCATCTGCCTGTGCTCCTTTGTGGGTGTGCAGACAAGCTTTTGTCACACAACCTCCTTAATGATCAGTGTAGTTAGGTTTGGGAATTTTTTTTTTTAATATAAAACCTACATAAAATTTCTCTCTTTTAAAGGTTTGGGATTCCGTGTATAATTTCTCTTGTTTCTTGTAAGTTCTGTGGTCATCTAGAAACAAAGCAATCGAGCCACATGTTCCTGTCGCAAGACCATATAAAATGTGCCTAGAGGCATACATGACTTCTACCAGTCTGTTCTTCAGCATAAAGGAACAAGGGACAGGAAGAAAAGCATGTTGTCACTTTTCCTTCAGCACTGATTTGCTGAAGGGCTCCTTAAAACCTTGGAAAGCAAAGGCAGGAGGAGCTAGAGTGCTTTATGTGTAGAGAGGTTTTTTTGCGGGGGATGTAGTGGAAAACCACATCATATGCAGGTTGAGGACCAGAAAGTGAATTCAAATGGAGAGAGTGTACCACAGGAGAAGAGGTCAGTGCTGGTGAGTAAAGCGGGATGAGGCAGGGGACATGGGCAGCAGCTTGCCGTGCAGCCCTGAGCACAGAGGGGTGGTTTGCAGGAGCGGTGATGGCTGGCACACATGTTGTGAGAGAGTGAGACTCATGTCTGATGGTTGTGTGTCCAGCTCAGCTTGGACCAGCTTATCTAACACTGACACTGTCCAGGGGCTGCGAAGGAGCAAAGTGCACTGGAAGGAAAGGGAGCAGGGCCTTGGACTTTGGTACTAACTTTTGGTACTAACTGCAAAACACTGGTGGCCAGCAGCTCTGAGCAGCATTCCTGGCCAGTAAACACCTGGCTCTGCTTGGCAGCCGATGAGGTCACAGCCACCCACATGCCCAGGGCTGCCAAAGCTGGGCCAGCACTGATGGCATCTGCTGGGCACTGGCAGCCTCAGCCCTCCCTGGCTCCCCAGCCTGGAAGAGAGGGGCTGAAGCAGCGTTGCTTGCAACAGGTTGGGGCACCGTACTCCAAAAGCCGCTTCCTGGCATCCGGCAGATCATGTCACGGAAGGTTTCATGCAGAGCCTGAGCCTAATTCTGCTCAATGTGTTAATTAAACCTTTCCCAGAGGGAATGTCTTTCCTCAGAGATATTCACCACCTGAGTGACCGCCACCCTGTGCAGCCTGACTTAACTTTGAAGCTGGCCTCAATTTGAGCCAGGGAGTCGACAGGACAACGTCCAGTTGTCCCTTCCCACTGAAATTATCCTTCAATTCTTTGGATATACTAATAATTGCGGCTGCTACCCAGCTAGGAAGGGCCAGGAGCACTTGGGAAGGTACAGTAACATCACAAAGTCCTTCTGGTGAAGGAGAGACGTGCTTTTGAGATGTCCACGTGGAATTTAATACCAAAAATGGGAAGCTACTGCAGTCAGAGCAGCAAACTAACACAAGTGGTCAGTGGGGAGGAGTATTGCCAGCAGGATGATGAAAAAAGAAACCACGGGGAGCTCGGGTGGCCGATGAGCGGCAAATCAGCAGCACCCACATTGCTGCAGGAAATGGAGCGTTAGCTGTGGGATGCACTAACAGGAACAGTGCCTATGAAATACAGTAAGTCTCTTTTTTTGGGGGGGTTACTCAGAGCTGACGTTGGATTTCACATTTGACCTGTCTGAGGCAGCAGAGAGGCCCGGATTAGGGGGGGCAGGGGTAAGGCTGGTGAGAGAAGGGATGTCTCTGGGAGAGCGCAGAGGACGACGCCTGTGGGGATGAGGCAGAGGAAGGCTGCAGCGCCCTGCAGCGCCGCCCGCTCTGCGCCGGCGCAGGAAGCAACAAGCCCCGCCCCCAAACCCCGACGCTGTCACTCCAGCGCGGTGGCTATGGCAGTGGCGCCGGGCTCCGCCTCCCCAGTTTCCATGGCAGCGGGTCGCAACGGCCCGCACAGCCCTGGGTGGCGGCGGCCGCCGGGCCTGAGTGAGCTCCCTCAGCCGGGCGGGAAGCGGGACTTGTGGGGATGGAGGACGAGGAGCTGGAGGGGGACGAGTACAGCCTTCAGGAGGAGGGGGGAGAGGAGGAGGAGGAGGACGAGGAGAAAGAGAAGGACGAGGCGCTGTCGGAGCAGGAGGAGGAAGAGGTGAGGGAGGGGGCCTCAGCACCCTCTGGCTGTGGTTAGGCCAGCCCTGGCTTTGTGCTCTCTCCTTCTCCCCCAGGTGCCAGGCCCCTGTCCCCTGACGGAGGAGGTCCTGAAGGAGGGCCTCTCTCTCCTCTGCAAGACCAGCAACGGCCTGTCCCACGCCTATGTGAAATTTGAAGCCAGATACAAGTGAGTGTGCAACACCTGCCCCAGGAGAAGGCATCCTCCTCCCTGGGCATCTACATGGCCACTGATGCCACTGGTGACCGGCTGTGTGGGGCAGGATTGTTTCCAGGCCATGTTCTCCAGCTGTCTGGCTTCCAGTCTGTGCCTCAGTGCAGCTTGTCCATCCTCAGCCCTGAGCTGGGGTCTGCCTCCGCCATAGCCAGACAGACTGGTGGGAACATGAAGGTCCCCCTAGGCTGAGGGGAGCCTGTCCATGCCTCTGGACTGTGGTCTCCTAGGAGGACCTGAACAGGGTGACCTCCCCACAGTCACTTTAAGAAATATCCATTAAGCATCTCTTCTGTTAACTGCTAACCTTTAAGACATGCACTTGTAAATACAGTGCAACAATAGCCTGGGGATAGTTTGGAACCCCAGCCCCTGTCAGTACACCCACATAACCCTAGACGTAACTAACAGGTTTCAGTAAGACTATGTCTTTCAGCAGCCTCATAGGTATCTCAACCAGCGTTTTCCCACTAGGAAAGTCCTTCCATGCAATCCTTGGTATTACCATTACTGTCTAAAAGACCCATCCTCCAATCTTACCTTCTTTTCTGCTCTTGTTCTGCCCTCTCTTGACAGCTACAGTTCAATGGGAATAAGTACCCCCGTGCCAGGAAAGCACGTCCAATCTTAACATTCAGCCTTGTTGACACACAATCTGGCCTGTCCCTATCACCTGCCTTTTTCCTCCTTCTCTCCAGCAAGGCTTCCTGGGGAAGCAGGGAAGTGGGAGATGAGGATGCCATCCCTCCAGTAGTGGCCAGGAGCAAACTGAAAGGTGGTGGCAGGGAGAAATATGAGCAATGTTTTATTTACATCCTCCCTCCCACAGGGACTTGACAGACATCAGCCTCCTGGAATGCTTCATTCATCTGCGGTATGTGGATTTGTCAGAGAATAAACTGCAAGATTTGTCCCCACTGAGCATCCTAACCCACCTGCTTTGGCTGAAGGTGGATGGGAATCTGCTTACCAGTGCCTGCATGCAGGAGCTCCCCTACCTCCAGATCATCAGCTTTGCTCACAACCGCATCAAGGATATGGAGGGCATTACTCACCCCAGCTTAGCCAACCTCAGCCTGAAAGGTGATACAGACTACCTCTGCTCATTCTTGAGCACATAGGTGCTCTCTTTGGGTGGGATTAACTCTCTTCTTGTTTCTTCTTCCTCTGGCACTCAGGAAATAAAATCCAGACAGCGCTGGGCCTAAGTCATGGTCAGTTGTTCAACCTGCAAATCCTGGAGCTGCGAGGAAACATGCTAAAGAGCACAGCGGGGCTTAATCTTCCCAAGCTCAAGAACCTCTATCTGGTAAGGGATCAGCCAGGTAGGGGAGTGGGGCAGAGCTTCTGCAAAGCCTGGAACCTCCAGTCAGTGGGAGGAAGGGAGGAGGCTGTCCCCTTCAAAGCAGCATAATTTTTGTGCTAGCCCATTCAGTTCAATATTCTCAAATTTCAGGTAGCTGTTTCTACACTGTCTGCCCAGATAGTGCAAAGGGACTAGCCACTGAGCAGTGATTCCTCTGCAGAGAGCGGAGGAGTAGGCAATGTTCAGTGCATTGGGTTCTTCCCTCCTGGCCTTCCATGAGGGAGAGTGGTATTCTCTTCTGGCAGTGTTAGCAAGCCTGTATTCTGTGGGTCCCAGGACCCATGGAGGCCAGTGGAGAAAGCAACAGGTTTGCTCTGAGTGGCAGGGGGAGGTGATGCCTCCTTCCCCTCTCTGACAGGCCTAATCAAATACTGGTTTAAAAACAGCACAATTATATGATTCACACCTTCGGCTGCCAAAAAGACACTGATTGAACATTGCAGCAAAATTAAGATAGGAGAAGCAATTTCCTAATACCATAAACAATTGCTTCAGGGAACATTTACTCCTAGAGATGCAACAGAAGAAAGTATGTATGGCTTAGCCCCATGCATCACACAGTGCTACAGCTTGCGAAGACTGGATAGGTGTTCTGAGTCACTACCTCTTAAAAAACAGTTAAAGATGAAAAAAGCTTTGAAAAGCTATATGGTTTCTTTTCATCAAAAGACTCCGTGGCAGAAAACACTGAGGAGACTGCTTGCTCAGATTGTCTGCAATTTTCTGGTAGAAAACTGAGATTTTAGGGCTAGAGGTGCTGGAAGAAGGGATGAAGTGGATAAGTCACTAGACACAATACAGAATTGCAAAGTAAAACCAGTCACTTTAGTGAATGATTGGAGGGAAGCAAACACTGCACCTATATTTAAAGAAGGTTCCTGGCATGACTGAGAAATTTCTGAGCTGCACATATGAAGTGGGCAAATTGCAAGATGTGATTATTAAAACTAGAACAACTGACTCATTTCTCAGGAATCTTTGGGGCTTGAATTTGTCTCCCATGTCCACCTGCTCACTAAGTCATTTTAGAGGGGGGGTGTCTCCCAGTACAGCTTTGCTTTCTGTATAAAGATTTTGGTACTCCTTGAGCTGTGGGTATATGAAGCTGATGCCTTGAGGACAAGGTTCAAGACAAAGGGTTCAATTTAAAGGACCTGAACCAAATTTGGTTAATGTATGACATAGTCACAGATTAAATTTAGCATTAAAAAAAGTTATACCTACTAGCAGGAAGACTACGAGCTGGCTGCTTACCATGTGGCACTGGTGTCAGTTTGAGGATCACTGCTGTCAGCAGGGCTGCGTTGGTTCCTGGTCATTGTGCAGCAGTGGTGACAAAGGCTAGCTAGAGCAAGGTCAGGTAGGCAGGAAGGGGAGTGGGAATTATGAGGAACTTATCATAGTAGTTTCTGTAAGAAATGGTGGCATCACCTCTATGTGAAGAACTGGTTTCTAAGGTAAGGTGATGATGTGAGCGTTTCATTAAAGGAGTCATATGGAATGTTCTTCGGTTTAGGGGGAAAAAACAACCCTCTGAAAAAAATCCATTCTGCATTTGCCCTGTTAGTGCTTGCAGGGCCAGAGCTGTTGAAACTATTCATACTGAAGTCATGAAGAAAGTGAGAGTGATGGGAGGTTACTATTCATTTTACAAACCAGTGGTCTGTGAGCTCCTCACCCCATTTCCCACGCCAGCTCCTGATCTCCTCTGAGGTACAATTTACTGACCCTTCCTGGTTGTTAAATCTGTTCAGATGACCTTCGCTACATCTTTGCTCCATTTCCCCTTTTTGTCCTTGTGTGTTACCCTCTTTACTTGGCCCAGCTGGTCCAGACTTTTCCTTGTCCAGTCTCCATTAGAGTCCTCCTTTTCTATGAAATGCCCTTTTCTTGAGTGACCCAGTCCTAAACTGTTCTCTTATCCCACCAGTTCAGCCTGTGCCCCTTTCATTAGTCTCAGGCACTGGCCATGTCACTTCCTGGGTACCAACAAGGAACACAGAGCAGAATGGCACCTTGCTCACCATTTCCCATGGAGGTGTCTGCACCCTTAGAGACTGCAGCCCTGAGCCACAATCGCAAGTGAAGCCCTGCTCAGCTCCACGCTGGAGAATGTGGCGCAGTGGTTGTAGTTACCGGGGATGATCCAAACTTGGCTGCACAAGGCAGTGAGCCGTCTGACCTAGCGTTGGTGCTAGCACTGCGGTAAGGCCAGCGTTGGGCAGGAGACCTCTAGTGGTCTTTTCCAGCCAAAATCCTCCCGTGAAACTTGCTGTCATTCAGAGATTCGTATTTCTCCATCTCGTAACTCACATCACAGTGAAGTGAATGAAATTCGATGATGGGGAATTTCAAACAGATAGGACACATTCTTCCCACCATAAGATTGTCAGATTTGTTGCAAGAAGGTGCACTTATGGATGGATAGCAACAATTATACTAGGAAACGCTTAAAATTCAACCAACCAACAACCCCCACCCCTCTGCAACCTCTCTCAGGAACACTCAGCCTGCTTCTGCTCCTAGAGGAGTAGAAGGGAAGACTTCTTGGTAGTAGATTTCTCCCATAAGAGAAGTGGCTGACACTGGAAGATCCCTGGACTACATGGACTATGTGACTGAGAGGAGCTGGTTATTCATCCATTAAATACACTTGTTTCTGGCTCAGGTCTATTCTTTCCCCTCCGAGCTGTTGCTTCCTGAGGCCTTAGGGACTCAGATTTGGCACTGCCATAGAAGGGGGTGCTGTGCTGGCAGTGGAATATTCGTCTGGGGTGGTTTTGTCTCAGTCACTAAGTGATGTTACAGGAAACACTTCTTCAGCAAACTTTTGGTCCTTGAATCTGAATACTTAGAACCCATTTGGGCAAGACCCTGAGTAACCTTATCTAGTTTCAGAGAAGGCTGTGTTATGTGTGGTAGGGAGTCTGAAGGGTAGAAAGAGCTTTAAAGGTCAGAAATAACTGCTGTTCCCTCTCCCATGTGTCTCCTTTTTCCTTCTCTCTTCCTGCCTCCCTGGTGCTCAGGCCCAGAATGCCATTCAGAGCCTTGAAGGCCTTGAGCAGCTTGGGCAGCTGACAAAGCTGCACCTGCGTGACAACCAGCTTGAGACCCTGGACGGATTCTGTAGTAGCATGAAGTGCCTGCAGTACCTCAATCTACGGTAGGTCCTGCCTGCTTTCTGCCAGGACTAAAGACTGTATTCCCATTTAGGTCTTTCAGATATTCTGGCCCCTCTGGAAGTGGAAGACCTGATGGGAACGGGTTGATCTTTACCATCCTTAACTGGAGTTCAGTGCTCAGCTGTCTAGGAGTATAACAGCCAAGACCATTCCTGGGCTTCTCAGAAAACAATCTCTTCAGTCACTCTTGGACCGCACCTTGCCATAACTCCTCTGGAGCCCTCTCTGTGTGTTCTCTGTGTCCTGGACATGACTGCAAGTGCCCTTTACTTTTCAACATTTGCCATACAGGCCGATGGCAATATCAGACAATTCAGTGGACTGTTTAAGCACAGAGAAGTCCAGAGGTGTCCCTTTTGTCCCTCAGACTGGGGAGCTGCAGACAGATCTGGATCTCAGATCACAGGTCTGTGATCTAAGGTCTATGGTCTGTCATGCTGCTAAGTTTTGCTTTGTGTCTTGTCACCGTACTGTTTCCAAGGGACCTCACTACTTGCATGTGTCTCTTTCCCCTGCCTTCTGTGTTTCCTCTTCTTCAGGAACAATGGGATCTGTAGCTTTCAGGAGGTGGCAAAACTGCAGGTCCTCCCCATGCTGCAGGCACTGGTGCTGTTGGACAATCCATGCTCTGATGAACCCAATTACCGGCTGGAGGTCCTGGTCCTGCTGCCGCACCTGCAACGCCTTGACAAGGAATTATTTGAGCAAGATGAGCGGGCAGAGGCGAACAAAATCTGTCAGAAGAGACAGGAAGAAGGAAAGGTGAGAGCAGCATGGTATGGGGAGGAGAAGGAAGCGAAGGGAAAAAGAGAGGGTCAAACATGCTGATCAAGCCTCTCCTCCTCTAGCTTACATGAGGAGAAGGCTGAGGGAAGTCAGTCCCAAGGGCAGAGGAGCCTGAAATGGAGACCAGGCTTCACAACCCTAGTGCCACTCCCATCCCCACTAGCAGAACTGAGAAGTGAAAGGGGAAAAGAAGTCAGGCATGGAGTTATTTAACTTCTCCCTCTTTCCTTCTTCAGGAAATTGAGGGATCTCTCCAGGGTGATGTGAATGAGTGACCCCTGGTTCTAACACCTGTTCCCAGAGCCAGTCAAGATTTGCTTTCCCCTACATGTGTGGCTATGAAAGTGACCGCTGCAGGCAGCAGAGCTACCTTCACTTCATTTTGCTCCTGGAGAAAAGAGGAGGGCTACCCACCCTGGTCTTGGAAACTACCCTGAGGTACTGCAGCGTGTTTTGCAGTCACTGTTCTCATATGCTCTACTCTCAGCAGGCCCAAGAGTGAAAAGGAGAGAGTTACAGGTTCTATGGCTCGATCTATGGCTCCCAAAAATCCTACAAGATTTTCTGATTTGAATAAAAATAATTAATGAGCCTGGAGTGACTGGAATTGTTAATCCTGCACATCCCCTCCTATTCCCTGGCTCTCCCACCCTCGTCTGTCTGTGTCTGTCTCTGTCTGTCAGTCTCGCGCTCGCTCGGTCGCTCGCTCTCCATCCTCTACGTGCTGTTTGCAAAGCTTCGCTAAATCCTGACTCATCGCAGCTCTGGGTCACATGCTGCCGGCCCGGCCCCATCAGGGGCGTCTCCATCCTGCTGCTGCCGCCGCCGCCGCCGCTGGCTCAGAGGACACATCATCTCCCCTTGAGGTCCTACATCCTCAGCTCCGTCCTCTATCCTTTCTACCAGCACTTTCTCAGTCTCACCTTCACCCCTGCCCTAGGAAGGTAAGTGTCTCCCTACGGCCAGCACCTCTCTCATCGCATGCAGGTTTCTGCTCCCCACCCTGTGCCCTCCAAACCCCACACGCACTTTGGGGTCCCTGCGGAGTAGGACGGCGGTGAGCGGCATTAACAACTAAACTCCCCTCACTTCCTCCCCCTGCTCCTCCCACCTCTTTCTCCTCACACCCGCCCTTCTCACTTTTCTTTCATATTTTAATTCCAGGTACTCCCTCCTTCCCTACCCGCGGCAAGCATCGTTTCAGATGTGAACCTAGGGAATTGCAGGAGGGAGGCAACCAAGGATAGGCGGTGCTCCCAAGGGCATTGCCGGGAGGTGCTGCAGGATGGAGCTTTACATGGGGGAGGGGGGTGGTACTGGGGAGGAGGCAAAGCTCAGTTTGGGCGCTGCTGGGGAAGGGACCCAGCCTCGGAGCAGACCAGTCCCCCGGTCTCCCGAGGTGCTGGCATAAACACGGGCGCTCAGCCGGGTCCCGGGGAGAGGGAGGGAGTAGAGGGGGTGTTTTTTTATCTGCACAGCCCCACATCACACAGGGGAGGGGGGGCAGCAGGGAGAGGAGGTGACAGTCAAGCAAGCAATAGCTGCATCAGCCACGACACTGCAGCAGTGCGGGCTTCCTGGGAGCAGTGCCCAGCCCGGGGGAATCGCAGCAGCACACGGGACTGGTGGCGGTGGCTTGGGGGGAAGGTCTTTGCCATGCTGGCCTGCCTGGTGGGGAGGAGAAATTGCTGCAGCAAGAACTCCGGGGAGATGATGCCCTGGCGACACGCAGTGCCACGAAGCAGTGTCCACAGGAAGGCACTGCAGCAGTGCCAGTCTCCCAGGGTGCCCTCCCCAGCCCCTGTTCAAGGGAGGCTGCCCAGCCTCCAGCCTGGCACCTCTTTCCGCCTCACTCTGGTGTATGGGCTCCTGGCTATGGCTCCGTCCCAATCCCTTATCCCTGCTTATCCGCCTCTGACCTCCTTTCAGGACAGTGCAGCTGATGCCAGGGATTTCAGGGTGGTTCTTTGAGCTGTTCAAAGGAGGGCAAACACAGGGGGACACGGGGCAGCCACACAAGTGGAGAAAGGGGTGCGAAGGACTGGAGAGGAGAAGTGATCAAGTGAGTGATGGGGTGGGGCAGGCAAGGCTGGATTTGGGCTTGTCATTTGGCTTCCTTGGAGCTGGCCCAAACAGGGGCAGGTGGATGCAGGCAGAGGGATGTGACCACAGGCAACATGACCACATAAGCAGAGAGGCACTGCATCTGGCATGGGTCTTGCTGTCAAAGATCACTTTAATGGGGTCCTGTTCCTCTCTCCTCTGTGGAGGCTGTTGGGGTATGGCCAGGACACTGCTGCAAAGGAAGTTCGCAGCTGCACGGGCATGGCTCTGGAGGAAGTTCCCGCGGTGTGTGCCAGATGGCGTGAGGAGCGCAGCCAAAGAGGCTGATAGGGGATCCCAGCCCAGATGGACATGGTGGAGGGCCCTGCGCAGGCTCCAGAGAGCCCTGGTGTCGCTGACTGATACTCCCCAGTACGGGAAGCTCTTGCTGAAACTTCAGAGCAGTGCGTTGTCCTCATGCCCGTGTGATTTCCACCAACCCAAGGCAATGGGGTCGAGAGCCAACTCTGGCTTTCCCCAGCCTGCTTCTTAGCTCCCCTTGGTGCTGTGATGTGCTGTATCTGCAGCACCCCCACCCCCCCACTGCACCGCCCTCCCCCTCCCTGTGCTGGCCATACCCCTGCCAGATGCTTACATGCACCATGGCGTGGTACTGACTGGGGCCCTGTGGTTACCCCAGGCTCAGCCTCTGCACTGAGTTTTGTGTGGGACTGGTCCTGCTCAGGGCTGAGTGAATCATCTGTGGGAGCCGGAGGAGAAAAACTTGGTAGGGCTGAGACTGTGGGTTGACATGTACCTCGCTGCTGCTCCCTCTCTGGGGGGATGCAGCTCCCTGGCATTGCACGGCCCCACGGCTGGGGAAGTAAGAAGGTGGGATGCGGAGGAACGAGATGTTTTGGACCCCCTAGGGAGCAAATTTCAGCAAGAGGTGCTCCTTCAAACAGCTGTCCTCACCCACCAGCCTGTTTTCCACTTCAGGTTTAACCAGGTGCCCCAAAACGCCAGGTTTTCTCACCCTCCTCTTCCAACAGAGATGCCTCCCAGTCTTATCTGTTTCCCTATTACAGGAGTGGAGCAAAGAATCAGGAGTTGGGCCCAGACCCTCTGTTCAGGCCAGGCCAGATTCCCCCTCCCTTCAGAGCCCTCTCTCCCACATCTGAGGCACTGTGGCCTTCAGCAAGATGGCTCCTCGGGCTGCTGGCCTCCTCCATGCTCTGGTCGCTTCAGCACAGCCTGACCTGGTGGCTTATGGGAGAGACAGGAAGGCTGAGCCAGGCGCTCAGCTGGGGGGTCACTGCTGCGGGCCTGTGAGAGCCAGGCTGGGGCAGCTCCCCTCCGCTGCAGGCTGGAGAGGGGCTGAGAGACCCTGCCGGCTGGCTGGCCCCCCGCCCTGCCTGGCTCTGCCCCAGGCAGCTGCCGCGCTCAGCTGGCTCCCTGCCCACCATGCATGGATGCAGCTGCCGCTTGCTGCCTGGCCCTGGCCCAGGCTGTCCTTGCCTCCCGGCAAGGGGAAGGGAGGCACCGGGAGCTAGTGCCCTGTCCTTGGAGCTGCGGACAGGGGCACCTCCCGGCTGCACCAGCTGATCCCTCCCTCTCTGCCACCCGTGGATGCTGTGGCACCCTCCCCATCTCTGCCACCCGGGCTTGGATCAGGAGCCCTGAGAAGGGGAAGTGCTCAGCTGTGGCACAGGAAGAGAGGGAGAGAGAGCTCCCAGTTTGTCATCTTCAGCAAAGGGACAGAATAAATTCAAATAGATAACCTGGACAAAACATGGGTAGATTCCCACAATGTGGGTTTTAATAGCAATTTCCAAATTACTTTGAGCTTGAGTTTTATCTCCAGCTTATAAAGTCACTCTTCCTTGAGCTCCCTTCTCTCTGTCGGTGTCTTGTCTAGACATTAGAAGGGTGAGCACCACAGCCTGGGACCCCTGAGAGCTGAACATGTCCTCTCCTCTCCACAGACTTACCATGGCAGTCGAGAGGATCCACGCCCGTGAGATCCTGGACTCCCGTGGCAATCCCACTGTTGAGGTGGACCTGTACACACACAAAGGTATGTGGGCGGTGACAAGAGATGGAGGGGAAGTCCTGCCCATCACAGTGGAGCTGGTGCTGCATGGCAGCCTGCCACATTCCACTGAGCTTGGAGGGTCTTCTCCGGTGAACTCCTGAAAGACAGCAAGCCAGGGGAAGAGGCAGAGACCTCTGCTTGCAGCTCTGCTTGTGCGTGTGCTCAGCAGCTCCACACACGTGCTGGGCAAATCACGATGAGACAGCTGGCTGCTGTGTATCTGACTTGGGCCATGTGCCACTAGTAGCAGTGACAGAAGGTTTCATTAACATAAATATACTTACTTTCTTGTTGTATCCCCGCAATGCCCTGCTGCAGTTATGCTTTTTGTGGGACACAGTACAAGTTTGGAAACACATCCATGGCCAAGCTCATGAGGCAGGGGGAGGTTTGTCCCTGAGATGTCTGTGCAGGCAGACATGTAAATGCACATGTGTCTCAACTGGACAAGTTGCATCTGCCCTAAGCCCAAAGATAGGTGGGCTGAGGGGTGTGGAGCAGTGAGGGGCCAGAGCAGGCATCCAACCAGTCTCTTCCTTCTTTACAGAGGCAGAAACCCAGCCACACTCTGAGGGGGAGGAAGCCACTGGCGGCTGTGGGTTAGGCTGCCTCTGGAACCAGGAGGAGGGCTGAGGAGCCAGACTTCCACCCTTCATCCATAGTTCTGGGATCAGTGTTGACCTCTGTGTGCCCGAGATCCAGATTTCTCAGTCTGGAAGCCCTGTGTACATTTATTTCTGCCACCCTGGTGCTCCATCTCTGAGAAGACCAGCATGAGCAGCCAGCCAGCAGGTCCACCGATCTGCACAAGCAGTTACCACATCCTTTTCCACAAAAGCAGGACAGAAGCAGGTACATGAGGGGTTTGCCTCCTTTTCATCCCCTGCTTGTCTCACACCTGTGTTTTGCCGTTTCCCAGGCATGTTTCGAGCAGCGGTCCCCAGCGGCGCATCCACGGGTATCTATGAGGCACTGGAGCTGCGAGACAATGACAAGTCACGTTTCCTTGGAAAAGGTGGGGAGATGCCTGCTCTGCACCCTGTCCCTGGGGCTGCCTGTGCGTGGGGCTCTGCTGGAGGGTACCATTCATCTGCTGGTGTGATGTGGGTGTGTCCCACTGCCCTCAGAGAGACCACAGAGGCACAGACCTAGTGTGAAGATCAGGCCTAGATCTTCCCTCACTGTCTCCCTCTCTCAGTCTCTCTATCAGTCCTCTCCCTCCCTCTTTGCACTTTCCTCTTTGCCTCACCCTCTCTCTCTCTCTTTCTCTCTTTATCTGTCTCTTCCCTTCTTTAGGGGTCCTGCAGGCCGTGGATCATATCAACAGCACTGTCGCCCCAGCTCTCGTGGGCTCTGTAAGGATTTCTCTTTGTTCTCCCTTGTCCAACGCTTACTCTGGTCTGTCTCTGTCCCTTGATCTCTGTTTCTGACTCTCTTCATCTTACTGGCTTAACAGACATAGTGATGCTTTCTGTGAACCTGGGCACGCCCCTCCTGCCCTCCATGCCTGTATGTGTCCACAGTGATCTTTTCTCTGGGCAGAAAGGATTTAACACTATCTGGTCCACTGCAGCATCTGTACCCCCTAACTAGTCCCCTTGATGCTCCCTGTAGAGCTCTCTCCCTCTTTCAGATGTGCTCCTCCTCAAGCATTAAACTTCATCCACATGTCTGTGGCCTCACACCTGTTCACCCTGCCCAGCATTCATGTTGTGATGAGCAGTGACAGTGCCATGCAAGGTCTGGCAGGCCCCCAAGCACAGCCTTGTGGTGTGGTGGTGTCACATCTGCAGCCTGTTTACACCTGAAGACCTGGAGCCTGCTCTGAGGAGAGCTGGGCTGAAGCCACACATTACACCCCATGCAGCCCGTGGCGGGGTCTGGCTGAGAGCCCAGCTCACTCCACCCCTGAAAAATACCCAGTCTGGTGGAGGGTTGCCTGTGTTGGGCCTAATCCTGCTCTCTACCTCGCCCCCGGGGATGGCTCCATCCAGTCTACATTCGCTTGTTTGGGGTCGAGCATGTACTGTTGTTCTGCCTAGCTTCTGTGTGGCCACAGCACCACAAAGCTCCCTGGAAGCTGCCAAAAGGCTGGGTAAATCCCCAAGGGAGTCCTGTGTCCCCAGCAATGCATGGCCTTGGCTGAGCTGCTGCCGATCCCCTCTCCAGCGTGGGTACCTCTACACTGCACTGCAGCAACATCATTGTGGTTACCTAACGACTATATCCTGAGACACTAATTTCCAGAGCTTTGTGCGTATATGTTCTCCCACAAGCTAAAAAGGTCCCTGTACCCCCAGCTCTCTATCAACACCTTGTTCCTCACACACCAGAGCCAACAGCTCTTCTCAGCCTCCCCTTCTCAGGAGTTGTTTCTTTCTTGCAGGGCCTCTCTGTTGTGGATCAAGAGAAGATAGACAACCTGATGCTTGAGATGGATGGCACAGAGAACAAATGTAACTAATTGCTTTCATTTGGCCTGGGAAGTAAAGAGCATGGGAGGCTGCAGGGCTAGAGCAGGGCGACACTACCATAGCTGTGGTGAGCCCAAGGCTGGGCTGGCAAGGGCACCTGCTGGGCAGGAGGTTGCTGTCTGTGAAGCCTAACTTCACCTTGGTTTTGCCCACAGCCAAGTTTGGTGCCAATGCTATCCTGGGAGTTTCGCTGGCTGTGTGCAAGGCGGGAGCTGCAGAGAAAGATGTCCCCCTGTACCGGCACATTGCTGACCTGGCTGGCAACTCTGATCTCATCCTCCCTGTGCCAGTAAGACTCTTTTGTCTTTGATACCTACCTTCAGAAACTTCAAAAGAAAGTTTGTAGGGTGTGTTGGGAGGGATATAGGACTGAAACATCAGCTGAGTGCACTGCACTTCTCAAGGAATAAAACCAAGGCCTGAGATTTGTCAGGTTTCAATATGGAAGAGAGGGGGATGAGGAGGATACGGCAGAGGTTGTGGTGTGGTTTGACTGAGAATCTCACTCCTAGCACAAGAACCAGAGGGCATCATGTGAATCCTCTGGGACACAGTTCAAAACAAGGGAATGTGGGTCTTCACACCAGGGGTAGCTGCCCTGTGAAACTCCTTCACAAACGGTATTGTGGGTGCTAACATTTTCTCGGGGTCAAGGAGAAAGATCTTGGAAGAGAAATTGATGTAGCATTGCTGGTAAACACATACAGATAAACACAGCACAGATAAACACATATAGCTCAGGAGATGTCTGAGAGGGAAACAGTTGGGAAAGTCCTCTACAACCATTTGCTTTCAGCCACTGTTGGAAGGAAGTCACTGGGCTGTACGTGCCTTTGGTGTGATGCTTTGTAGCCGATGTGTTACATTACCCTGTGGGATGTGGCATGAATGAGCATGGTGACTCATCTGCAAGTCTCCTCTAGGTGGTGCCAAGACCAATTCCTTCAGCTCTGATTCTCATGGACTCTTCCAGGCTTTCAACGTGATCAATGGAGGTTCCCACGCAGGCAACAAACTGGCCATGCAGGAGTTCATGATCCTGCCTGTGGGAGCTGAAAGCTTCCGCGACGCCATGCGCATCGGGGCTGAAGTCTATCACAACCTCAAGAGTGTCATCAAGGAGAAGTATGGCAAAGATGCTACCAATGTGGGTGACGAGGGAGGCTTTGCCCCCAACATCCTGGAAAATAGTGAAGGTGAGAGTCCTGCAGAGATGGGGAACCTCTGCCTGCAATGTTGTGGCTTCCCACACCCAGCTCACAGCATTCCCCAAATGCTGGTCGAAAATATTATGTCTAAGTGTCATTGGCCTCCTGTGTTAAGGAATGGTTTCTAGGCTCCTTCTCCTGGGGATTGCTTCTGTCTGTCACAACCTCTCCAAACAAACCTTTCATGTGTGCACAGACTTTTCCAAGACCTTCCCCCAGCTTGTTGCTGAGCTGTGGATTGTATTTTAATTCCTCCTTGTCCTTTTGGATATGGCCTCCACAGCTCCTTGGTATGTTTCTGTTGTGCTCTGGGCTCCCTTCTACCTCTCCCACCACACCATCAGGCTCTCAGTGGCTCTCAGGACCCTCCCAGGGGAGGTTCCCACTGAAAGTCGGAGCTTTCTGCACAGGCTGACTCTCATGACTGCAATTTTCCTCCTCCCAGCTCTGGAGCTCCTCAAGGAAGCTATCGACAAGGCGGGCTACACAGACAAGATTGTCATCGGTATGGATGTGGCAGCCTCCGAGTTCTACCGTGATGGCAAATATGACCTGGACTTCAAGTCCCCAGATGACCCAAGCCGCTACATTTCTGCTGATGAGCTGGGCGACCTCTACCAAAGCTTTGTACGTGATTATCCAGGTGAGCTGCTGTGCCTGGCAGTAGGGAACTGGCACTGGTGTTGCATACTTAACAGGTGCATCCCCTCTGTGTTTTTGGGTTGGGAAGGGTGGCATCTTTGACTCACATCTCTTCTGTTGTCCCTTCAGTGGTCTCCATTGAGGATCCCTTTGACCAAGATGACTGGGAGGCCTGGTCCAAGTTTACAGCCAATGTGGGGATTCAGATTGTGGGAGACGACCTGACAGTGACAAACCCCAAGCGCATCGAGCGAGCTGTTGAAGAGAAGGCCTGCAACTGTCTCCTGCTCAAAGTCAACCAGATTGGATCCGTCACGGAGGCCATCCAAGCGTAAGTCCAGCCTGCTGCCTTTGTCTTTTGCAGGACAACCCTTCTGCAGGATTGATGATGAACCACAGTAGGGGCTCTACCAGAGTATAGAATGCTGAGGGTGGGAGGAGTGAGATCCAAGCGGATCTCACTCTGTGCAGGTGGTGATTATAGGAGTGGGAGCTACTGACTGCATTTCTCACTCCTTGCAGCTGCAAGTTGGCCCAGGAGAATGGCTGGGGTGTGATGGTGAGCCACCGATCTGGGGAGACTGAAGACACCTTCATTGCTGATCTGGTTGTAGGACTGTGCACTGGGCAGGTAGGTGAGACTCAGGCCATGCCCAGGCCTGAAGGAAAGCAAAGGGTTGTGAAGACAGAATCCCCTGCCCCGCCATGGGAAACTGGTGCAAGTCTTAACATCATCTTACAGTATTTGTTTTGGGGAATGCTTTACAGATAAAGACGGGTGCTCCCTGCAGGTCTGAACGCCTGGCTAAATACAACCAGCTTATGAGGTAAGGGGCTCCAGAGATGGTAATGCAGAAGAGAGAGCGGGGGAGTGACTAATTGGGGTGGGAGAAGCTGAAAGTCCAAGGGTAGATGGGGCTTGTGGGGGAAATGTTATGAAGACAAGGCACAGAGATGACAGTAGGATCCCAGGGAGATCTCTGGAGCAGACTCCTTCCATCCCCCTTGGCATGAGAGTGCAGACCCACAGGTGCAGAATCTGCCAGGAGCTGAGCTCCTCCAGCCCATGTCAGCTTCCTGGCTGATGCACTGCCACTCTGGCGCCTCTGATGCTCCCTCACACAAGGGCCTGACGTGTTGTCTCTCTCTCTCCTGCAGGATTGAGGAAGAGCTTGGCGATGAAGCACGCTTTGCCGGACACAACTTTCGCAATCCAAGTGTTCTTTGAACATTGTCCCCAGGGCACAGCTACCCTGCTGCTCTTTCCCACCTCACAGACTCTGAAGCACCCTTCCCTCCATTGCTCCCTTTTTTGCTCTTTCTCCCCCCTCTACAACCCAGTTCCCTCTCACCTCAAACCCACTCAAGTTCAGGTGTCCCTGGCTAGAGGTACCCAGGTGAAGGATGAGAGAGAGGCCTACACCCTGTCCCTTGCTTTGGGGTCATAAGCATTTCTGGATCTAGGCATTGTGTGTCTTTTGTTTTTTGTGCAGGGCCACATCTGAGCCACTCTGTTCACGTGTTAGACTACAGGAGCATGCTGCTCAGTGTGTTTCCCTTGTACGCCGAAGCATGTGCGGTGAACATATGTGCGTCGGCTGGTGTGTTTGGACAAGTGTCACACCTGTAGCTGTGTTTGGATGAGTGTTGCCAGTGGCTCGCTCTTGTTGTGCATGTGTGTAGGTGTATGTGTACTGGCCTACGGTGTCCTTGTGCCCCAGGTGGGTGTTTGCGCTGAGCCCTGGTGGGACCCGAGTGTCCCCTCCTTCCACCCCGAGTGCTGTGCTGTGTTGGGCTGTGCTTGCCAGCAGCTTAGCATTGAAGTGCACTGCTGTTCCTCACTGGGTGTGCATGTGTGTGTGCTGTCAGTCTCTGGGTCAGCACGTAGTACTGTGGGGTGATGTATTAAAACACATCCGTAAACAAACCCATGCTCTCATTTGCTTCTCGTGACATTTTTCTCTGTTTCCTTCCCTCTTGCACTCCTTCACCCTCTCCTCTGCCCATAATGTCTGCTTCACCTTCTGGACAGCCCATGCTCAGCTGAGCAACAGACAAACTACAGATCCCTTAAATCAATTAAAATGTATTTCACACCTGAGTTGCCTGGCTTGGCCTGATGTTTCTCTCTATGTGCCAGTGTTTGGGAAGTGGGGACATTTTGCCATCAAAGGAGGAAAGGCTTGTGCAGAAAGGTAATCAAAACAAGCAGAGGGGACTGGCAAGAGAAAGAAAAGGCCCAAGTACCCCCACCTCCTTCCACAGCCTTGTCCCACAGCCAGACTGCTCCGTCGGCCACCCAGCTGGGGAATGCCAAGGGGAAGGCAGGTGGGAGGGTGGGAATTGCCCCCACCATCTCCACCAAATGACATCACGTGAAGATCTGCTTGCAGGGATTTTAATCGTGCCCTCCACTGATGTAAGGACCTCAGGACTGGCCACAGGCCGGCTGCCCACTTGACATCAAGTGATGGCACACTGGAACTGCAAGTTTTTGGGAGAGAAAAAGCTGATCCCCCTCCCCAAAAAGGGGCTTGTAGAGAGCAGAGGAGTAGGTGGGATGTCAGCCTCTCTCAGCTTCATCTTGTTTCACAGGGGCAACACAGCAGTACTTCATGAAATATTCCAGCTCCAGCTGGTGCCCCAGGAGGCTGAGTGCCAGCAAGCCCCAGCGCCTGCTCAACAGCATTATTCTGGACAGGCTCCAATCAAAGTGGGAGGCTGGGGGTGCTACTGTGAGAAATCCAACCCAAGCTATGACAGAGAATAAATTGATAACAACACCCTGCCCACTGTTACCAGCTCATGTCAGTAGCCCCTCCATTCACTGGGGCACACTCAGGTCCTGCAAACCTCTTGCCTCACTTCACTACAGAAGGCTTCCAGACCCTCACTTAAGCCACACTGCCTTGTCTGTCATGATGAGCAAGGATAAGGGTAAAGACTGAGGTTGCTCAGCAAGTCCTACGCCCCCACAACCATGTCCTGATGCAGACTTTAAGATCAAAAGACAACACTTGAAAACACTGGCATTTCACTGCTGATTCTTCACTAAACAGCAATAGAAAAGGGATAAAGTTCAAGAAGGGAAGACAAAGGCTGTGGCATACATGCCCAGAACAGAAAAGGGGGTGGGAAGGAGAATGTGAGGGTAGAGACAGGATTGGTTTCTAGGTGATCACTAGTGAATACAGAACAAATCTCAGCTTGTGTCCTAGCTGCAGGCCATCCCTCTCGCCCACGGTCTCTGTGAAGTACCCCCCTCGGCCTCTCCAAGCAGCAGCGTAGCTGCGGAGTAAAACTCACCCCAAACTCAAAGGCTGCACCTAAAAGACTACGTGTCCGGCTCCACACCTCATGCCCACGGGTGAACAAACCCAAGCAAACCCCAAGACGCTGGGAGGCACACGGAGTCCGTGTCACCGGCAACAAAGGAGGAAACCTCCCGCGGCCGGGCGGCGGGGCTCGTCGCAGGACGTCCATCCCGGGGGAGGCAGCGGGGGACTCCCGCCACCAGCACGGGCAAGGGGACGGGGCTGGGGACGGGGCGGGGGGCCACGGGGGCCCACGGGCGGCTGCCAACCCCGCACGGCGGCCGCAGCTGCCTTCTGGGAGCTGTAGTCCGGCCGCCGCTCGGGGAACGCTCCATTTTCCCGCGCCGGAGCCCCGCCGTCCCGCGGAACGCGGCCCCCCGGGGGGGGGGCGGGGGAGCAGGAGCACCGCGCCCGGCCGGGAGGCGGGGGGGGGGGGGCAGGAGGGGGCGTCCCGCGTTCCGGGCGGGCCCCGTGGCGTCCCCTGCAGTGTCCCCCGCAGTCACGGCTCCCGCGAGAGCGTTCGTGCGCGACAGCGCTGTTTCTGTGGAGGAAAGCGCGTTTTGGGTGCGCGCGTGAGGTAGAGGGAGCGTGCCGTTTTTTCCAGTTGTGCACCCAGCTGTTCTCTCCCTTTGTTTTAGATGCTGGGATTTTTCAAACGGTCTGGCTGATGCTAAGGAAGCAGGGCAGGGGTTTTTTTGGAAATAAAGTTTCTTAGCTTTCATATTCCCAAGAGCACCTCCCGTCTTCCTCCCCAATCCCCGTTTGGCTTTTTTTGTGCGAGGAAGGAAATAAGTACCCAAGGTAGCCTGTGTTGCCCATTCAAATGCAGCAATGCTGCAACAGCAGGGAACCGGTATACATTGTGGTAAGAATTTTTTAGTGAAGAGTTATCGCCAGTGACGTATTGTCACGTCCCTGTGTCAGAGAAGACGCGTGAACGCACTGAGGTGATGAGAATGCGTTGTGCTGTAGCGGTGCCTCACCTCAGTGTGTTTTATAAAGGAAAAAAGAGTTTGTCACTGATGGCACAATGTATATAAGGAATATATGACCCTGGTATGTTTGCTAGGTCACTGCAAATACTTAGCCAATGCATCATAATGCTTTTTTCTCTTTGCCTCAGTGGCAGAGAATTGGTTACAGTTTCTTTGTGACAGAAATGTCCAAACGCTTTGCTATTCCTGCACCTGAGGACTCCTGTTGTATAAGCTGATGTCTCCATCAGGTTGTCATGCTGTACTGTGCATTCAATCAGAATGTGAGGAACAGCACAGAGATGGGCTGGAGATGTGACAATAACTGCAAAGGGAAACATTTGTTGGATTGGTTTTCTTTTAACTCTCAAATCATAGTCTGTTTAGATGACATTTTCAGAGCAATGCCAAGCTGTTAAAGAGGTAATTTAACACTAGCCTTCCCCACTCCCCCAAAGCCTGCAGAATTGCTCTTTCATTTATAAATAGGTGTGTGTCCATGAAGGAGCTGGAAGGGGAGATGCCATTGAATTAGGCTTGTTGTACAGTACACAGTGAAGCCTAATGACAAAGAGCTACTGAATTTCTCTGGTATCTTTTTGCCTCTTTCAAGAACGATGGGGTGGTGTCCAGTCTTGGGAAACCAACATCTTTAACATAGGAGGCTGTCACAGACACTATTCTGCTGAACATCTGACAAGAGGTCCAAAAATTTGGGTGCTAGGTAATTCCTATGAAGTGCTGGGCACCTTACTCGAAGAGTATTTGGCTCTGTTACTGGGAGACTGAATGTGGACAGCTTGGACAGGGTGCCAGGAGGGTTAATACAAAGCTTGCTCTCTAGACAAAGATCAGCTTGTCTTGGTGTGGAAGAAGCTGTAAGTCTGTGTTTATGCCATGTAAGGGGGAGATAAACCACCTCTGTGAATGATGCAGGTGCCACAGTTTTGGATAAACTGTGTGCATCTTAGGGGTCTCTGCTAGCGCAGTGCACATCCTGCTGTGCCTCAGCAATCAGCTGTGCAGCCATGACATACTGGCACATCTAGTGGACAACTTAGCTGGTTGGTAACCTTAGGGTGGTAACCTTACCCCTCACTTCTAGAGGATGCCAGAGTGCACATGAATAAACCACCACAATTAACACCTCTCTGAGCTGTAGCCCAGGCCCAACCAGCTTGATTAAATGGTAAACTGAGGCAGCTCATTATTTTATTACCAGTCACTGAGCCATCTCGCCCATGGGGACAGCCATTGCTGGGAGACTGGTGAGACTGGGCAAGGAGGTTTATAACCTTCCCAGTATATATATATAAAGATTTCATTTATCAACAACCCCAGTTCACAGCTCTTACTTGTGTGAATTTGAGAGAGCAAGTCAGGAGAAGCCATCCTGGGTGGCCCTGGCTGGGTTCTGGCTTGAAGAAAGCCTTTCCCCAGGCCCAGTGCAGCCTAAAGGGCTTGCTTGGTGATTCTTTTCATCAAGGAAACTACTATGTGCTGTGTGTCTGCACTGTTGAAAAGGGAAATGGGCTCTGTGTATTTTCAGAATCAGAGTTTCATAGGAAGATTGAGATGAGAAGGGACTTCTAGATGTCTCCACTCCAAACTCCTGCTCACTGGAGGATGAGCCCCAGAGCTAGATCAGGCTGCTCAGGGCCTTGGCCAGGCAGTTCCTGAACATCTCCAAGGGGGAGATTCCCCAGACCCTCTGGGCACCCGTGCCAGTGCTGAAACATCCTCAGGGAAGAGGTTTACCCTTTATCTAGTCAGAATTTCCCTTGTTGTAAATGTCATAACTATTTCACTACGCATCCGTCAGAAGAGCTTGCCTCTGATTTCTCTATAATCCCCTACCCCCCACCCCCCCCAAAAAAAAAGCTGAGGAGAGTAATTAGTTCCCCCTTAGCCTTCGCCTTCTCCAGGCTGAAGGAACTGGCTCCTGCAGCCTTCCCTTGTATGCCATGGGCTCCAGCTTCTTAACTATCTCATTGCCCCCACAGGACTCTGGTTTATCTGCATCTCTCTTGTGCTGTCTTTCTGTAAGAAAGCCACATCCCAGCCAAGGCCTCTTGTTTTGCAGGCTACCGTTTGTCCCTGGTAGAACTGGAAAGCAGTGGGATGGTGTGGCTGAAGAGACCCCGAGAAATGGCATGGCCCATCTCCCTGCTCCGAGGGAGGACCAGCTGCACCCTAGCAAGCTTGGTACCTGCTTGCCAATCCTCCTAGCTGGCTCACAGACTCCCCAAGTCATTTATCCATCCTGAAAAGATACAGCTAATAATGCTCTTGATTTGCCCAAGGTCTTCAATCTGTTGATTTCAAAGGTGAGACCATTTTACTTCCTGTGCTCTGCAGACAGTCCACCTTGGTCTCTCTGCACGATCACACACGACGTCTTGTGTTTCTCTTGTTTATTTTCTGCTTATATTGACTGTCTTGAATTGGAGTAAAAAGTGTGGCTTTACCTAGCAGCAATTTGGCTACGAGGATTTCTAAGCAGGGAAGTGGAAACAGTTTGTCACCTTTGGGAAGGTTCACAGCGCCTGTATCAACCTTTCTAACAGCCCTCTGGAAGCTTCCTGGTCACATCCTCCCATCCTCAGCCAGCTGCAGACCCAGAAAAGGTCCTGACCAGCTGCACTTGTCTTCAATCACTCATCGTTTTTCATCCCACTGGCCAAAAACTTCAGCCTTATTGGTGGAGATGCTGCTTTTTGTCCACAAGTAAGCCCTCAGAAGTCAGGATCACACAAACGCAAATAATTACCCTGTCCCCCTGGTCCTGCTTCTCTTTTGAGTCACCTCCCATGTCTTCTCATAAACTTAAGACTGCAGGCTTTAGAGGAGACAGGCCACCTTTGGCTGGCTTCTTGAAATAATGATAAACCTAGTAAGATTTTCATAAGGCATTGGGGCGTCTGCCTCTTCTCTTATGGAAATAATAAATGACACTAAAATCTTGATAATAAATTTAACATTTAAGTAAAATTTTTTACCTCAAGCAACTGACCTGGTTATGGGAGATGATGACATAAACACCATTCAAGGCTTGACTCTGTGGTTGAACAAACTTGGTGTCACATGTTACTGATCCAGAAGACCCTGGGACTGAAGCAACACCGACCACTGTAGCTTTCACAGCAGCTTTTCCCCAAATCACAAACCTTAGGGGTATGGGTATTTTGTTCAGCATCCAGAAGACAGGGATTTTGACAAGCTCTTCCTCCTTCATGAATCATTACTTTAGCCTCTAAAAGCCACACTCATTATGAGCTTGGGACGCAAGGCTGTCAGCTCCTAAGGTAAGAGTTTGAAGCAGCCGTGACAACTGCAAACACTACTACCTCAATAGCAATAATAATATTCTTTCTTGTTTTCTGGGGCTCAGCTTGGTGAGACACTTTGTGAAGGAGATGATACTTACCTCTGTGCTTGGGATCAACAGGACAGTCTCTTCAACATAGCACCACTGCAGAATAATATTCTGAAATGCTTTGGACTGACCACCCGAAATCAGCGGGCATTTTTGCAAATGCTAGCCATGGCTTTTTCGATCCCCCACTCCACGTGCGGAAACCACAAAGTACTAGGGAACAATAGCACCCCGGGATTACTGCTGACAGGGCGGAGGCCCTCAGCAAGGGGTCCAGACAAAGAGGTAGGTTGGGGAGAAGGGTGGATGAAAGAATTAAGTGAGGGCTGGAGACGAGGCATGATTATATTGTGCAATGTGGTGCTGCGTTGCCAGGGGGGCTGGCTCTGGAGCGAGAGGCACCAAGAGCAATGCTGTGTCCAGGATAAATAGGGAGGCCCTGCAGTGGTACAGTACTCCTGGGAAGAGGGTGTGGAACAAACGCGCTGGGAGCCATGGGCTTACAAGAGTGTTGCAGGGATATTGTTGATGTTTTTAAAGAGTTTGGGTGGTTAGCACTACAGGAAAAAAAACACAAGGAGATGAATGCATCTGTATGCAGTGCCGAGTTTGGATGCTGTACAGTAAATAGTGCTTGGAGGCATGTAACGGACAATAAGAATTACTGAGTAAAAACCCAAGGAAAGCGCGCACACCATCCAGCCTGCTCACTGAAAGGTCCTGCCAAGGAAGTATTTTGTGATGATATGTAAAGGCTGTTATCGGAGTGCAAGGGCTTGCCCATACTCATGCAAAGTCTCTCCTGCTTAAACGCGCAGGCAGATGTGTCTGTACGACGCAGCCTAGGTTTTGCTTATACGACCAGCCTTAGTTCCTACGTCTAAAACGGTTAGTAAGGGCAGCATTTGGTCACTTGTAGCTTCTCCCTGGCCCTTCCTTCCCAGCTCCGGCTGGCCGTGCCCCCAAAGAAGTCAGTGGCAGTGGCTACATGTGGTTTAGACCCTTCAGTGACCTCCCAGGTAACAAAACCAGAAGGGTCCCCGCTGCCACCTTCCCCGAAGTCCTCCTTTGACGGCAACTTTTCCAAAATGGCCACGCAGGCCCTCGGCGGGGCTGTGCTTCGCCAGCGAGGGGAGGCAGCCGCTGCCAGCCCCGTTTTCCTAGCACACGGGGGAGGATATCTCACACCTTTAACACCTGGGTGAACCGGAGCTCCCCACCGCTCCCCGCCACCCTAAGGCCTTTCTAGCCGCGGGGGGGGGCCGATGTGGCGCCGTTCGAGGGCGGGGACCACGCCCGCCGCCTCTCCGCAGCCCCTGTCGCTGTCGTGACCGCGCTTTACGGGGGACCGGGGGGGGGGGGGGAAGGGAACAGACTGACACGACACCGGGACCCCCGCACGCGGTACCCCCCGCCAGCCCCCGACGCGGCGCGGCCCCGCCGCACGGCGCGGGCGGGGCGGCCTCCGCGCGCCGGGCTCTCCCTTTGTGCCGTCGCCTGGTAACCGGGCGGGGGATGGGAGGCGGCGGGGGCGGGGGCGCCGGGAGGGGGGGAGAACGCGCGCGGCCCTGGCGCGCGCCCGCCCCGCACTGCATGCTGATGAGCGCCAGGCAGGCAGCCGCCGCCCCCGCCCCCCGGGGGGCCTCGCCGCAGGCCCCGTCCCCGCTCCCCGCCTCCCCCGCTGGCCGTAGGGCCTGCTGCCGGCCTCCCCGCCCGCCGGCCGAGTCACCTCCCGCAGCCGCGGGGAGCCCGGCCCGCGGTCCCGGGCGTCGTGGTGTTCCCCCGTCCCCGTTCCCCCCCGGCCCGTCCTGCCAAAAAGGCTTCTCCGGGCTTCCCTCCCCCCCCCCTCCCCTCCCCCGGGCCTTTGTGCCGGAGCGGGGAGGCGAAAGCCGGAGGAGCGGGGCCCGGTGGCGCGGCGTGGGGCGCGGCCGGGGCGGGGGCCGGGCTCGGGCTGGCTGTTCGTCCCGCGCCCGGGTCTCCTCCTGCGTCCCACGCTCCCCGCGGGCCTGCTCCCGCCCCTCGCGGGTGGGTTGTGGGGAGTGTGTGTGTGGGGCTGTTTCGCGGGGCCCCCGCGGGGAAGGGAGGCTGGGAGGGGCGGCGGCGGCGAGCGCGGCTGGGGGGGTGACAGAGCGGAGAGGCGGGGGAGGGGGGCTTGTTCTGGGCTCTTCGGAAATGGGAGGTGGCTAAGGCGGGCAGCGGTCGGAGCGATGGGAGGGCGGCGGGGCAGAGGCGGCGGCGGCTGAGCGCGGGGTGCGCGGCGGGAGAGGGGGCGAGAGAGCCGCGGGGCGGGGGGGGGGCAGCTCCCCGCCGCACCCCCCGAGCCGCTGCCCCCGGCACCAACCGGTTATTCCGGAGACGCGAGAGGAAACGAGGGAGCGCGGAAAAGGAGGAGGGAGGAAAGGGAAAAAAAAAAGGGGGGGGGGAAACAGCGTTTAAATCCCTTCCCCCCGCTCCTCGCCGCCTCCATTCCTCCCTTCATTCGACCTCCCCTCCGGAGCCGCCGGTGAGTCCCTCGCCCGCTCACAGCCGCTCCCGCCCCGCTTGTCATTTTCGCCCACTCGCTGCATTCTTCCGCGGGTGTTTTGGTTTTTTTTTTCCCCCCCCTCCGGTCCGTCTGTCGGGAGGGGGGCGAAGCGGCGGGGGGGGTGGGGGGATGGACACACACACGGGATGGCGGTTAACCCCCGCGGCGCTGGGGAAGGGCTGCCGGCGGTGCCTGCCCCGGCGTGGATGCGGCGAGGGGGCGGGAGGGTGCCGGGGCGCAGCGGGTCACGGAGGCTCGGTTCGGATCGGCGGGGCGGGGGCCCCATCGGTCCCATCCCGCTCCCCGCGGAGTCGGGTCCCAGCCGCGACTGGGAGCGCTCGTAAATCACCGGGGGGCGCTGCCCGCCTGCCCGCCCGCCCGGGGCTTGTTTGCCTTGGACGACGGCGGAGCGCCTTCCCTCCGGAAAGGGGTGTGTGTGTGTGGAGGGGGGCGGGCAGGGGGCTCCGCGGGGGTCCCGGGGCGGGGACACCCCCCGCCGCGCGACCGGCGTGACGTCACCGCCCGCGGAGCCCCCCTTCCCTGCAGCAGAAAGTTCGGCGGGGGCAGGGGGGTGAGCAGCGGGGGGCCGAGGCGAGGCGGGAGTTCCGAGTTTGAGGCCCGGTGGGGAGGGGCGCACAACAATGCCGCGGGGGGGCGGAACGGACGGACACGCAACCGGCCCATACGCTGCCTGCCGGGCTAGCTCCCGCCCTGCCGGGCCCCGAGGCTGCCTCCGGCCGGTCCCCTCCTACCGGGGTGCCGTGTATTGTCCGCGCTTTCCCAGGTGCGGCTGCGGAGCGAGCAGGAATATTTGGAGATGTTTCAGCCGGGCTCTGGCCGCTGAGAAGTGTGCTTGCTCGCCCCCACTCCATTTCTGTGGCGGGCACGGGTGGAATTCAGTCCCTCCCGGTGCCACCCTCAACCTGGGATCTGCTGCCCCCTCCCCTGAAACGCCAGGTTGCTACTGGGGGACTAGGGAGCGGGCGAGACCTGTACGGTTGGGCGGCATCAGGATGGTGTTGGTGCTCCCTTTGAAGCATCTGAGATGCCTCCGTGTGTTGGGCTGGTTGTCCATTTGCTCTTTAGGTTTTTTTGAGAAGTGGCATCTGTATTTCCCACGCTGTCCTTCTGGCTGTGCCGTCCAACCAGTGGCAGTCCTGCCCCACTGCCTTCTGCAGGCTGCTGGCCTGTGTCTGCCTCGGCTGTTGTTGCCCAGCGAACTGCCAGTTGTATTTTGCAGAGTGGCCGCTGTGCTGTTGAAGTGGCAGCCATTTGGTCACCGTGGCATTACTTTACACACTGCCTTTGCTTGCCGTTGAGTTCTGCCTTGATAGCTATTGTATGTTCCTGAAGTTGCTTACAAGATGGGCAGTGTCTTTCTTTGCATTTGGCTCAGAGCTGTGGCTGCCTTGACTTCTGCAGCCAGTTACTTAGTTGCCAGGATGGCTACTATAAGAATTTCTACGGCTTTTGTCTGCAGGGTCTATTCTGCAGTGCTGTGGATCTTGGGGAGCAGCATGTCCTTACCAAGCTCACCACTCAAATCTGTTTTCTTTAGCCCTCATTGTATTGGGTGGATTGCATGGGAGCCACTATGCTTTCCAGCATTGAAAAAGCGAGGAGAAAGTAGTGGGTCGTTATCCTAAGGTGTGCGGCAGGAGAGCAGAGGAGAAGGAGTTGCAAATGCCATTCATTTTGTGTCCAGCTGAATGGTGGAGCATGGTTACACACTCTGCAGGTATGCTTATGCCTAAAGCTTCAGAGTTCAGCCCTGACTTCCCACCAGAATCAAAGTGGTGGTGTCAGTGCATCAGCCAAATCCATGCCTGGTTACCTCAGTTTTGTAACCCAAATCCGACAGTTGTTTGAGTTGAAAGCTAGACCTGCCCTTCTTCTAGGCCTGAGGGTATTGTGCATCATTGTGCTGCACTGCACATGCATCCCTGAGGGGCTGGAGCTCCAAGATCATCACTCATGGATGGGACACTTGTAAATGTGAATGGTCAAATTGTTTGTTGGAATGAACTTCATGCTTTTTCCCTTTGTTTCTTGGCCAAGTTGTTATTATGTTATTGGTGACTATGCAACCAATCATTGTGAGTATTTCTCCACCTTCTTGGACATGATCTGGTCTTTCAAACCAAACTTTTCCAACTGGGATTCATGACGGAGCTTTTCAAGTATGGCCATTAAGAAGTGAACATAAAGCACCACGGTTCATGCTGGAAACAATAAAAAACTCTCTAAACAACTGAAAATTAAATGTGCAGTGAATCCTAATGAAGAAGATTAACAGGTTTAACCTGCTACGATGGCCTGCATTTACCTCCTCCCCCAGATTTTGTACCCCTTGGATACCTCTGAAAGGTTCTGGTGTTCTCACCTTTAGGTTTGTCTGCACAAAGAATTACAGTCAGGTTTCTTGTGGGCATACTTGTATTCCAAAATAATACTGGGCATGCAGTGAGCTATGATTCTATAGCATAGTGGGATCACTGCACTGAAAGCAACCTGATCTGTATTTTTCTTCAAGAGGGGGAGCCTTTGTTTGTAACTGGGAAGAGCAAAACCTGCCTGATTCATTCCAAGTTCAGCCTCTGTCACCCCTTATATACCTTCCTGATTCCTCCTGGAGCTCCCCCATGTTCATCAGTGTTTTTCTGGGGGGTGGAGGTGGAGTTGAGGGGAGCAGTTGCTGCAGAATACAGAGCTGTGTTGGGAAGGACACTCATTTGCCGCATCTGGGGTGTAATACCTTTGCAAATGCAGTCTCTGGAACTGGTCTGAGCATTTCTTCAGCTGTGTCCCTCCTCAAATATCTACATGAATGTTTACCCAATCTTATATTTTCCCTTGGGGTGCCTGCCTTTTCTTCTGAGAACCTGGCTTTCTCCTCTGTCAGGCTGTATCTTCCACAGTTCTGTTTTTTCTTTCTCTCATTCTCTTTTGGACAAAAAAAAAAAAAATATTCTTGCCTCTAGTGGATTTTTCTGATCTCTTTCTTCCTCCATTAGAGATGCTATGGAAGTATGAAGTATATTTCCTGCATTTATCACTTCCTCTTTTCCATCTGTACTTCTTGAGGACTGTTCCTAGTGAAGTACAAAATAGTAATGCTTTACGAATTTCTTAAAGGCCAAAGGAGAAGGCAACACAAGTTCTGAGTGTGTTTAAAAGTGGAGGCGTTTCTGAAAAAGTCGTGCTCTTAACCAAGTGAGCTACACTTAGGGTATGTGTTCTCTGCAGAACTAATTCATGTGATCACTGCCCAAGTCTGGTCACAGCGGATGGTTTAACATGAACATGAGATGCTGCATCTCAGTGCCTTGCCTGAGTTACCAAAGCTGCAGTGATGCCCAAGACCTGTGTTACCACGTTGGCCAGGTACCTGTCCCATTGCTCTTTGTGTCATGCTGAGCTGAACACCAGAGAATCTTTCTGTCCTTCCAGTCATGTGGTGGGCAATTGTGGGCCTGCAACCCATGCCCTCAGTGAGAGATGTGTATAGAGAATGATGAGACAGAAGGGGATCTTTCCTGTTCAGGTGATTTTAGCTTTAACTCTCTACCTTAGTCTGACTCGCCAATTTGGGCTTTGAGCATTTGGGGGTGAGGATTTGGCATGTGTTAAAAGTTTTAACACAAGTCAACTTTGTGAGGAAGTGATCCCTTCAGAATCATTGCCTTGCTTCCAGTTCTGATAATGCTCCTGCAGAAAACTCAGGCAGTCTGTTTTCTGTTTGTTGTGGCAGCAAACACTGTTTTGTTATTGTCTTCTATTAAAATATCAATAGTTGATTGATTGTTGTGGCAACATTTTCACCTGCAAACCAAAGGGTAACTGCAGTATCTTCTCCAAGCAATTTTAGCCAATGATGGTCTGTCTGAGCTTTGCTGAAGAACGGTAGCTGGTTGCTTTCAATCTTCCTTCATGTTTCCTGCCCTAGTGATGTTGTTCATCATAGATCAGTTTAGCTGGAAAATTTTAGTCTTGTACCTCCCAGCCTTACAAGGCACTTGGTGATACCCTGTTTCTTCCACAAGGTCTCTCTGTGTTATAGATCACTTAAGTGAAGGTTGCATTTGAGCAACCTTCATCTCTTTGGATGGTAGATTGGATATACTGTGTGCATATATATATTTATGTGTGTATATATATATCACAATATATATAATAGTCTGTATAACATATCTTACATAATACATAATGTTACATCTTATATTAAATTTTATATTGATACAGCTTAGTGTATTGGATATAAATTATCTCTATAGCATAGTATTTTGGATATACTACTGCTTTTCTTTCAGGCAGTGCAATAGGTGAAGTGATTTTCCTCAGAGTTTGCCAGACACGTGAAGAGGGTCCACCCTCTATGAAGAGTGGTTTATCCCATCATGATTATCCATTAAGCTTTCCTCATACATTGCTAGACCATTGCTTTCAAAGTATATTTTCATGCAGAGCTAGACTCAATCACCTGTTGGCCAACCTGTCTGATGACTTTAGTATTGAAAAACCTGTTCTGATCAACTGGCAGGTCCTCTCTCCTGCACAGTACATGGCAAAGAATTTCACCTGATGGTCTTTGCAGAAAATATTAGAGTATTTATTTTAGAATAGAAATAAAGAAACATCTGAAAGATTTCCAGTGATGTGCTAGATCCCTGTGCAAGTTTTTCAAGTGACTGATTTTTCCCACTTCTCAGATTTTGCACTATTTCTATGTGGAATTTGTCGAGCTTCAGCTAGATCCATTGGAGGTTAAAGAGCCCCCTGCTGTCAGAAATCTCCCTTTGTAGTACTCATAGGCCATGGTCAAGTTGCCTTTTAACCTTTTCTCTGGTTAACTGAATATATTGAGCTTCTTAAGGCTCTTACTGTAGGGGAAAGGAGTTACCAGACTTCATTCTTGTTCTTTTTATTTTTAAGTTTTCAATTTGTCAGCATCCTTTTTGGAGTACGCAGGTAAAAACTGCACATATTCCTCCCATAATGGTCCCACCAATCCTGTAAATGGTCAGGTAAAAATCATCTCTCTATTCCTATTTCCAAAGAGTATTCCTCTCTTTGTGCACTGGTAGTTTTCATTCATTCAGGAATAGCCCCCTTAAAAGTCTCATGCTGGGAACTTGTGTTCAGTTTGCTCTCAGCCATTAATTACAAGGCCTTTTCAGAGCTTCTGTTTATCCTTGGATCTTCATTCTTGGAAGCTTACTACATTCTTCTGTTCTTGATGTAAAAATCTTCCATAATTAAAATGCTTGGTTTTCTGTGCACCCCTGTTGCAGCAGTAATGCCCACTGGTCTGTGCCAGGTTTCCATTTAATCACTTACTGTCTCACCTGCCTCAGCACCACCTACAAACTTTACCCATGTTTCTGAAAACTTTGTTCAGTGGGTGCCTTTGCCAGCTACCAACAAATTCTGTGATGGGCCACTGTGGCCTCTCAACAGCGAGCTTTGGGGGACTTGCATTTTGACAGCGGATCCATGCATGAGGTCTTTTTGCTGTGACAGGTCACACTTGTGCCATAGCTGTGCACTGGGCTTCAGCCCACAGGCTCTCATGTGCTGCTTTACAGAGGTTACCCAAGGCATTAAAAATACCTCAGGCAGTGGTTTCACTTGCCATCATGCTTTTTCTCTTGGCAGTCCAGTCTCTGCCTAATTTGGGATCAGTCTCTGGGCTCAGGTGCCTGCTTGAGAGGTTGAGGGCTGTGTCTGTGGTCTATGAGGTAGATATGTACCTGTAGGTGGTAGCACTTTGGCATGAATTGCTTGCTTTGAATTCTCTTGGGATTGGGTAGAATTTTAGATGCTTGTGATTTCTATTCCTTTATTGTATTGTGACCAGGAAGATAATGATTTAGCCATAAACATGATGTTTTCTGGTATCATAAAATCATAACAACTAGAATCACATTTCACTGTGAACTTGGTGAAGTATGTAAGACACAACCTCTCCTTCCTCCCAAGGGTGGTTCAGAACTGGCACAAGTTCCCAGAGAGGCTGGGGAAACTGTTCTCTGAGGCGTTCGTGACAACTTAGTCTAGATTTGCAGTTTACTAGGAACCCCCCTCCAGCGACCTCTTCCCGTGTAAATTATCCTGTGATACACCATTGAGTTTCCCTTCCCTCAACCCTGCAGGTGAGGGCAAGATCATCCCACTGGCCAGTTCTGTAGAGCAAGGAAAAGCTGTGGGATCCCAAGCAAGAGAGTGACTCAAAGCTTATCAGTGTCTCAGGCCTGCTGTATGGATTGTTCCTGTGCCCAATTCCCTGCCTCCAAATCACTCCTTTCCTTCTTGATCTGGCTGTCAATCTTCCTGTTCAGATGCTTGCCCTTTGCACAAATGGCTCTTGCATTGGCTTCGCTGTCAGTCATGAATCCCTAGAAACAGAATCAAAAGGGTGTCCTTGGGTCCCTTTGGGCACCATGCCAGCTACTTTATTTTGCAGAGTTAATGAATTCTATCTTAATGATTTTTTTTTTCACCCTTGTTATGCTCTGTGTCTCTCAGCATTCTGGAAATTGCTTTCTGCACCTTCTCCAATCCACTTTCATCTTCCTTGATATTGGGTGACTGAAGCATTACATGGTCTACCAGAGGATGTCTGACAGGTGCAATGTCCAGTGGCATTAATACTTTTTCTCATTGCTTGATAATACTTTGCCTGATGCCTTCAAAATAACAATAGCTGTCCTGTGATTAATAAATCCCTCCCTTTCCTCAGTGCTCCCTGCTGATGAGCAGAGGTTCTTAGGGCAGGTGTGCCTGTCACTTCAGTATATCACTCCACACTTTGTACTATTAAACCTGTTAAAAGCATAGCAATGACCCTACTAGGTCCATCTAGTCCAGAGTCTGCCGCTCCAGCAGCGGTTGCTATGAGATCTAGGAAGGAGTGTGAATTAAGGCAAGCTTACATGAGGTTTTCCTCTGATATTCCTACAGCTTCCAGCTGTTTTCAGTGGAGGGACTGCCATAGCTGGATGTGGTTTCTTGCTAGTCAATAAGCACCAGATATTCTCTCTTGTGTGAAGCTCTCTAGTCTCCCCTCAAGTCCATGCAAACTTCTAGCCCTCATAGTGTCCTTTGATTGGAAATTCTGCAGCCACCCATTTCAAGAAGAACCATCTCTTTTTGTTTGTTTTTAACTTGTTTCTTTGTGGCATTATTTGATGGGCCTCAGTTCTTGTACTGGAAAAGACAGTAAAAAATTACTTCCAATGCAACCTCTACATTTCATATATGGTTTTACAGTCCTTGATCACATCCTCACTTAGTAACCCTTTTCTCTGGACAAAGATGTCTAACCCACTCACTCATGCCTCTTCATTGCTCTTTCTAGTTCCTGTGGAAGAAGCAGAACTGCACACGCATTTTAAGGTGTGGGAAAACCATGGGTTTGTGCAAGGGCATAATGACATTCTCTGTTTTGTTTTATGTTTCTTTCTCAGGAATTTCTAGCATGTGGCTTGCTGTCTTGATGGCTGCTGAATGCCAAGGTGATATTTTCATGGATCTGCCTCTCATAACACAAGCGTATCACTCTTGAGTGGCACTGGTCAGGTTAGAGTCCATGATTTTATATGTGGAGATGGATTTTTTTTTTTAGTCTGTGTGCATTGCTCAATGTTTATCTAGACTGAAGTTCATGTGCCATTTAATTGCCTAATCCCTTCGCTTGGAAAGTCCTTTTACAGTTCTCCTCAGTTAGTTCTCATCCTCATTATTACCCTCATTAATTTACTGTCATCAGCTGTATAGGCTTCTCTTCTTCTATATCCATCCTGGTGTTCCTTCTTCCGTGTTTTGTTCTCTTTAGTTCTCTCTTAAATCAGGATAATCTGGGATACTGACAGTCTCTCCTAACTTAATGCTTTTGGGAGGTAGGACATGGATCCTTGTGAGGATCCAGCAGGCTTTCTTCCACCTCGCACTTTCGGCGCTTCGTTAATTCATTCAAGTGCATTTGCACAGCTTGATCCTTCTAGATTCTTCTCTACACTCTGACTAGTTTGCATGGGACTGAGGGCTCTGAGCAGACTCCTATCCTTGCCTGGACCTCCCTCTGCCAGCTTCAGAATGATACAGGCCTTGGCAGAAGCGGTGAGCATGCTTTTCACTGGTCTGTTATTGAAGGGAGGGATGGATGCTGTGGCTGCCCTGACTTTGGATTCAGCTTCTGGTTTCCTGTATTCTTACATATGTCCTGCAGCTGCAAAGTTACCAGCAATTCTCCCCAGTAAAGACTTGCAGCAGAAGTCTGGAACTGCGATGGTTTGGCAGGTGGATAACTTCCATATATCAACAGTGAGGAGCTATGGTACATGGAGTCATGGTCACAAGTTGCAACAAGGAAATTATGACTGGTAATGGGTGTTTCAGCACTGGAATGGGTGTCCGAGGTCAGCTGGGGAAGCTTCGCTCCTGGAGATGTTCAGGACTTGCCCAGATGAGGCCCTTGAATGCCCGTCTACATTTGGGGTCAGCCCAGCTGTGAGCAGGAGTCTGGAGCAGAGACCTGCAGAGGTCCCTTTCCTTAAAATAGCAAGTATGGAGAGTGTGATGTGTCCTTCCTCTGCATCACGCATCCATAGGCCTCCATCCCACTCGCAGAGGGAAGAGCCCAGTGTGTTGTGTTTTGTGATCCTCCACTGGGCTCTGCCAGCCTGTGTCTCCATGAGAACCAGAGGCCTTCCTCTGGGGAGACTGAATTATTCTTCTGAGATTTTTAAGTAAATCTGTTACATACCTACAGTCATTTTAGTGTGCCCTCAGGAATCATTTTACGATTAATATAACCTTCTTTAGTACATCTAACCTTCATTTAGTGAATCAAACTTTATTTTCAGTTGCTCCTGCAAAAATGAATATCTTCTTCTATGCTGTAAATTAAGCTATTGTTAAATGCATGAATGTTTCTATTATTTATTACCTTGCTTTAGCTCTAATTGTTTTTATTTCACTCTGCTCATCAGAAAATCTTTCTTTTTATCAGATAGTTTTTTTCATTGAATGGAGGTTCCAGAATTACAGCTTTCATACTTAAAATAACATTCTTACTCCTCATGGTTGTGCAGAATTAAGAAAATGAAACATTAATATAGACTTAATAAAATGTAAACTGGATTTATCTCCTGAGAGTGCCAGTACTCTGCAAGTTTATTTTTAGTACTCTTATTTGGCATCCTTTCCTGAAATGTGAGCATTTTAATTTTTATTTATCATAAAGGAGAAGGGGAGGAGGAGTGCTTGGGTAGCATAAGTGAATTTGTGAACAAGTACTGTTGACAAAGAAGTCAACAGGTACATATAAGAAAAGGATTAAAGCTGTTCGCTCAGACTGAGTCTGGGAGGTATTATTTTAGGCATAGAATGGTTGGAGCTGGAAGGGAAATGGATAGGGGACGTGTCCATGGGCAGGGACAGCTTTCACTAGATCAGGTTGCTCAAAGCCCCATCCAACCTGACCATGAGCACTTAGAGGGATGGGACATCCCTAACTTCTCTGGGCAACCTGCTCCAGTGTCTCACCACCCTCATAGTAAAAAAATTTATTCCATATGTCCCATCTAAACCCACCCTCTTTCAGTTTAAAACCATTGCCCTTTGTCCTGTCACTACAGGCTATGGTAAAAAAGTCTGTCTGTGTCTTTCTTATAAACCCCCTTTATATATTGAAAGGCCGCAATAAGATCTCCCTGGAGCCTTCTTTTTTCCAGGCTGAACAACCCCAACTGTCTTAGTCTTTCTTTACAGGAGAGGTGTTCCAGCCCTCTGATCATTTTTGTGACCCTCCTCTGGACCTGCTCTAAGAGGTCCACTTCTGTCTTGTGCTGGGGACCACAGAGCTGGATGCAGTACTCCAGGTGGGGTCTCACCTCCCTCGACCTGTTGGCCACGCTTCTTTTGATGCAGTCCAGGATACGGTTGGCCTTCTGGGCTGCAAGCACGTGTTACCAGCTCATGTCCAGTTTTTCTTCCAGTATCCCCAAGTCCTTCTTCACAGGACTGCTCTCAATCCTTTCATCCCCCAGCCTGTACTAATCCTGGTGATTGCCCTGATGACTCAGGTGCAGGACCTTGCACTTGGCCTTGTTGAACTTCATGAGGTGAGGTTCTTATTGGCCCACTTCTCAAACCTCTTAAGGTCCCTCTGGATGGCATCCCTCCCTCAAGCATGTCAGTTGCACCACTCAACTTGGTGTCATCTGCAAGCTTGCTAAGTGCTCTCGGTCCCACTATCTATGTCATTGATGAAGGTATTAAACAGTATCGGTCCCAATATTGACCCACTTCTGGTTTCCATTTGGACATTGAGCTTGTTGACTGTAACTCATTGGATGTGGCCATCGAGCCAATTCCTTATCCATCAAACCCGTATTTCTCCAATTTAGTGGCAAGAATGTTGTGGGGGACCATGTCAAAGGCCTTACAGAAGTCCAGGTAGATGATATCTGTAGCCCTTCCCTTGTCCATTGATGTAGTCACTCCATCGTAGAAGGCCACTGGATTAGTCAGGCACGATTTGCCCTTGGTGAAGCTATGTTGGCTGTCTCTAATCATTTCCCTGTCTTCCATATGCTTCTACTTAACTTCCAGGAAGATCAGGCACTGAGGTGAGGCTGAGTGGTTGGTGGTTCCCAGGGTCCTCCTTTCTACCCTTTTTAAAAATTGGTGCAATTTTTCTTCAGTCTTTTCTTCAGTCACTTCAGACTTCATCTGACTGCCATGACATTTCAAATATGATGGAGAGTGGTTTGACAATTACATCAGCCTATCCCTCCAGACCCTGGGGGTGCATCTTGTTGAGTCCCCTGACTTGTGTATGTTCAGGTTCCTCAGGTGGTCTCAAACCTCATCTTCTCTTACATACATGGGTAGATGCAAATCAAGAGGGTTCATTCAGCTTGTCTATTAAAGTGTGTGTAATTTGCCCTTCAATACAGAATGAAGTTTCTGAAAGCATACATAAACATCTCATAGTGACTAATTTTACACAGTATTTTGAAGATAGAAGAATCCAATGAAATTCCAGTACATTGCCAACATAAAATCAATTTACTCATAGAAAATTACAAAAGTTGACAACTGTCACTGGTTTTATACCGAACTCCTATATTTTGCTTTCTGAGCAGTAACATAAGTTTTCGCTTCAGTTGCAGACGGTTGTTTTGTGTTATTTCTGTCTAAGTTTGCCATGTAACACTGTGCTGCCAAGCCTCCCTAGCAGGGCAGGTCTCAGCCCTGCCCGGCTGTGGCTGATGGCTGCTGGTGGTCAGATGTTCCTGTTGGGTGCACAGTGCTGCAGGGCGGCAGAGGACAGGGAGGTGTGCGCTCTGATTGCGGGCTGTATGGGTGCAGGAGTGGCCCACGGGAGCAGGGCGAGGAGGTGGAGAAAGCTTTAGCTAACGCTCACTGCCTTCAGCCTGGGCTCATGAGTGTTTCAGGATCCCCTGGGACCCTCTAGCTTCACATTATATTGGGGGAGGGATGTAGTTAAACTTTATCCACTGGGTAGGCAAGAGCTTTATCTGGAGTATGATTATTTGTCCAAGTCTACAGTCTTATTCCTTGATTAATCCACCTTCCAGCCTGAGTTCACAACCCCTGCATCCACCCAGTGTTGTAATTATTTTGTAGGAGACAGAAAACTGAGTTTCAAAACTATCTTTCATTTGGTGTCGCATAAATGAATTTCTTCTTGAGAGAATTTACTGAGTAAAAAAAATTTGGAAGTTATGGGAATAGTTGCACCCAAGGTAATATTAGCCGCAAGTGTTTGCCCACTGCCATCTTGGTATTCAACCATTTTGGCATCCTAATCCCTTTGCTCACTTCAATCATTTTCCCTTTTAACAGTAATGTCACACTCAATCAAAAGACTGACAATAAGACTATGACATGCAGCCTGAGCCCTGATACATTAATTTATCTAACACTAAACACAGCACCCTTCCCCTTCCTTCTCTCCCTGTCTCCAGTGGGCCCTATAGAAAGACACCAGGGTTCAGACATGAAGTCAGGTACTTAGCCACTGGGAGATCTTGCACTTCAGGTTGTCTGCTTGCAGTGTTTTGGATGAAACTTAGTGTTTTCAAGATACTACACAGTTGTTTACCCTGATTAAATTTCTGGGAATTTTCCTTTCATTTTATAAATGAGGGAAATGAAGACAGGAATTAAAAATTTATTGCCTGGGACCATTGTTCACTAGGCAGTATATATAAATACGCCAACTTCTGGCTTCCCACCCATGGTGCATGTCCCCTGGCTATACTGCTCCAGTGGGCACTCACATCTGAGTGATCTTCACCTGTCAAGAGGGATCCACTGGTTATCATCCCATCTTACTTTCAGGACACTTTCCAGCATCTGCAATGTGTTAGAAAGCAGCTGTGTTTGTTTTGCCACCCTGGTTCCTCCCTCTAGTGCTAACCTGTCCCTTTGCAGAAGGGGGAAGAGAAAAACCAGGATGGGAACACAGAGCTAATGAACTACAGAGAAACAGATTCAGTTTAATTCTCACATCTTCTGACTTCTAAATCCCTGCCTTTGCAATCCAAATGCCTTTGATTTCACGTAGGATTTTGGATGTAGTTCCTACATTTCAAAAAATGACTTAAGGAATAGTCACTGTGTACTTTCAACAGTTCTCAACTGCAGAAAACAAGAGGTTTGAACTTCAGAACATCTGTACTTAGACTAAAGGACAAACTGGCTGCTCACTCCAAACTTATTTTCCATGGACTGGCATCTAGTGGAAGATAACGCTGGCTACGTCTGTAGTAACAACACTGGTGCACAGCACTGGCTGTCCATTACCATGGCGTTCCTTTGTAGAGTCTTTGGTCTGTGCCAGCGAGTGCTCTCCCAGATGATGCCCTGAACGTGGTTTAGAAGTAATTGTATGACCATGTCGATTGCCAGTGGCCAGGTTAGGTGTGTCTGTCCCCTTTTGGAGGGTAGGAGGATTTTGCCATCCGTCTGCAAGCTGTGTAAAGCCAGTCACCTCCAGGAAGAGAGAACAGGCACTGTCCCATTTTATTTAAAAGTACAGATGCTGTCAAATTGCCCCTTCTTGCAGCATTTGTGGTCCTGATGGGTGGCAGAGTTTTTAATTAATTTCTTCTTTGAGACTGAATGATCCAGCCGTGCATCTTGACATCTTTGCACTCACTGCCTCCAACTAGGTATGTGGTCTACCAGGCAATGCCTAGGCAGAGCCTCCGTGGAGAGAGGAGGCTACATCAGTGCTGTTCCCCTCCACCCCCAAATCATCACTGGCTAGCTCAGGGGGAACTCCTGTGTCACGTACCATAGTCACATTCTGCTTGATGCACCTCCCTTCCTGCTTGGTCCAGGTCTGAATCTGCCTGAGGTTACTGGGGCATTACAGTTGGAGATCAGGAATAGTAGATAATAAAACCAAGTAGCTTGCTTGCTCTGCTGTTGAGGACCAGCAGAAGTGACAAAACCTTTCAGCCCTCTGTGGATTTGGAGGCACCTCCCAGACTTCCCTGTGTCACTGGAAACTGCCTCCCTGCTGTAGGTTCATGTGCTGGGTGTACCTGTGTGTGCAGCCCTGGCATGTGCAAGCCCATGGGGCGCATGACTCAGTTGTCATTTACAGTTCGGGTGAAGCCCACAAACACCATCCCAGACAACTTGGTGCTGTTCCTGCTTCCTCTGCTTCCATTGCTGTCTAGAAAAGTTTATTTCCTCAGACCCTCAATCTGATATGTAAATGCTATCCTGAGCCAAGGACAAACATTCAGCCAACTTTCTAAGAGACCAAGGGTATATACTTGAGTACATAAAACTCAAGTGTATCTCATTTGAGATGGACTTGATTCCAGTTTTGTCACCTGTGAAGAGTTGCTCCATACTACAGCCTGGGAAGGAGAGAGCTTATCTGCATCCTTTAACAGAAGAGGAAGTGGAGCCTGTGATCTCCTGGCTGCCTGTGCAGGACAGTCCACCTTTGGCAAGGAGAATTACTTGAAGCTGGGGAGGAGGAGGAGTGGGATCCATTTTGGATCCCATGTGGGGATGCCTGTTGTATGTGCATTGCTCAAAGGAGACTGTACCAGGGCTTATATGAGAATATGGAGGGGTTTGGGCAGTAAGCCAAACCAGGCTGGGCTGTATGAAATGCAAACAGAAAATAGCAATTTGCTGTGCCTCGTAACTCAAACCTGTAAGGGGCTTCACAGGGCCAGGAAAAGGTTATCCTTTCGACAGCAGCCCTGCCAAATGTCTCGTTTCCTTTCCAAAACCACAGAGCCCTGAGAACTCTTCAGAGGCATTTACAGGGGTCTTCAGTGATGGGAAGGGTTAGGTGTAACTTTGTTAATTGTTAAGGCTCACATTGCAAGCCTTTATTTCATAGAGGTTAAAATTGGAAGGTGGTGTTGTGATCCTCGTATCTGGCCTCTGACATTACAGTTGCTATATTGAGCCTAATAATGTGTACGTCGATTCTGTTACGTATTTTAGAAAGGTCTTTGCTCTCTAAGTGATAGAAACTTCTGCCCCAGTGATCAATTATGTCTACTGAAACATACCTATTTGTTTCTGGCTTTGTTTGGTACTGCATATTCAGTGGCTGACATAAGCACTGTGTTGGTATTTCTTTTAAAAAGGGAAGTTTCAGTATGTGGTTGGCTGCATGTTATTTCTCTGACTGACTTCTCTGGAAAGAAGACCATAATTGTCATTACAAGGTTACTGGAAAGCTGAAGTGAGACCTGTGTGCTTCATTATGATGTTCGGTTCTTTGGTGTGGGAGGTGTGGTGTGGGTGGCACCCCTGTTGAATGTAAAGTGCAGTGACCTATTGGTAATGTGCTGATGTTGCTTCTGTGCGTTCAGAGCTGACCTAATACTTGAAGGTTGCCAGCATGGCATGTATTGAATTTGAGTTAAATTAGGATTGCCTTACTTACAGTGTTTGTTTCATGTAAGAAATGTTAATTCTAGATGCTTTTCTAGAATAGCATCAGTGTAACTGACTGAATTAGCAACCAAAGGCCAAAGTATGACAGAAACGTAAGGCTGTAAAGCATGTCAGCTGGTAGGGATTAGGAGAGTGCTTTGCCTCCATTAGGTCAGTTATAAACCATAGTGAGCTTTTTTTCCTATTAAAGAAGAGGTCTCAGTTAATGAATTGTTGTGTGTGGGAATTAATGCTGGATGTGTCCCCTGTGGCTTTCATGATGAGGGTCGAATAAAATATTAATGAAATTAAAACAAACAGTCCCCTGCTTTTCCCAAGTACCTTCCGGATGGGTTTCTCTAAGCATTCATCAGGGAAGATGTGGAGCCCCACAAGAGACAGGCAAGTGTCATTACTCCCTTTTCACAGGTAGGGAGATGGACGCGGTGGAAAGCAGTGACCCAGGACCGCATACACACAGTTCAGCAGCAGGGCTGCACAGGAGGTCCAGGAGTTCCCCTGTCTGGTGCCTTTGCTCTGACCCCTTATATCAGCTCCCTTTTCAGAGAAATGAAAGTGCATCCAGACTGCTCCTGCACTGGCTGGCTGGAAGCTGATCTTTCCAGGTCTGGGATGGCCTTTAGGAGCCCCAGATCTCAAGTCCTCTTATTCACAAAACTTCCCCATGCTTCCAGATCACAGAATATAATGCAGGAGATGTGGATATTTTCTCCTGATGTCTGATCCTCAGGACAGATTTCCTTGTCTTGCAGATTGTCCATTCCAGGGACCGAGTATAGGAGCTCGAATGACAGGCTGGGAAGGACAGTCTCTTTTTGGTTACACCTGCTCAGTACAGTGCAGTGCAGAAGATCTTAAGCTGGATGGAGCCAAGCAAAGTAGCTTCAGTCCAGTTCCCAGTCTAACAGTCATGATGCTTTCATACCCTAAATTAGGAACTGTGTGGTGTAACAGGGTGTTAAATATCTCTGGTGCTTTTGGACGTAGCACAAAGCTGTAAATTTATTCAGAGGGAGCTCAGAAATCTTCCCGCTGCTGCAAAGTGTAAGGAAGTACTCTGCATCTCTGGGCATGACTCTTATGTGGAACAGTGAGAAGCAGTCTAGCGTATGGAGAAGATGGAGACCTAGGCAGGCACTCCAAGCTAAACAGAGTTGATTCTGTTTGTGTCATGCAAAAACAAAGCTAAATGCATTTTCTTGAACCTATTTGTGTATCTTGGACACCAAACAACATAAGCAAGACTTGTCACATTTTCTGCATTATGTGCTGGTGCGCGTATTCATGTGCATATGCTCTGGAGAGGGCAGGGCTGTATAATACCCCTTTAGCAAAGGCCACTGGGGGCTCATTATGCAGAGCTAGCTAATGACAGCACATGGCCAGTTAAGGATAGTGTAACTTCGCTGCACTGACAAGAAGTGCAAAGAGGAACTTATGAAGTCAGAAAAAATTGTCATTAGGAACACTTTAAAGCACTTTCCCATTATTTTTTTTCCCCGCTCTCTCTCTGAAGATCAAATAAACAAGGAAATGGAAATACTAAAATGATTTCAGAATACAATCAACATACTGATAACCATTCCTCCCTATTTCCTCCAAAAAACTGGAGGACTGCCTGCCTCGCATTATGTGGGTATCACTCCTGGAAACTGGAAATCAGATGTGACAGTGGCCAAATCTTTTCCCCTTTTGATGGGGAAGTTTATTGCATTTGTGGTAAAGAGTCTTGCATCTGTGAATAATAATTAAGGAAAAAGTAATAATTTTGTCATATTTCTGTAGCAGACCACAAAAAGATGTCCCGCAGTCCACTTACTCTTTCTCCCCTCTCATCTCCTTGTCTGCCTTTCAGGATTCACTGGGATCTTACCACATTGCTGGTATCCAGAAGAACTGTTCTTGCCCATCTCCACCTCCCCGGGAACAGCCGAAGGGGGGTGCAGAGTGATAAAAATTTATGTTTTCATCAAACCGGACCAAGGAGAATGGGGGTCCCACACCCAAAAGAATGAAGACACGACAGAACAAGGACTCAGTACGTGAGATGGGAGAGGGAGGGTGGGACACCGGAGCCAAGCTGGAGCTGTGGGTTGGGACTGAGGCTTACAGTAAAGCTCGTGGACATGAGTTTGAGTGCCAGAGGTTCCAGAGCTTTGGGAGGCTGGAGGCAGGGTAGGAGCAGAGGAAGATGCTGATCCAGTGATCCCTCTCTTAGATGTCAATGCGGAGTGGACGGAAGAAAGAGACTCCAGGGCCCAGAGAGGAGCTCAGGTCACGGGGTCGAGCTTCCCCTGGGGGCGTCAGCACCTCCAGCAGCGATGGCAAAGCTGAGAAATCCCGACAAGCGACAAAGGTAGTATAAGCTAGTATGCGAGTATGGGGTGCCCAAGGACAGCCCAGACCGGGTAGGATCTGTCTGGGGACCCAGCGATGCAGACCAGAAGGGATTCACTGAGGAATCCATGCTGGGTTAGCTCTCTGGAATGGGTGGGATCCTTCTTTCCTCTCATCCTCAGCATCTTGCGCTTCCCATCATCTCCCAAGAACCAGTCTTCAGACTCACCATCCCTTTTTAGTGCTAATTTTTGCTATATTCAGGCTCAGTGTTGCAATGCTGAGCTCTTCAACACACATGCCGTGGTGGCTGCATCTCAGCTGCTGCAGTCTGTGAAAGTCTGGCAGGGTGGGAAGCTTCCCCATGACCCTCCTACCTCCCTGTTCTCCTTCTCTTCCTTGCAGAAAGGCCGAGTGGAGGAATCCTGCACCCCCAAGGGCAGCAAGCAGGGACGAACGGAAGAGATCTCAGAGAGTGAAGGGGAGGACACCAATGCTTCCAAAAAAACCAAAACTGAGGTGAGATATCCCTGCTGTGATTGCTGGCATGTCCTGGGTCCAGAGCAAAGGAGTCTCCTATTCCCTACCTGTTCTGCTCACACCTGGCGAGCTTGAGATTCCCGCTGCTCAGGAGCCCTGGTGCCTTGGGTTTCATACGCAGCTCTTCCAACCTAAATGGCATCTGCCTGGCTACAAAAACACCACCAGGAGTGACGACTGAGCAGATGGAGGCTCTCTGTCTCTTTTGCCTTGTCTGCAGGCAACTGCTGCACTCTGAGCTGGGCACGTGCCCTGCCTTTCCTGGCTCAGTGGCAAGAGCCTGGCGTCTTGTGCGGATGCTGGTTAGGTTAGACTCAGCCTCTTTTGCTCCCCCAGAGCAGTGTGAAACAGAATCACAGATCACAGAATGGTAGGGGTTGGAAGGGACCTCTGGAGATCATCTTGTTCAACACCCCTCCTTGAAGCAGGCACACCCAGAGCAGGGTGCCCAGGACTGCATCCAGGCAGGTTTTGAATGTCTCCAGGGAAGGAGACTCCACAACCTCCCTGGGCAGCCTGTTCCACTGCTCTGTCACTCTCACAGTAAAGAAGTTTTTTCTCATATTGAGGTGGAACTTCCTGTGTTCCAGCTTGTGCCCATTGCCCCTTGTCCTGTCATTGGGCACCACTGAAAAGAGCCTAGTCCCATCATCCTGACACCCACCCTTTAGATATTTATAGGTATTGATGAAATCCCCCCTCAGTCTTCCCTTCTCCAGGCTAAACAAACCCAGGCCTCTCAGCCTTTCCTCATAAGAGAGCTGCTCCAGTCCCCTGATCATCTTTTTGTAGCTCTCTGCTGGACTCTCTCCAGTAGTTCCCTGTTTCTTGACCTGTGGAGCCCAAAACTGGATGCAGTACTCCAAATGTGGCCTCACTAGGGCAGAGTGGAGGGAGCGGATAAACCTCCCTCAACCTGCTGGCCACATTCCTTTTAATGCACCCCGGGATACCATCGTCCTTCTTGACCACAAGAGCACATTGCTGGCTCAGGGTCAGCTTGCTGTACACCAGCACTCCCAGGTCCTTCTCAACAGAGCTGCTTTCCAGTAGTTCAGTCCCCAACCTGTACTGGTGCATGGGGTTGTTCCTCCCCAGGTGCAGGACCTTGCACTTACTCTTGTTAAATTTCATGAGGTTCCCCTTGGCCCAGCTCTCCAGCCTGTCCAGGTCTCACTGAATGGCAGCACAGCCTTCTGGTGTAACAGCCACTCCTCCCAGCTTGGTATCATCAGCAAACTTGTTGAGGGTATGCTCTGTCCCTTCGTCCAGGTCATTGATGAGTATGTTGAACAGGACTGGACCCAGTACAGACTCCTGGGGTCTGTACACTAGTTACAGAGCTAGTTACAAGCCTCCAACCAGACTCAGCCCCATTGATCATGACCCTCTTAGTTCCGTTGTTGAGCCAGTTCTCAATCCACCTCACTGTCCACTCATCGAACCCACACTTCCTAAACTTACCTGTGAGGATGCTATGGGAGACAGTGTCGAATGCCTTAGTGAAGTCCAGATAGACAGCATCGGACCTCAAAATGGAGGTACTTAAGTCATGGTGGGGTCTGGGTGATGGTTGTGCAAAACCTGCTCACACACGCACTCTGCATAGTTGTGGCAGGGCTTTCTGAAATGCCAACAGCACCAGGCTGGATCAGTGGTCAGATGGTTGGAGGAGGGCTCAGCTTTTGTGTTTCTCAGTTCCCTGTTAGCCTGTTCAGGGAACCAACCTTAAAGGCCTGTAAACATGGAGATATTTGCTCATGTTACGAGGTCATTGTAATTAAACCACTGTGGTTACATCTATGTAATTTCTCCATGTGGATACTCCGTTCAGCTCAAGAGTGATCTTTTTTCCATTTAGCATCTCTTGTAAGCCCTGAGGCTGAAGTGGCCATTGTTAATTGTTCAATTTTTCATGCTAACTGTTGAATCACTGATGCTTCATTACCTGAGGCGAGAGGTGGTGGGGAGGATCAGGGATTGGGAAGCGCAGGGGGGACACCAGGAGGTAAGGAGTGGGGCAGCCAGAGGAGGAGACGCTTGGGCAGGGGGCTAGAGGGGAGCGGATTTCCTCATCGAGGGAGAGCCCTGCAGCGACAAGAAGAGGGATTCTGGGTCTGGGGGCTGTGCTGGGCACACTGTGGCGCACGCTGCTCCATGCCACCTGGTGGTAGCATTGAATCATGCCCTGGCCAACAGCCCATCACAGGTGGTGGTGGTGCTGGGACCTTTTCTATCTATTTGCCCTCAACCTTGTCTGTAGCTGTTCCCTGCCCTCCCTGCTGCCTGTGTTCACAGGGTGCCCATCATTACCTCCTCCCTGAGCATGTGGTGCTCATGAAGGACCTGAGAGCACGGAAGTTGCTCCAAGGGGAGGCAGGTGTTATTTATACCTTGCCAGATGATGTCTCCTAACCAATGTGGGGTTTTCTAGTGCTGGCAGAGAAATGTCAGAAAGCAAGTTCTCTGGGGACTTGAAAAGTATTGTGCATGGTCAGGGAGGCCACATAACATCTCTCCTTCTCCCTACTCAGGAGTTGCCCTGCCCTCCATCCCCATCTGATGTTGACAGCCTTGATGGCCACAGCTTCAACGATGAGATGAGCAGTGACCCACGGGACATTGACCAGGATAACAGGAGCACTTCACCCAGCGTCTACAGCCCTGGCAGCGTGGAAAATGACTCCGACTCCTCCTCTGTGCTGTCTCAGGGGCCGCCGCACTCCTACCACCACCCTCCACTCTTCCCCCAGAGCCCGCCAGTAGCTACCCCTACCGACAGCCTGGCCCGTCCACCTGAGCCCAGCTTTGGGCTCCCAGGCGAGGTGCACCCCCAGGGACCCCCAGCAGGCAGCTACCACTCCCAGCTGGAGGGCCAGGCCTCCCGCATTTTCCAGGCTCAAGCCCCGCAGACACCCGCCTCCTCCTCCTCTGCTGTTGCTGCCCCTTCTGCTCCCTCTTCCTCCTCTTCCTCCTCTTCCTCCTCCGCCCATGCTTCTCTTTACCCTACGGCAAATGTGGTCCAGGTTGGGGCCAAAATTGCCGGTGGAGTGGGGGGGCTCCCAGCACCAGGGGGTCGTGAGCAAACTCTCAGCGCCAAGCACAATCCGCCACCCACCACCCCCATCTCGCTGGCATCAGTGGTTGGTGGTCTCCCCCCTCAAAAGACACCCCCAGGCAACCCTCCGGCTGCCCCCCCGGCTTCGGCCCCTTCCTTCCCGCATGTCTCTGCCAACCTGCCTCCCCCCCCGGCCCTGCGCCCGCTCAACAATGCGGTGGCCGCCTCCAGCTCCCCGGGGATGGTGGGGCAGGCCCTGAGCGGCCACCTTCCCTCACCCCATGGGATGGGGCAGGACAAGGCAGCGGCCCTGGCCCCCTCCCGCTACCCCTATGCCCCACCACCACTGCCACCCTCCAGCTCCTCGGCCCAGTACAACCAGCCCTCCCCAGCCCAGCCCCTGCCCAGTTACAGTGCCTCCTACGGCCACTCCTTCCCCCCACCCAGCAGCCTCTCGGTGTCCAGCCAGCCCCCCAAGTACACCCAGCCCTCCCTGCCCTCCCAGCCTGTCTGGAGCCAGGGGCCACCCCCCTACAGCCGCCCCCTGGGCAATGCCAGCTCCCACCCGGCTGCCCCCTTCCCTAGCCAGCCCCCCCATCACCAGCAGCCACCCCAGCAGCACCACCACGGCCATGGGAGCGGTGGGGGGGTCTCCCCAGCTGCTGCAGCTCCCCCCCAGCCCCCTGGGGGTTACCCCCATGGCCTGGACTCAAACAGCCATCACCCCTCCCATGCCACCTACGGGCTGCGTCTCTACCCTCCCCACAGCCAGGCTGCTTACAGCCAGGCTCCTTCAGCTGCTGCTGCAGCCCCCTCTTCCTCCTCCTCATCCTCTTCTTCCTCCTCGTCCTCCTCTGCTGCCTCTTCCCAGGGAAGCTACCCTGGCATGTGCGCTCACCCCCCGGGGCAGAGTCCTGCCACTTACACCTTTCCCCCACCACCACCCCCTTCCCCTGCCCATGGGGCCGGCCCTCCTGTCACCTCTGCTGCCACCACCCTCTCCACTGTCATCGCCACCATGGCCTCCCCCTCTGCAGCCCCCTACAAGACCGTCTCACCCCCGGTACCCCCCTCAGCTGCGGCCCCCTACGGGAAGAGGGCAGCCTCCCCCATCCCCACCTTCCAGCCTCCAGCTCCCTACAAGCCAGGCTCGCCCCCTGCTTCCTCAGCAGCCCCCTTCCGGGCAGCCACCCCTCCTGGCTACCGGGTAGCCTCCTCCCCTGTGGCAGGGGGCTACAAAGCCCCCTCACCTGCCCCCTCTGCCCCACCACCACTGCCGGGGAGCATGGCTGCCCCGGCCCCACCGCCACCCCCGCTCCCCCTCAGTGCCACGCAGATCAAACAGGAGCCATCGGAGGACTACGAGCCCCCTGAGAGTCCTGTGCCACCTGCTCGCAGCCCCTCACCACCCCCCAAGGTGGTAGATGTGCCGAGCCATGCCAGCCAGTCAGCCAGGTGAGGGGTGGCTGCTGGGGAGGGGTCCAGGGGGTGTCCCTAGGCTGAGGTGGGACGTATGGGGCAGGCAAGGGGGGGTCACCCCAGGCATGGGGCGCAGCTGCGCCCTTTCATGTCTTCCATAATGCTCTTCCGTTTCCCACAGTGCTGGCCTTGGCTTTGCCTGCTGCGCTCCCTGTCCCTGTCCCCATCCCTGCTCTCCGTCCCCTTCTGTGCTGACAGGCTTTGCCTCTTGCCCCCAGATTCAACAAACACCTGGACCGCGGCTTCAACTCTTGCTCCCGCACGGACCTGTACTTCGTGCCCCTTGATGGCTCCAAGCTGGCCAAGAAAAGGGCAGACTTGGTGGAGAAAGTGCGTCGAGAGGCTGAGCAGAAGGCACGGGAAGAGAAGGAGCGGGAACGTGAGCGGGAGAGGGAGAAGGAGCGAGAGCGGGAGAAGGAGCGGGAGCTGGAGAGGAGCGTGGTAGGTCTGGGGTTCCCACTGCCGCAGCGTAGCTGGGATGGATGCTTGAGGACCCCCTCGGCCGCTCCCTGCTGGGACCCTGACACTGGTCTCTCTGCTCTCTTGCAGAAGATGGCCCAGGAGGGACGGCCGGTTGAGTGCTCGTCCCTTGGGCCGGTTCCCCACCGCCCCTCCTTCGAGCAGGGCAGTGCTGTAGCAACTGTTCCCCCATACCTGGGCCCTGACACCCCAGCTCTGCGCACTCTCAGTGAATATGCACGGCCCCACGTCATGTCACCCAGCAACCGCAATCACCCTTTCTACGTGCCGCTGGGTGCTGTTGACCCAGGCTTGCTGGGGTACAATGTGCCAGCCATCTACAGCAGTGATCCAGCGACACGGGAACGAGAGCTGAGAGAGCGGGAAGCCCGCGAACGAGACCTGAGGGACCGGGACCTGCGTGAACGTCTCAAGCCCGGCTTTGAAGTCAAGCCAGCTGAGTTGGAGCAGCTCCATGCCGTGCCAGCTGCTGCCATGGATCCGTTCCCACGCCATGGCGGGCTGAGTCTGCAGACGGCCCCTGGCCTTCACCCTGCTTTTCCCTTCCACCCAGGGCTGGGCCACTTGGAGCGGGAGAGGCTGGCGCTGGCAGCTGGCCCAACCCTTCGTCCTGATATGTCCTATGCTGAGCGCTTGGCAGCTGAGCGCCAGCATGCTGAGCGGGTGGCTGCTCTCAGCAATGATCCTCTGGCCCGCCTGCAGATGCTCAATGTGACCCCTCATCATCATCAGCATTCCCACATCCACTCCCACCTCCATCTCCACCAGCAGGATGCCATACATGCAGGTAAGGACCAGGTGGTGGTACCCTGCACAAAGCTCTGCTCTCCCTCCTACTGTGCCCTCCTTGCGCTCCCTCCCTCTGGCCCTGGGGAAGCCTGAAAGCTGCTGAGACTAGATTTTTGAGGCCCCAGATGCACCTCTTCAGCCAGAAGAGGTCAACATTGTGGTTGTTCAGCCTTGCCCTCGCTTCCACCCCACCAAAGATACTGACATCTGTTGCCAGTGTGGGAGTGTCTGTCAGTTTGCTGCTTAGTGGCAAGCAGAGTTGTTTGTATCATGTTAGTTCTGGATCTCTGGGATTGCAACATGAGTGCTGGGGTCCCACTGGCTACCAGGGTGGTGGTGCTGCAGACTCCATCCCCTCACACTGTGGTCTGCAGAGGGAGTGGGACCCCTGCTAGCAAGAGTTTCAACAGTATCCTTAGCACTAATGAAATGTTGGATCTCTAGTTTGCCCCTATGGCTCTTGCTGCAGATAATGGGATGGGGGAGAAGGTGGCTTAATTGAAAGGAACTGGAAGCTGCTCCTTCAGAACTGAGTGGTGGTTCCTTCCATTTCAACATCCTACAGGAAAGCAAAGTGAAAAGAAGTTTAGGGATAAAAATCTTGGGGAAGCAAAGCCCAGACTACAATACGTTAGGAAAAAGTGCTGTGCCTGCTCTGGTACTGTGAGCGGTCAGTGTAATCTGCTGGCAGAGTCACAGACACACCCATTCTGAGCAGCTGCAACTATTCAGGGATGGTATCAGGCACAAATGAATGTCCATTCCCCCGTGCTCTGTAGCTGGGCAGCTCCTGCCAGCATTCGGCAGTGAGTCCAGAACACTGGAAAGAACAGTTTTCATACAAATAGTACCTTGCATTTCAGCCTTAGATAGTACTTGCAAAGTTGAGTGCCTGGCACTGAGCATCTGTGCTGGATGAGACCTGGAAATGGAAGCACCCAATATGAGTATGTACATGAATGACAGCCTGGGTGACAGATAGGCAACGATACTGGGTACAGATGTGATTGTAGAGCAGGTCCTTGCAAAAATTGACTTTAAGGAGCAGTGCTCCCTGAGGAGTGTAGGGACAGAGCTATGTCAGACTGCTTCACGTGAAATTCAATGCAGGCAAGAAGAGTAACACTCAGAACGACACGGTACAGCATTGTCTAGCCTTGAAATCATTCCATCCCTAATGCACACCCACCCTCTCCATATCTGTTTTGTTGTGCCTTGCACCTTTCTCTGTGTTACCTCTTATAAAGCATGGGACAATTATCTTGTGATACCTCTTTCTTTCCAGCCTCAGCCTCTGTTCACCCTCTTATCGATCCACTTGCCTCAGGATCACACCTCACCCGGATACCATACCCAGCTGGAACCATTCCCAACCCCCTCCTGCCTCACCCTCTACATGAGAATGAAGTGCTGCGCCACCAGCTTTTTGGTAAGGGTGTTCATGGGGACTGCTAGTCTCCTCTAAAGAACATCAGCAGAGCTCCAAGGGGCAGGGTGGTCATGAGGGGTCACAGGACCAAGCTGTGGTCTATTAAACAGAGGTCTGGCATGGCGTAGGACAGGCCGGTGCTATCAGGGGATGAGCAAGTCCTGCACATAGGCAGGGCTGGGAAAAGAAGTGCAGGAGAGTCTTGACTGAGCTGTGGGGCTGTGGGAGAGGATGGAGCAGTTATGTTAACTTGTTTATTCTCTGTTTTGTCTTTGGCTGCAGCTGCACCCTACAGGGACCTGCCGGGCTCTCTCTCTGCGCCCATGTCAGCAGCACATCAGCTCCAGGCCATGCATGCACAGTCAGCTGAACTGCAGCGCCTGGCTCTGGAACAGCAGCAGTGGCTTCATGCTCATCACCCTCTGCACGGTGTGCCGCTCCCAACGCAGGAGGATTACTACAGGTGCATGGACCTGCTCTCTCTGTGGTGCAGGGCGAGCAGACTGTCTTCACAAATACACCTCCAGGCCCAGCCCTGGCCTGGGGGTGGCAGAGGTGATGGGGACAGGGAGGTGTTGCCCCTGAAGTGGGGGGCTCAGCCTGAGCACACACCTGGGAGCAGATATGCCTTGCCACTGCATCATGGCTGTGGGTTGGCCAACCAGGAAGGTCACTCTTGGCAAGGGGCTGTTCAGTGGCTGATCTCATGTGGGGTCTCAGCTCCTCTCCTCGGGGGGACAGGTGAACTTGCATGTTTCACGCATGCTAATACAGTTATGATACCCTGCCAAAATACCAAACATTCACAAGGGTTGAATGCTTTTGCTAAGATGAGGCTTTCAAAAGTGAATGGGCAACCACCCTGGGAAAGAGGTGCACTGTTGTACCTTTTCAACAGCATCTCAAGGATTTGCAAAACTTTCCAAGCCAGCAGCGTTGTGCAGATCTAGACTAACAAAAGGCAGTGGGAGATAAAAAATTGCTTTTTTCTCTCACACAATCACCTTGTTCCTCTTGTTTTTCCTAGCCACCTGAAGAAAGAAAGTGACAAGCCCCTTTAAATGGACTTCCACTGTCAACATGACATCATCATGTCTTTCTCTCAAGAGGAGCAATCAATCAACCAAATGCTGGGGGAGGGGAAGCTGCAGAGTGACACATCCTGATCCTACCATGCAGTAGAGTGCAAGAGAGGATGGGACAACAAGTACAGGATGGCATCCTGGGAGCAGAAGGTGGAGGAGAGGAAATTGGGAGGGACTGAAACACCACTAATGGACATGAAATGATCGGTACGTGATCTCAGCAGAGCTCTGAAGAAAACAGAATCAGCATTGCACAGAGCTCAAAAAGACAAAGACTGATGTGAATTCAGGATGGAAGCAGCTCCATCCTTTATTTTGGGGGAACAGTTGCATTAAACAAAAAGTGCAGAGCATTACAGGACTTCATGTATGTGATGCTGCTGCCACCTTTTCTGCTTCTGCAAGGAGGAGGTGTGGCAAAGAAGTAACTCAAAACCCAACAGAGCCTTTTTTCAAGATGCCTCCTCACTGCTCCACCCCCCTTTAGGTGTAAGATACTGCTTAGATACAGAAAAGCAATGTGGAACTTTTTCAGATTAGTCAGAGTGGTTTCCCATTCTCCAGCATCCCTTCAAATGCAAACAAAGCATTTACAGGAGCCCTTCAAAAGCAGCTGCTCCTGCCTGCAGAGGGCCCTGTCCCAGCCATCGGGGTGCAAAGCACCGCAAGACTCTTTGCAAGATGGTGGTTGTGCTTTCCCACGGCTGACGGGAATGGGCACGGCCACGAGGTGCAAAGCACCAGGAGTCTGTTTTCAAGACTGCAGTCACCATCCTGAGCCCTTTGAGCCCCATGGGGAAAGCTGATGTGGCCAAGCATACTGCGTCCTGGGACTCTCTTTAAGATGGCGGCTGCCCCTTTCCCCTCACCCATTCTAATTGATGTACTTTTAACTCATGCACATACTATTAGACGTGGCAGTTTTATGTAGCAACTTGTGACTCCCTTGCCCCTGCGTGCGTGTCTGATTTCACAGTTGTATCTCTCGATTGGTCCCCATATATATATTTACTTAACCATTAAAAGGAAAAGAAAACCAACCAACAACCCAGCTATGGAAAAACACCCAAACAAAGTTCCCCACGCACTCCCAAGCCCCAAGACACATTCTAATAACTTATATATATAAATATATATATAAAGCTCTTAAGAAAAAAAAAACCCAAACAAAAAAACCCTTCCAGAAACAGACTTCGTTGTGTTCATTTCTTTTCACCCGGGCCAGGAGGAGGAGGAGGAGACCCGGCCGCGCAGGGCTGCGCCAGCTGCTCGCCTTGGGAGTGGGTACAGACGCGCACTCCCCAGCCCCGGGCAGGGGGATGAAAACCGGCAACGCTAAGAAGGGCCGGGGAGCCGGTGCCCGGCCGCTGGGAGCGGGCAGCGCCTCAGCGAACGCCGCGGAGGCGGCGGTGGGCAGGCCCGCAAGGCCGGCGAGGGAAGCGGCCAAGGAGGGGCCTGCCCGGGGCTGGGGGGCGGCGGCGACGAGATGGGGTCCCGATCCCGGCAGCCGCAGCGCTGGCGGCTCGCGCCCCAGTGCCGGCGGCAGCGGAGAGCCCGCCCCCCGCGGGGCGGGGCGCGCGCGCCGCGGCACCAATGGGAAGCTTTATATCTGCATACCACGCGAACGGCGCGGCATGGCCAGGCTTTGCGGCGGCTGCTGTCGCCGCGGCCAGCTCGAGATGGGCCACCGGCGGCGCGGAGCTGGGAACCCACGCGGGAGGCGGGCTGAGGCGGGCTGGGGCGGGAGCAGCCCCCCGGCCGCCCTCGCCCTCACCTCAGGGCGGGGCGGCCCGGGCGGCGCGCGGCGCGGGCTATTTGTTCTGCAGTGATTTCAGCTCTTTTAGTATTTGTCCAGTAGGTTTCCCGCCGCGCGGGAAGCCTCACCCAACGGTCCAATGGCAGGGAAGGGCGGCGCGGCGCGTGCGCGGTGGCTGAGGTCGCAGAGCGGTGGCGGTATCGCCGGGCCCGATGGCGGCCTCAGGGCACGCGGCGGCGCTGAGCGCGGAGCAGGCTAAGGGTGAGGTCGTGGGGCAGGTGAGCTGCCTGGCGCCCCGGCGGGCGGCGTGGCAACTGTGCGCCCCTCTCCCGCAGCCGTGCTGGCCGAGGTAATCAAGGCATTCGGCGCGCCCGAGAACGCGCAGCGCATGGAGGAGGCCCGGGATAACGCCTGCAACGACATGGGGAAGATGCTGCAGTTTCTCCTGCCCGTGGCCACCCAGATCCAGCAGGACGTGATCAAAGCCTACGGCTTCAGCAACGACGGCGAAGGTGGGTTGTCCCCCGCCGGGCGGGGAGCCCCGGGCCCCCCGGGGGGATGGCGGCGGCGGGCGTGTGCCTCCTCCCGCCCCTTTTTTTGCAGGGGTCCTGAAGTTCGCCCGGCTGATCAAGTCCTACGAGTCGCAGGATCCGGAGATCGCCAGCATGTCGGGCAAGCTCAAGGCCATGTTCCTGCCGCCCATGACGCTGCCGCCGCACGGAGCCGGGACCGGCGGAGTAGCAGCCTCCTGAGACGGCGGAGCTCCCCCAGGGCTGCCCTCTCGAGGCGCGGGTCCTGCCAGCCCCGGGAGTGGGGTGCTTGAACAAGGGAAACGCTGACCTGAAAGGAACTGGGTGCTTTGTGCATGCGTATGGGTCTGCTTGTGAATAAAAAAAAGTCTTGAACGTGCCCGTGTTTTATGGACGAAGCTGAGCCCGGTGGTGCTCCTCAGGCACCCTCACTTCTCCCAGGCAGAGGATGGTACAGCAGTGCCCATCTCATTGTTGATGAAACCTGTGCTTGTGTTTTGAGGGGCCCAGTACCTACCAAGTTTTGCAAAAAGGGAATTGGTTATACAAGCCTTGGTGTGGAGCCCTAGGGCTTGATACTAAAGCAGCCTTTTTTTTTAACGTTTCAGAGGTGTTAAGCCCCGCCTAAGAGCGAGCGTTTACAAACGTGATGTGAAACATGGTAGGTGATGTTTCCCTAAACGTAACCCTAGTGGCAAGAGCCATAAACGCCTCTGAGACCCCTGTCCCCATCAGGGTCACTCGCCTGTGGCTGCTGTGCCTTCCAGCTGAACGTGCCATTAGACATGTCGGCCCCAATGAAAACAGCCCCAGAGAGATGCAACAGGGAGGGGTGCAGTGACGGAGGGCTGGGCTCACCCCATTTGGCTGCAGCCTGGATTAGAACAACATATCTTGTGCCTTCTGGGACCAAAGGGAGACAAACCTTGTGGAGCACCCTCGCTCCAGTGTGACTTTTTGTGTTTCTGGCTTGCTCCAGGCCAAGGGGTGGCAGGTATGTCTGTAGCGGCCCAGCTGGCATGCCCACTGCTCTTGGGAGTGCTGAGGTCTTTGGGGAGGGCGATGAGTGGTGGGGCCCGGGGGTGAAGAAGCCAGGCTGGGGAGAGCCGGGATCCAGGTGGGAGAATGTCATGTCTGGTTTTGCCTTCGGTGCTGTTCGCTTACAAATCAGGCAGGAATGCAGCCAGCAAGGGCGTGAGCTTAGCGGATAGGAGGCAGGAAGAGCAGTCAGTCCCTTCCGTCTTCACCCACCTCTTCCAGCTTGGCCTTGGCCTTACCCCACCCCTCTAATTATTCATTAACTACAGCCCAGGAAGTGCTTTGCAAATGGTGAAAGTTAAGCCCTGTGCTTGAGGCCTGCGGTTCCTGACCTGGAGCTACCTTCTGCTTAGTCCGCCTAGGAGCAGGCGGAGTTCGGGACTGCCTGTGTGAATCAGACACAGGTGAGTCACGGGAGGTGCCGCAATCCTCTGAAGCCCTGGCACTTGCTGCTGTGAGTGCCCAGCCCTATCGGGAGGGTGCGAGCCCACCCCTCCTCTGTCGAGATTTGTGATCGCTCCCCCAAGTCTGTCACAAGATACTGCCTTGATAATTCCAATATTGCTTTATTTTCTTTAGTAGGACCCCCCTGGTTAAGGGCTGTGGTGCTTCCTCCACCAGCTGCTGTCAGTCCCCCATCAGTGGGGATCTGAGAGTCAAGATCCTGATGCCATCCTGTGGGTGAGTGCTGTGAATGCTAGTTAGGGGAAGAAAACAAGAACTGGTGGTGAAGAAAATAATATTGGCAGTAGGAATCGGACACAGAAGGGGAAAAAACCCGCCTTCTAATAGGAGCTATAGGGCAGCTGTAGGGCTGGAGCTCACAGTGTTTTGCATTATTACTGCTCTTCCTGCTGCTCCTTCTCCCTTTCATAACAAGCAAGCAGGGTTTGTGATGCCCAGTCTGCTACAGTCACTCTGCCAGTGCCGCAGCTGCAGCATCTCCAGATGGTTGTGTACAAAGAGAGGTCACGTGGCTGACCTTTTAAATCCTGGATATTTCTTGATTTGCTACAGTCTTTCTAGCCCTTTATGGAACAGCAGGACATAAAACCCTTGCGGTCAGTCCAAATGGGTGCTCTGCTCTGGGAGCAGCAGTGGCGTGGTGTAAGGAAGCTCTATGGTGAGTATCTGGGCCACTGTGATGGCCCAGCGCTGTCTGGGGACCCTGTGGCCTGACAAAGAACATCTGGCTTGGGCGAGTCACAAGAAGACAGTCCTATCCCCCAAGTGCAGGTGGCCTTCAGTCCGCACTAACAGCGGAGCTATGGTGCAGTTCTGTGCAAAACGGCAAAGCCTCCCGCCTAAAGTCATCTCAGTGCTGAGAATTAGAAGTAACAAGTGCAAATGCTGATTCTCAGAAAAGGCTCCAAATGTGATCCACAAATGTGATGAGGAGGGAAGCACAGAACAATGAAGCTGATATCTGGCAAGAGGGTAGAAAGCAATGAGCGTGATGTTAAAGAAAGAGTCAGCATTTGCTTTTGTAAAGGCAAATCCTGTCCGGTAAAATGAGTTTTTTTGAGGGTTTCAGCAAGCTTGTGTAGAAGGCAGGTCTGGCTGATACAGTTTCTTTGGACTTCTAAAAAATTATTTTACATTATTTTCTCATCAAAGTCTTTAAATAAAGCTAAAGTCATAAGAAAGAAGATGGTGTTTTTCTTGGGTAAAGAATTAGTAGCAAATAGGAAATGGAAGGTGGGAATGAACATCCAGCTTTTGCAGCAAAGGGAAGTTATCAGTGATGAGATCATGAGGACCTAACCTGAAATAAACGCTGTTTAGTATATTTCCAAATGACCTGGAAATACAGCTGGTACAGTGAGGTGAGAAAATTGACTGATGGTGGAAAGTTATTCAGGATAACAGGGTGGGAGCTGACTGCGAACAATTGCAGAAGGACTTTACGATAGTGAGTGGGCAACAGAACAGCAGATGAAACATAAATATAGGCCTATATAGAACAATGTTCATGGAGAAAAAGAATTTAAAATTTACATATGAAACAATGAACTGTGAATGAATCGTAACCTCTCTGGAGTAGGACAGTGATCATATGTAAGTCCATGCAATTTTTAGCTTAATGCTGGGCTGTGGTGAACAAATAGCAGAAATAATCTCTGTGTGTGTGTATACATATATGTCCATGTCTCACCAGCATCTTGAACACTGCAGTTCTGTGCCACCCTTCACCCTTATCTCCAAAACAATATACCAGTGTTGGAAGCATCTCAGAGAAGGACAGTGAATGCAATCAGAGGTGTAGAAAATCTCTGTATGAAGAACACCTAAATAGGGTTGGAGACTTCAGCCTGGCAAAGAGCTGAGGAAGGATATGGATGTTATGGGTCTGAAGCAGCAGCAGCTTGAGTGGGGCGTGAACAGGAATCAGTCACTGATTTTTCTTTTTTTACAACAATCAGATGTTATTAAAAACAAGGCAGGGAGCAGGTTATAAGCAAGCCAAAGGACAGAGTATTTCTGTAGCTGAGCAGTGGAACTCCTTGCCAAAGGATGCTAAATTTGTTATGTATTTGGCGGTTCACTCTGGAAGTAGCTGCACATAGAGGCTTAGGGAGTACAGGGGGAAAAGAGGCTCCACACATAACCTCTTCCTCTACCCTTCCCTTCAACTACCATTTTGATCTCTGGATCACCTAGTCCAACACCCTGCTCACAGTAGAGCTACCCCCAAAGTTAGATCAGGTGAGTCCTGAACATCTCCAAGAGCAGAGACTCCCCAACCTCTCTGGGGACCTGTGGCAATTGCTGAACCGCCCTTGGGGGGGAGTGTGTGTGCATTTTTTCCTCATACCTCATCAGAATTTCCCTCGTTGCAAGTTATGCCTGCTGCCTCTGTCCTTTGTTGTGTCCCACAAAAAAGAATGTGGCTCTAAAACCCCCAGTATCCTTCCAGGTAGTCTCAGACAGCTGTGAAATCCCTAAAGCATCTTCAAACTGAACAAACCCAGCTTCCTCCGCCTCTGCTGTGTTCCAGGCTCTTCACCCCCACTTTGTGGCCTTATGCTGGATTCTGTCCAGTTTCTCAGTGTCTTTTTTTACAGCAGCCCAGCTCTGGGTGTCTTTTAATTAGTTATTTCATTTATCTTTACATTTTTTCCTGTGCTAGCTGTGGCTTGGCTCACAAAGCATTTACAAGGTGAGGTTCTACCATCTGTGTTATGCTGAAAGCCAAACAACAGCATAAGAATAGTCTCTTTGCTGAAATCTCTTGACCTGTTAATTATATTAAGAAAGAGTTTTAGCACCTCAGTTGTAGTCTGCTGCCTCATGCTGCAGCCATTGAAGAGAGCAATCTCAAACATACCAATGAATTGCTTCTGTACTGTGATATTTCCCTCCCTTACCAGCAGGAGCCCTCGTTGGTACTTCTTAATTAGATGGCCCAGATCAAAGTCACCAAGGCAGCTGTGTGCATCCAGTCCCTTCCTGAGCTGAAAGCAACCAGAAGTATAAATTCATTGCATAAATTATGTGATCTGGGATTTGTATGCACACAAATACTGACATGTGGGTTACACTGTACCCCGTTGTTTGTCCTACTGGAGGATACTGAGTTATGTGGGTTTAGTGCTAACTCATCCTTTGTGTAACTGGTCTGGACTCTTTGCTACCTTGTTTTTTCCCTGTTCCCCTGTGTCCCACTAATGTTCTCTTCCTCAGACAGATTTTCTGGTTCAACCAGTTCATAAGGTGTAAGGATGCCTAGGTTTTATTTTTGTCTGCTATGGGTTCATATCAGCCCTACCAAATCTAATATTCATTTGATATGAGGAATTCTTCTTTGGGACTTCTTCCCAGAAGTTCCTGTAATTTCTGTCCTACCACTAAACGGTATTTCTTTCCTGTGCAAGTGCTAGACTGGCTCATATTTAAGTGCAGTCTTTTAGGTGGGTGCACCTAAAATTGCACATCTCTCTGTGTAGAAATTGTTCCCTTGAGCCACAGGTCTCTGTGCCTTTAAAGTCCCCCTTTTTTTAAGATCAGTTTTAAGTCAGTACAGCTGGATCTCTGCAGACCACATCCCAGCTCATCATGTGTGTGAAACTAGAAGTATTTCAAAGGAAGCTGTTATAAGTGCCTGTGCTGCCTTTCTAGCAATGAAGTTTAGCTTCCCACTCATCTCTCCTGTACTTCCCTTTGCTGTTAGTTTCTGTCCTGGACATGAGTTTTGTTTCGGTCATGGCTAGCAGCCTGTTCAGCTTTTTGCATGATTTCCCAGTTTGGTGGTGTGTAAGGAAGTCTGCAGCTGCTGATACTTGAAATGGGCAAGTCTCTTGCTATTCCTCCTGTCCACACCACCATACATGGTACCTGAGATGGCCCCAAGGAAGAGTCAGGCTCCTTTGCTAGCTGGAGTGCCCTTTTTGGCCACTACTTATATCCCATTCTTTTGTGAGACCTGCAGACCTTAAAACCAGTGCTATGGAAGAGGGCACTCATGGGCCATAGCTGCAAATGTTCAGGACACTGGTTGGGAAAGTTCCTTGGCAGCTGGTCCTGAAGGGCAAAGGGGTCCAGGAAGGCTGGGCATTCTTCAAGAAGGAAGTGTTAATGGCACAGGAGCAGGCTGTCCCCATGTGCTATAAGAAGAACTGGCATGGAAGATGACCGGCCTGGCTGAATAGGGAGCTTTTTCTGGCACTCAGGAAAAAAAGGAGAGTTTATCACTTTTGGAAGAAGGGGCAGGCAAGTCAAGAAGAGTACAGGGATGTCATTAGGTCTTGCAGAGAGAAAATGGGAAAGGCAAAAGCCAGACTAGAACTTAATCTAGCCACTGCTGTAAGGGATAACAAAAAATGTTTTTACAAATACATTAACAACAAAAGAGAGCCAAGGAGAATCTCCATCCTCTATTGGATGGGGGGGAACATTGCTACTGAGGATGAGGAGGAGGCTGAGGTACTTAATGCCTTCTTTGCCTCAGCCTTTAATACTCAGACCAGTTATCCCCAGGGTATCCCCTGAGCTAGAAGGCAGGGATGGATCACAGAATAAATCCTACATAATCCAGGAGGAAGCAGTTTATGACCTGCTGAGCCACCTGGACACTCACAGTCTATGGGGCCAGATGGGATCCACCCAAGAGTACTGAGAGACCTGACAGAGGAATTTGCCAAGCCACTCTCCATCATTTATCAGCAGTCCTGGTTAACAGGGGAGGACCCAGATCACTGGAGGCTTGCCGATGTGACACCCATATACAAGAAGGGTGGAAGGAGGATCTGGGGAACTACAGGCCTGTCAGCCTGACCTTGGTTCCAGGGAAGATTATGGAGCGAGACATCTTGAGTGAGCTCACCATGCAAGTGCAGGACAACCAGGGGATCAGGCCCAGCCAGCATGGGTTCACAAAAGGCAGGTCCTGCCTTACCAACCTGATCTCTTTCTGTGACCAGGTGACCCACCTAGTGGATGTTGGCTGTGGATATTATCTACCTGGACTTTAGTAAAGCCTTTGACACTGTCTCCCACAGCATTCTCCTAGAGAAGCTGGAGGCTCATGGCTTGGATGGGTGGATTCTTCACTGGGTAAAAAACTGGCTGGATGGCCAAGCCCAGAGAGTTGTGGTGAATGGAGCTAAATCCAGTTGGCAGCCGGTCACGAGCAGGGTTCCCCAGGGCTCAGTTTTGGGTCCAGTCTTGTTTAATATCTTTATCAATGATCTGGATGAGGGGACTGAGTGCACCCTCAGTAAGTTTGCAGATGACACCAAATTGGTTGGAAGTGTCAATCTGCTTGAGGGTAGGAAGGCTTTGCAGAGGAACCTGGACAGGCTGGACTGATGGGCTGAGGCCAATTGTATGAGGTTTAACAAGGCCAAGTGCCAGGCCCTGCGCTTGATTTACAAGAACCCCATGCAACACTACAGGCTTGGGGAAGAGTGGCTGGAAAGCTGCCTGGCAGAGAAGGACCTGGGGGTGCTAGCTGGCAGCTGGCTGAACATGAGCCAGCAGTGTGCTCAGGCAGGCACGAAGGCCAACAGCATCCTGGCTTGTATCAGGAATAGCGTGGACAGCAGGAGTAGGGAAGTGATTGTGCCCCTGTACTTGGCACTGGTGAGGCCGTGCCTTGAATACTGTGTTCAGTTTTGAGCCCCTCATTACAAGAAGGACGTTGAGTTGCTGGAGCATGTCCAGAGAAGGACAGCAAAGCTGGTGAATGTTCTGAAGAACAAGTCTGATGAGGAGTGGCTGAGGGAGCTGGGGTGGTTTAGTGTGGCGAAGAGGAGGCTGAGGGGAGGCCTTATTGCTCTCTACACCTACCTGAAAGGGGGTTGTAGTGAGGTGGGTGTTGTTCTCTTCTTCCAAGTTACTAGTGATAGGTCAAGAAGAAAAGGCCTCAAGCTGTATCAGGGGAGGTTTAGATTGGATATTAGGAAAAATGTCTTTACTGCAAGAGTTGTCAGGCATTGGAATAGGCTGCCTAGAGAGGTGGTTGAGTCACCATGCCTAGAGGTGTTCAAAAACTGTGTAGATGTGCCGCTTCGGGACATGGTTTAGGAGGCATGGTGGTGTTGGGTTGACGGTTGGACTTGATGATCTTAGATGTCTTTTCCAGCCTTAAGGATTCTATGGCTAGGGAACTGGAAATGGTTAGTTTTACTTCTTTGTGTCTAGTTGTCCAGGTTCACAGCTTTGGCCTCAGTATGCTGTACTGGGATCTTGAAGGAAATAGTTAAGGCCTTATGGTGCTGGGTGGGCCCACTGCAGGTAGCAGCTGTCTGCCCTGCTCTCTGTCTGCTTTTCTGGGCAGCTTCAACACCACCTCCTACCCCATCCCTTTTGAGCTACTGGTACTCATGTCAGCTGCATTCCCTAGCAGGCTGTTTTCAGGAAGGCTGTGCTGCGCTTAGAGTGCTAGCCTGGACCACAAAGTCTGCAGCTCTGCGTTTGCACAGATTCCCCCTGTGGCTGTACAGAGTACATTTACCTGCCCAGAGGATTCATCAGCAAGCAGCGTATGGAGGTTTCAGCTGGGTACCTGAGGGCAGACCAGTACAGCCAAACTGTGTGGCTGGGTGGTTATATCCTGTAGTAGGGTGATTCATTGCTCAATGTACGCTCACACGTGCTGCCTGCTTCAGCCTTGCAGGTGTGTGGGTGACCCCAGGCAGCTGTGGACCCCTTGGCACCATGGCAAGGGTTTGGGAGTGGGGAACACCTATGTCTTTCACTGGCCTTTGGAGAAGAAGGGGAAGAGAAGACATGCAGAACTGAATTTTACGAGCACAGCAAGGACCCAAGGTGTGGTCATAGAGTCAACCCTGGTGTGAAAGAAGACGGGGACCCAAGAATAACGGGGGGATGGGGAGAAAAGACACAAAAGGAGAAGCAGAAGTGTGTGTGCAAAGCAGCTTGGGGCTGGGGAGTTGATGGCTCAGAGCGCTTCCTGTTCCTGGAGCCGTGCGTGCCCAGCTGCGCACGGGCTTGCGCCTGCCTGTGCCCAAAAGCACTGTGCAGAGGGCTAGAGAACAAGGCACGCATCCCGAAACGGGTGGATGGAGAGGGTCTGAATGGACTGATGGTAGATGCCAGAAGAGATAATACATGGCCAGCTCCCAAGAGGCACAGAAAGAGCTTGGCATTGGGTGCTCCAGCACAGATCTCCGGCTTCCCTTTTCTCGCCAGCACAAACTGATTTTTCCTCTGTGTTTTTTGAGTTGTTTTGGTGGTAGCCACTTGGTCCCCTCTTCTTTCACCCTCCACGATGGTGAGGTAAGAGGGGCTAAGAAATGTGTGTGTGTGTGTGTGTGTGTGTAGGGCGGGGGACCAGGAAAGTAGGACAGATCAGAGGTGGGATCATTCTGGAAGCTGTATCTCAATGGAAACCTTTCATAGGCTGGGGGAGGTATCAGGTAGGAAGGCATGCTGCTGCTGGCTGTCACCTCTATGCGTATATCTAGGGGTACTGACTGGGGTCCATTTTTCATTGTACAAGTTTCCACAAGAGTGCCTGGCCTTTTTTTATTCACCTGGTCTTGTTTTTATCTGCTCTGCTAGGTGGTTTCACCGTGACTTGAGTGGGCTCGAAGCTGAAGCCTTACTGAAGGGGCGAGGTGTCCATGGGAGCTTTCTGGCCAGACCCAGTCGGAAGAATCAGGGGGATTTTTCTCTTTCAGTTCGGTAAGTAACTTGGACCCCAACATCTGTCTTTCCAGGGTTACATACGCAGAATGCTTAGATCCTCACATGTCCTGGGGCATCTTCTTCATCCTGTCCTTATTCCTTTTGAGTTCTTTCCAAGCTGTAAAAGGACCTGAGCTTCCCAGCATCTTCTAGACCCTCCCTCACGTTGCCCCAGGAGCTTCCCTTTGCAGTCATCTCCTTTCAATGGGATGGTTTGCTCTGGTTCCATGGCAGAAGATAATGCAGAACATTTTATGCCTCTTTTCCAACCACCTCACTGGACTGCTCTGTGCATCATCCCACAGGGTTGGTGACCAGGTAACCCACATCCGCATCCAGAATACTGGGGATTTCTATGACCTGTATGGAGGAGAGAAGTTTGCTACCTTGTCAGAACTGGTGGAGTACTACACGCAACAACAGGGCTCACTACAGGACAAAGATGGAACCATCATCGACTTGCGATACCCACTCAACTGTTCCGACCCCACTACAGAGAGGTACAGAGAAAGCAAAGCAGCTGGTGTGTCTGTGATGAGATCTCCTCTGTGTGTCATGGTCTTCTTTCTGCCCTGCCTGCACCCCCAGGGCAAACCCTGCAAAAAGTGTCTTTTGCTTCCCATACCTTCTATGGTGGCAGCATCCCCAAGCTGGACATAGCTTGACCCATCACAGCAGACCTAATAGGGCTCTATTTTTACTTCTGGTTTCCTGTTGCTTTTGCTATTTATATACTGTCCCTAAAAGCAAAGGTTGTGATGTTAGTTATGGTTCTGCAGTGGTCTATAGAGTGACATGTTAGGTGGAAGCCCTCAGCCTTGCCTCAAACCTCCTTGTTTTTTCCGGGCCTGGGTGACTCACGTAGCCGAGAGCAGGACCATGTTCCCCTGCTATTCCTAGCCTGCTTAGTCTCCTTCCTGTCCCCGCTTTGCATATGTCTCTGACACCAAGTTCCTAAATCAAATCAGGTGGTTTTGCCCTTGCGTTGTGCTTTCAGGCTCTTTGATGCAGCTCGGAGAGCAGTTGTGTCATGCTCTGGGGCGGACAGGTCCTCCTTGCGCTCATGGAGACAGGGAGCAAAGATGCCCTGGGTGAAGAGCCTGGGTCCCCCCGCCCTGCTTACTCTGGGGTCCAGCTGCAGAGGGGCCAGTGCTTGCATGTCGGCTGTCCTCTCCACTCAAGGCCGCTGGGTTGCAGCCCTGCAGTTTCCTCCCTTCCTCCCTGCGGTTGGAAACTTCTCCCCCCTCCCCCTCCAGGCTCTTACGAAAGCTCCTCTCACTCTCTCCCCAAGTGATTTTCCATCACGTGGCTTTGAAGAGCTGGGCTCTACTGGGGGAAGGGAGGGGGGAACGGGACCCATTAACCCCTTCCTACCTGTGGAGGGGAGGCCTGGAGACCTCTTTGATGAGCAGGAGGTGTCAACCATTCCCTGGGGGGCATCTGAGCACTGGCACATGGTGGCTGAATCCTTCTTTGGGAGGATGACCAGAAATTAATGACTGCGGTGCGGTGGAAGTCACCAGCTATTTCTTGCAGTGCATGAGGTGAGGATCAACAGAAATTACTTGCCGAGGCAAAACAGCTGCCTGCCATGTTTTGCTGTCAAAATGGTTCTTAGATGTTGTGTAGAGGAATGCGTTGGTCTGGCTGGATACAGGGGTGAATGAATGTCCTGGCCGCTTCTGTGACTGGGGCACATCCTCCCAAACTCCATTTCAATTCTTGGGAACAGCCCTAACAATGTGAAGTTCACCGTAGTCACCAGTACCACTCCCGCCTCCACTGTTAGATGCCCTGTGGGCAGCAAACCTGCTCCCAGAGATCTACCCACCCTGGCTCGTCTACTAAGCATCAGCCTGGCCTTGCTGGCAGTGTGCACAGTGATGTATGGAGCGAGTCTGGTGCTTGTTATGGTACCTGCAACAAGCAGGAGCTGGAGACAGGGATGTCCCAGGACCAGAGGGGCCTGCTTGAACCAGGCCCATCCCTACTGGAGGAGGAGAAGGGCCCAAATCCCCTCCCTGACACCAAGCTGGGAAGGAAGAAAGGGCCGGGGCAGGAGCACCAGGGCTGTGGGGGCCCCTGGGCTGAGATGGGTTCAGACCCAGTAGAGGCTCCACCAGAAAATGGCTACTGGGAGGAGTAGGATGATTTGGCTAATTTTCCAGATCAAGTGCCCAGACTACTTCACAGCTTTCAACTTTCTATGATTTGGATCTCTAGCTCCAGCTTCCAAGCGAGTTTTGTGGAAGCAGGACAGAGCTGCAGTGAACGTGGCCTTCTGCATCTCTACTGGCAGCTCAGCAGTGCCCCCCAAGACCTTCTGCTGTGGTCCAAAGAAACTGTGGAGCTTGGGACAGGCAATAGAAACTACAGGATCTGCACAGAGACAACCTGAGTTGCATCTGGAGTTTCTGCAGGGCCAAGAGCTCTGCAGTAGGAGGAGAGGCCATGGTTGTCCCATCTCCCAGCCTGCTTCTGGTGTCTGTCACTTGCACCCACACCAAACAGTGCAGTGAGATCCGACCAGGCAGACACACACCTACCCCAGAGACCTTTGTAGGTGGGAAGGTGCTTGGCAGCAGCTGTGCCACTTGTACCAACTTGTGCCCCTCTGCACCCTGGGTCCAGTCCTGCAAGACAGAGAGCACCTTGGTCAAATGGGGATGCTCCTCACCCTGTGCTGAGAGGAGAGAAGGAGCTGCTGACTGGGTGTTTGCATTGAGGACAGGACTATGCACGTGGATCAATAACAGTGATAGGTACCAGGAGCAGCATATGGGCTCCAGGTGGCTCTCAGTGTTCACTCCCATGGCTAGGCTGGTTGCTACAGTGTGATGTGCACAGAGAATGGGAATTATCCTTTGATTGAAGAGGTGACTGTGTTTCAGGAAGGGGTTACTGAGCTGGTTCTTTAATGGGTCTGATCTCAACACAGCCATCTGGGTGCTGCTAAATCCAATGGGAGAGTTTCTGACTCACTGGGGGTTTATTTTTGTTTCCCTGGTGTTTGAGTCTCCAAAGCATGCTGCAGCAGTAAGGCTAGAATCCCAATAATACTGGGAGGTGCTGAAACCCATGGACTTAACCTCCCCCAACTGGTCTTCAAGGCAGCAAGCATTGCCTACTTGTGCGTGTGTGTATCACTCAACTGGATCACACTTGGTGCTTTCCTACTGTGTCCTCTGCTACCAGCATTCTGGTCCCCGCATTCTGCTCCCCAGGTCCCTTCTACCTCCACCTCATCCCTTGCCCTTTCCTTTTCTTGCTAACTCTCTACTTCTTTCTGTATCCTCTGTTTTTCACAAGATCCTACTCCTCTCTTGATTTCCTTCCCTCTCTCTTTCCCTCCCCTCTGTCTTCTCCTTCCTTTCTTCCTTCCTCATGCTTCCCACTGTTACTGTCCTTCACTCATCAGCTCAAAGGCATCCACTTACCTGCATCTCCACCTCTCTTCTGACCCTCTCTTGTTTTTTCCTAGGTGGTACCATGGGCATCTGCCAGGCTCTGAAGCTGAGTCACTTCTCCAGGCCAAAGCCACCCCTTGGACCTTCTTGGTGCGGGAGAGCCTCAGCAAGCCTGGGGATTTTGTCTTGTCTGTCCTCACTGACCAGCTTAAACCTGGGTCTGATGCTTCACCGGCAGGGGCAACCAGTGCCTCTGGGGCCCGGCTCAAAGTCACGCACATCAAGATCATGTGCGAGGTGAGCATTTGGGAGAGCAAAGGGAAAGGGAGAGGAAAAAGTCTCTGCCCATCTCTACTGATCATGTCCTCAAAAGCATGGGCCCTGGCAGCTTGATTATTACCAGCAGTGTTTCTGAATTTGGATCAAAGTGCCATCACCTTGCAGGTTCCTTATGTCCTCGCCCCAGCCTGGGTGACAATTGGCAGTGCTGGGTGCTCAGACATGGGAAGAAGTAGGGCTCAGTGTGACCAAGAGCTCCAGTACAGGCAGCTTGTGGTGAAAGACCGAGGAGGATTCACAATCTAATTACAAGTTCATCTGAAGAGTTAAAAGCTCTTGGAGGAGGAGGGCGAAGGTTATCCGCAAGACCTCCACACTTAGTCTGAAGAATGTTACCAACCTTGCTGTCACAAGTTCTCCTATTTCTTTCATGTGGGATGATGCAAAGAGTGAGGGAAATTTCAAGGACTGAAAGCAACTGACCTTAAATGAGAGCTGAGGGCAATATACCTTCTCTGGGCTTCCATCCACTGAGACCAGGAGTCCGTTCACCATGCTGTGAACTTAGCATTCTCAGGGGAAAATACCATTTGACCTCGCTGCCAGAGGAAATGCTTTTCTAGATGGCACGGGGTGGTGCCTAGTGCCTATAGCTGTACAGCCCAGTGTTACCTTTTCTCTGAGCATTATCAGCTTTGTCTATAGGAATATTATAAGTGGGATGTTTCATATTCTTCCTCCATTTAGAATGGACGCTACACAGTTGGAGGTGCTGAAAAGTTTGACAGCTTGGCCGATCTGGTGGAACACTTCAAGAAGACTGGAATTGAGGAGGTGTCTGGCTCCTTTGTGTACCTGAAGCAGGTAAATCCTGTTTCCTGTTTCTTAGGGATCCTTTGGAGAGGGACACACCTGCTGTTTGTTTCTGTTTTGTATCCCTCTCTTTTTCTCCACAGCACAAGAGGAGACTTTGCTCTCCAGCAGCGTGTGTCTCTCTCTCTTTTATACCAATCAACTGTGTTTTCCCATCCCCAGCCCTACTATGCTACGAGGGTGAATGCTGCTGACATTGAGAATAGAGTGCAGGAGCTGAACAAGAAGAGTCTATCTGAGGAGACGTCCAAAGCTGGATTCTGGGAGGAATTTGATGTAAGAAACTGCTGGGGGTCATTATTCTGTCTTTTTGGGAAGTCCCTGTGCGCCAACTCATTCTCCATCCCTGATGTCTTCCTGGACACGAACTTCTCAGGTCTCTTGTAAATTCTTGTTGGTTTAGCTCTGAAAGATCTCTGTTTGGAACCTGTTCCTCTGGGGAGTGAGTGTCATCTTTAAGTGAACCTAGTGAGGTAGAAATGTGCTTTTTCATGGTTGGGAGAATGAATCATCAATATGGTAGAGGCATGGACCTTGGATTTTTTTTTTTTTTTAAATGGTAGGGATTGGAAGGGACCTCTGGAGATCATCTCTTGTTCAACCCCACTCCTTGAGCAGGTACACCTAGAGCAGGGTGCCCAGGACTGCATCCAGGCAGGTTTTGAATGTCTCCAGGGAAGGAGACTCCACAACCTCCCTGGGCAGCCTGTTCCACTGCTCTGTCACTCTCACAGTAAAGAAGTTTTTTCTCATATTGAGGTGGAACTTCCTGTGTTCCAGCTTGTGCCCATTGCCCCTTGTCCTGTCATTGGGCACCACTGAAAAGAGCCTAGTCCCATCATCCTGACACCCACCCTTTAGATATTTATAGGTATTGATGAAATCCCCCCTCAGTCTTCCCTTCTCCAGGCTAAACAAACCCAGGCCTCTCAGCCTTTCCTCATAAGAGAGCTGCTCCAGTCCCCTGATCATCTTTTTGTAGCTCTCTGCTGGACCCTCTCCAGTAGTTCCCTGTTTCTTGACCTGTGGAGCCCAAAACTGGATGCAGTACTCCAAATGTGGCCTCACTAGGGCAGAGTGGAGGGAGCGGATAAACCTCCCTCAACCTGCTGGCCACATTCCTTTTAATGCACCCCGGGATACCATCGTCCTTCTTGACCACAAGAGCACATTGCTGGCTCAGGGTCAGCTTGCTGTACACCAGCACTCCCAGGTCCTTCTCAACAGAGCTGCTTTCCAGTAGTTCAGTCCCCAACCTGTACTGGTGCATGGGGTTGTTCCTCCCCAGGTGCAGGACCTTGCACTTACTCTTGTTAAATTTCATGAGGTTCCCCTTGGCCCAGCTCTCCAGCCTGTCCAGGTCTCACTGAATGGCAGCACAGCCTTCTGGTGTAACAGCCACTCCTCCCAGCTTGGTATCATCAGCAAACTTGTTGAGGGTATGCTCTGTCCCTTCGTCCAGGTCATTGATGAGTATGTTGAACAGGACTGGACCCAGTACAGACTCCTGGGGTCTGTACACTAGTTACAGAGCTAGTTACAAGCCTCCAACCAGACTCAGCCCCATTGATCATGACCCTCTTAGTTCCGTTGTTGAGCCAGTTCTCAATCCACCTCACTGTCCACTCATCGAACCCACACTTCCTAAACTTACCTGTGAGGATGTTATGGGAAACAGTGTCAAAAACCTTGCTGAAGTTGAGGTAAACAACATCCACTGCTCTCCCATCATCTACCCAGCTAGTCATGCCATCATAGAAGGCTATCGGGATGGTCAAGCATGATCTCACCCCTGGTGAATCCATGGTGACTACTTCTGATGACCTTTCAAAGATGATGGAGAGAGGCTTAGCAACAGCATCTGCCAGCTCCCTCAGCACTTGTGGGTGCATCCCATTGGGGCTCATGGATTTGTGAGGATCCAGTTTGCCTCAGTGATCTCTAATCCAATCCACCTCAGCCAAGGGGAAGTCTCTCTCACCTCTGGGGGCCAGGATGCCTGAGGGCCAGCCTTAGCAGTAAAGACTCAAGCAAAGAAGGCATTCAATAATTCTGCCTTGTCTGCAACCTGTGTCACCAGGGCACCCACCTCGTTCAGCAGGGGGCCCACAGTTTCCCCAGTCTTTCTTTTACTACTGATGTATTTGAAGAAGCTCCTCTTGTTATCCTTGCCATCCTTTGTCAAATTTAGTTCCAAGTGGGCCTTGACCTTCCTCGTTGCATCTCTGCATACCCTGACAACGTTCCTACATTCCTCCCAAGTGGCCAGTCCCTTTTTCCACATACTGTAAACCTCCTTCTTCCACTTGAGTTTTTCTAGAAGCTCTTTGCTCATCCATGCAGGTCTCCTGGCTCTTTTGCTTGACTTATTCCTCAGAGGGATGCACCAATCTTGAGCTTGGAGGAAGTGGTACTTAAATACTGACCAGCTCTCTTGGAGTCCCCCTACCCTCTAGAGCCCTAACCCATGGGATTCCTCCAAGCAGGTCTTTGAAGAGGCCAAAGTTAGCTCTCCTGAAGTCCAGGGCTGTAATCCTATTTTTTGCTCTGCTTCTACCACGCAGGATCCTGAACTCTACCATCTCATGGTCACTGCAGCCAAGGCTACCCCCCCAACCAACACATCCTCAACCAGACCATCTTTGTTTGTGTGCACCTTGCCGTGTTGCTTTTCCAGCAATTATCAGGGTGGTTGACGTCCCCCATGAGAATCAGGGCTTGTGATTGTGAGGTTACTTCCAGCTGTCTGTAAAATTCTCATCTTGCCTGCTTCCTCTTCCTCATCAGGTGGCCTGTAGCAAATGCCCACAATGGTGTCACCAATATTTGCCTGCCCCTCAATTTTTACCCATAAGCTCTCGACTTGGTTCTGCCTCTACCCCTATGCAGAGCTCGATAGATTCCAGTTGATCCTTCACATAAAGAGCAACTCCACCACCTCACCCTGCTGGCTTGTCTTTCCTAAAAAGTATGTAGCCATGCATGACAGCATTCCAGTCACCTGAGCTAGCCCACCACATCTCTGTAATTGCAATGATATCATGGCCCTGCGACTGCACGCAGATCTCTAGTTCCTCCTGTTTAATCCCTATGCTGTGTGTGTTTGGTGTTCAGGCATTTCAGAGAGGTAACTG